>NW_005365953.1:194153-227807 GCF_000412655.1 Myotis brandtii
CCACAAGATGGCCGGCAGGGAAGGGCAGTTGTGAACAATCAGGCAAGCAGGGGAGGGTAGTTGGGGGCAACCAGGCCTGCAGGAGAGGGCAGTTGGGGGTGACCAGGCTGGCAGGGGAGGGCAGTTGGAGTGAGATCAGGCTGGCAGGGAACGGCAGTTGGGGGTGACCAGGCCTGCAGGACATGGCAGTTGGGGGTGATCAGGTCGGCAGGGGAGGGCAGTTGGGGGCCATTAGGCCAGCAGGGGAGCAGTTAGGGAGCAATCAGGCTGGCAGGCAGAAGCGGTTAGGGGCAATCAGGCAGACAGGCAGGTGAGCGGTTAAGAGCCAGCTGTCCCTATGGGATCGGGCCTAAATTGTCAGTTGGACATCCCCCAAGGGGTCCCAGATTGGAGAGGGTGCAGGCTGGGCTGAGGGACCCCCCACCCCGTGCATGAATTTCATGTACCAGGCCTCTAGTTCCTCTTATATCTGTCATTTATTATTTTCTTTTAGATATGGTATAAAAAGCTCAGCATAGAGGCTCTATATTCAGCATCAATAAATGGGCTCTTAAAACTGAATTCAGTCCACCAAACTGCTCCAGTAATTACCTCTCTCTTATATAATTGTGATTTTTTTTTGTAATTGTCCTGTTAGAACTGTTATTTACTTTCCCAATAAAAGAGACTGTCCTGTGAATGAAAGAAATTGGCAGAGGCTTTGGTATTAACTCCCTGTGTCAGTAAAAAAGTTCCCCAGCAAACATTTCTGGAAATGTTTTATATGTATTTGTGATAATATTGTAAAATGATTACATGGTATTTTTAAAAAGATTTAATTATATCATGAAATTTAACATCACATTTAATATACATTTTAATTCCTGGCTGGGTAGCTCAGTTGGTTAGAGCATCATCCCAGTACACCAAGGTTGTGGGTTCAATCTCTGGTCTGGCACATGCAAGGAGCAACCGATGAATGCATAAATAAGTGGAACAACAAATTGATGTTTCTCTTTCTCTCCCACCCTCTCTCAATATATAAAATGAATAAATAAAAGATTAAAAAATATACATTTAAAATATTAATAAGGTATAAAAATGCCTTATAAATACATATAAAAATGTATAACCTTACAGACTAAATAGATTCTGACCTCATATTCCCAGGACAGGCTTGTGAAATTCCTAGAGTCCTGACAGACTTTGTGGACCCAATTGTATGTATGAAAGTCTGCATATGGGACCATGATGAAAGTTCTGTTTAGGTAGCACCATACACAAAACATCTCACCAAAGGCATGAGTGCAGTCTGAAATCCAGTCCACTGTCAGTTCGCCAAGCCTTCGGCCCCAGTTAAACTATCTTCAGTGAGATGAAAGGGCACTTAATTCTGCACAGCCATAGGCTGTCCTCTAGGAGAGTAAACGTCCCCTAATTTGTATACAACTTGATATAGTTAGCAGTGGCCTTTTCTGTACCTTTAGAGACTCTCCACGATAATTTACAAGTGGTGGGGAATATCACACCCTGTCATCCCTTGAGTTGGAAGAACATTTTTCAAACCAATCCAAGTCCTATCAACAAAGAAGACAAAGAAAGGAGGGGGAGAAGTAACAGACACACCTAATGCAGTTAACCGACTTAGACATCAAAGTAATTCTGATTTATATGCTAAAAATATTTTACCAAGCTTAAAAAACATTTAAAATGAATTAAAATGGAAAGCCTAGAATGAATATATATATATATTAGTAACTAAAATTAAGATATTAACAAATGTGTTTAATAGCTGAAAGGTGGCACTAAAGGAGAAGATTTGTAAACAAAAAGAAAATTCAGTAAGAAATACACAGAAAGAATTTTAAAAAATACAGAATAAGGCATAAAATGACATGTTGAAAAGTCTAACACACATGTTATTAGAGTCACAAATGGAAAGGAAAGAATGAGGTAGAAGTAATACAATACCTAGCGATACTAACAGAATTTTTAAAACTAGTGATAGACATCAAGTCACATATTCCATTATACTCATAAACTCTAACCACAATAAATACCAGAAACAAACTAATAAAAATTTTAAAATAAAAAAGCATACACATGTAGCCACTTCAGAATCAAACTGCAGAAAACCAGTGACAGGAGTTGGTTTTACTTGAAAGTCATTTTATCCTCAAAGAAGCAATAGGAAGACTGGAACTGTCTTATCAAAAGAAACAGAAAGCTAGGAAGCAATGTACTCAAAGAAAATAAAAAGGAGTGGTTGACTAGAATTCTATCATCAGCAAAAAAATTTCTAAAAAATGAAAGGAAAATGGGAGATTTTTTCAGATAAGAGAAAACAATATAATTTTGGCAAACACACGAAATGTAATACTAAAGTGATATCTTCAGGCAGAAATAAAATTAGCCCAAATGGGGGGAAATCCTATATAATAAAAAGGTTATATGCAAATAGACCGAACGGTAGAACAACCAAACAACCAATCAAAGCGTAATATGCTAATGATATGCTAAGGCTGCTCAACCGCTCGCTATGATGTGCACTGACCACCAGAGGGCAGTCAACTGGTCGACCAGTCGCTATGATGTGCACTGACCACCAGGGGGCAGATGCTCTGAACAGTAGGTTAGCTTTCTGCCAGGGTTCAGCTGATCAGGACTGAGTGAGATGGGCCAGACACACCCTGGAGCCCTCCTGCGGTCCCTCCTTGGCCCGATTGTGCACCAGTGGGGTCCCTCAGCCTGGCCTGCACCCTCTTGCAATCTGGGACCCCTCAGGGGACGTCCAAGAGCTGGTTTCAGCCTGATCCTGCAGGCCACTCCCCTTGGGGGGCGCCAGACTCAGGACTCATGGCTGGTGAGTGCTGCTGCTGCAGCAGGATCCTCTCCCAATTGGGACTGATTGAGCATGAGCCCATGGCAGGCACAGTGGGACCAGGATGAGCGGGAGTGGCAGTAGGAGCTGCAAGCAGTGTTGGATTGTGGGTTTTGGCCCAATCGCACCCAGAGGGATCCCACCTGTGCACGAATTCATGCACCGGGCCTCTAGTTAAGAATAAAAAGCTAAAAAAAAAAGTATAAAAATTTTGGTAAGTCTACATGGCTGTTGACTGTACAGAACAATAATAGCAATAACAAAGTCTTATAAAGTTTAAATATACATAGATTTAATATTCATCAAAAAACAATGGGAAGAGGGTAAATGAATTTAAAGATTTTTAAAATCTTGCTTTGTCTAGAATATGACAGAAATACTAATTTACATTTAACTGTATTAAATCAGAGAAGCAAGCTTAATGTATTGATATTGATATTCACTAAGTAATAGTAATGTAACTAATAAAAGGGGAAAAGTTACATAATACATGCCCCTTCACATATGAGAAAAAAATTAACTAAATAGACAACTAAACACAAAATAAGTAAAAATAAGGAAAAGGAATATGAAGTAAAATGTTGCATACTTCTTAGCTCAGTGATAAATAATTTTTTTATATAAAAAGTATAATTACCTAATATGAATCTGGTCACAAGGAATCTATGGAGTTAAAGCTACATACTTTACATGAGAAAGCTATTCAAGCATATCTAAAATGGAAACATTACAGCAGATGTGGTACATACATAAATGGAATACTACTCAGCCATATGAAAAGATAAAATACTGCCATTTGTGACAACATGGGTGGAACCTCAAAATATCATGCTAAGTAAACAAAGCAGACAGGAAAAGTTAAGAACCATTTGATTTCACTCAGATGTGGGATATAAAACTAAAAGCAACAAATAAACAAACAAACAAGAAACACAAACAAAACCTCATAGACACAGAAGTATGGTGCTCACCAGAGGGAGGGGGCTGGAGGACTAGTAAAGGGTAAAGAGGTTCAAATATATGGGTATAGAAAATTATTTGACTTTGGGTGGTGGGCACACAATGCAGTATGAAGATCATGCGTCACAGTAATGTACACATGAAATTTATATCATGTTTTCTTGAAACCTATATAATCTATTAACTGATGACAGCACAATAAATTTAATAAAAAGAATGAAAAAATGAGAAATTAAGAAAATACAGTATAAAAATGAAGAAATAACAATGATATCTTACCTAATGATCTTACCTAATAATAGACAAACATGTAAATTGACTGTCCCTCTACTACACTCACCAGCCAATCAGGAAAGCATGCAAAGTAACCCAACAAAGATGGCGGTTAATTTGCATATATAGGCACCCAGCAGCCTGGGTCCCGGGAACATCATCGGGCACCCAGGTCACTCCAAGGTAGGCCCCGTGTGGGCCCTGAGCAGCCTAGGAAGGGCCTGAGCCAGGGGGCTCCTGGGCAGGGCTGAGCCTGCGATCAGAGCCGAGGGGGCCCTTGCCCAGACCTAAAGCCTCAGCCATAGGCATTAGGCCTGGGCAGGGGTGGAGCCCGCGATCAGAGCAAGCAGGCTCGGAGCCAGTGATCAGAGGGAGCAGGGGCGGAGCCGGCGATCAGAGGGAGCTGGGGGTCCCCTGCCCAGGCCTAACGCCTCGGCCAGAGGCATTAGCCCTGGGCAGGGGTGGAGCCAGCAATCGGAGGGAGCTGAGGATCCCCTGCCTAAGCCTAGCGTTAGGCTTGGGCAGAGGCAGAACCGGCGATTGGAGGGAGCAGGGACGGAGCTGGCAATCGAAGAGCACGCCATCGGAGGGAGCAGAGGTGGAGCTGGAGATCGGAGGGAGTTGGGGGTCCCCTATCCAGGCCTAAAGCCCTGGCCAGAGGCCTTAGGCCTGGGCAGGGGCCAAGTTGGCGATCAGAGGGAGCTGGGGGTCCCCTTCCCAGGCCCCAAGGCTTTAGGCCTGGGCAGGGGCCAATCCTGGGATCGGTTTGAACTACAGAGGAAACACCTTTTCTGACTGCTCATTGGCTAAGCTCCCTGTATGCCACTGGTAATATTCTTAGTAACTTGGGTAATAAGAATCCAAGAAGGTGACCTAGGGTTTTTCCACCATACTCCTGGAGAAAAAACAGAAGGTCCACTGCTGGAGGGCTAATAAATGTCATATCCTGCCCTAGACAGTTTGGCTCAGTGAATAGAGCCTTGGCCTGCCAACCACAGGGTCTGGGTTCAATTCTGACCAAGGGCATGTACCTAGGTTGCAGGCTCCTCCCTGGTCAGGGCCCAGGTCAGGGCTCATGCAGGAGGCAACCAATCAAAGTGTTCCTCTCACTTTGATGTTTCTCTCTGTCTTTCCCTTTCTCTTCCACATTCTCTAAAAATCAATGGAAACATATCCCCAGGTGAGGATAAAGAAAGAAAGAAATGTCATATCCTATGAAAGACACTTCTTGAAAATGCCTAAAGAAAGTTGTCATTTTTTCATGGTAAAGGGACTGGAGTCTGTGTTGATGAAAACAAGAGGCCAGACTGCGGCTTAGGCCCGCTCCCCAAGGGGAGCAGGGAGCGGGCCTAAGCCGTCAATAGGACATCCCCTGAGGGCTCCCAGTATGTGCAGTATGTGAGAGGGGGCAGGCTGAGCTGAGGGACCCCCCCCCCAGTGCATGAATATCATGCACCGGGCCCCTAGTCCTATATAATAAAAGGCTAATATGCAAATCGGCCAAACGGCAGAACGATTGGTTGCTATAATGCGCACTGATCACCAGGGGCAGACGCTCAATGCAGGAGCTGCCCCTGGTGGTCAATGCGCTCCCACAGGGATATCACAGCTCAGCCAGAAGTCAGGCTCATGGCTGGTGAGTGCAGCGGTGGAGGTGGGAGCCTCTCCCACCTCCGTGGCAGCATTAAGGATGTCCAACTGCCAGCTTAGGCCTGCTCCCTGAGGGCTCCTGGACTGCAAGAAGGCACAGGCCGGGCTGAAGGACCCCCAACCCCCGAGTGCACGAATTTCATGCACCAGGCCTCTAATAAAAATATAAATGTAAAACCCATGATAAATAGCTAAGAATGTTTAAAAGCATTGTCTCTGAGAATCAGTGTGAAGGCAGAAAGAACAAGGTGTGGGTGATTTCTCATTGTAAGACTTATTTCACTCTGGTTAAGTGAAAATATCAAGTTAAAATAAAAAGAAATGTGGGGAAATTTTATCCTTGGATGAGTACTAAGAAGAACATAGACATTTAAGTAGCTCAGGCAATTACAAACAGCAAAGGTTAATAAAATACCGTATTAGGTTAGTATAAGAAACTAAATGGCTCCTTCATTGGGAATTGTTGACATGATTTCAACATATGACAAAGAAAAAGGACAATTATTGACTTGAACTTTACTTCTCTCTTTTAAGGTCAACATATTTTTCCTCAAACTAGAAATGTTAAAATATTTTTATTTGTATCTTATAAGAAAAAAAAAGAGATTGTTTAACTCATCCTAGATTCACTGAGAAAATCCTTTCAGAGAAAAGTCATTGGACCTTGGAGGAGGCTAGATTACACGGCTCTCAAAGAGAAAAAGAAAGCATATTGTGTAAATTGTAGATTGTTTGATAGATTTCCCCCAAATCTTAGATTTTGTGAATGTTTTAAAAATATATGATCACAAATAAATAACAAGGACAACTGTGCACTGCTCAGGCAAAGGCAGGCAAAGCAGTGGAAGAAACATTTGTCCGTGCTATTTCAATAAGAGCAGCTCTTTATAGAGTAGTTTTGGTGCTAGATCCTAATATTTATGTGAAGGAAGATTTCAATGACTATGAAGATTTGAACATTATTGGGAAGGACATCATTGCCATTTACAACAACATGGCTGAAATGTCAAAATATTGTGCTAAACAAAAAAAAGTAGACAGGAAAGTTAATAACCATCAGAAAAGAAGTCAGGAAACTACAGCTCATGGGCCCAATTTGGTTTGCTATATGTTTTTGTAAATAAAGTTGTATTAAAATAGTCACACTCTGGTCAATGATTGTTTTCTTCTATAGCAACAGAGCTAAATCGTTGCAACAGGCCATCTGTCTTGCAAAGTCTAAAGTATTTACTTCTAGCTCTTTATAGAAAATATTTGCTGACACATGGGTTATATAAAACTCAATGCAATTAATATTTTATTGAACAACCATACTCCTTATTATTCAACAATTACATCCATGATTTGGATTAAGAAGGTGTCATTGAAAATATTTTTGACAGCAAATAATAGAGCTGAACTGACAATGACTTAATTAACTCTACAGGAAATTATTCTTTATGCATAAAATCAGGCCTAAATATAGTCATCTGAGGATGGAAGCTGTTTACAGATGTCAGCCAAGACCCAGCCTCCTTCTAACTTCTTGCTTTGACTTATTTTTTATTATTATTATTTTTATGTTCATCCTCATGGTCACAAGATGTTGTACCTTCAAGAATCACATCCTCATTCAGATAGGACAAAGGGAAAGAAAGCTTTTTTTCTGATGAGTTTTTTCTTTTCCTTTTCACTTGGGTGGCAAAGACATCCACAAGAACTTTTGCCTACATTTCATTTGTCATAGCAGATTATTTATTTATCCAACAGTTATTTATTTTTTGTTTGTTTTTTAAATTACAGTTTCATTTAATATTTTTATTAGTTTCACATGTACAGCATAGTGGTTAGATAATCATATACTTCACAGTGTTCTTCCTAATACTTCCAGTACCCACTGGCACCATGCGTAGTTATCACAATATTATTGACTGTATTCCTGTGCTGTGCTTTACACTCCCGTTACTATTTTTAACTACCTGTCCTCTTTCCTAATATTCCCAGTACCCACTGGCACTGTGCGTAGTTATCACAATATTATTGACTGTATTCCTATGCTGTGCTTACACTCCCGTTACTATTTTTAACTACCTGTCCTCTTTAATCCCTTCACTCTCACCTAGTCCTCAAGCACCTCCCCTCTGGAAACCATCCGTCTGCTCTCTGTATCTGTGAGTCTGTTTCTGCTTTGTTTGTTTGTTTGTTTTTGTTTGTTTTTGTTTGTTTATACTATCCTTTAGATTCCAAATACAAGTGAAATCATATGGTATTATTCACTGTCCATCAAACTAAGCACGGTGCAAGGTACTAATGGGATAGTAGTGAGTAAACATAAACAAGCTGAGATCACAACCTACAAATAAAGGCAGATGGTTAAATAAATAACTATAATGAAAAGTAACAGATTTTATTATATTGATGTATGGAGTAAGAAATGGTTCCCAGAGGAAATGAAGTCCAAATCAACTCTGAAGAATGAATAAGAACAAACTTGTACTGGCCAAAGAAAAGTCATAATCTATGTCCCTGAGGTGAGATGAGTATAACGTATCTGAAAAAAAGTCCAAGAACTTTACTATTTCCACAGTGTAAAATGGGCATAGGGTGGGGGCCCCTGAAGATGAGACATGAGAGGTCATTAGAGGCTCATGGTGGATAGGACAACTACAATGAAGGAGGTTACCCACAGAGCACTTCCCTCCTTACCTGAAGTCACCTAAAGGGCACTGGAAAGCTCCCGCAGTGGTGGAGGGATTTGATCAGAAGGCCACTTTAGAATGATCATTGTGGCCACAATGTGGAAAGTGAATTGAAGGCTGATAGCACATGGCAGTGCAGATACCCAGAGGAGGTCACTGGGATAGTTCAGACAGAAGGGTTTCCAAATGGGTGATGCAGCAGAGGGATGAGAAGGAAGTAGACAGATTCAGGAGGTCCTTAGAAAGTGACCCAAGACTACTTGATGAGCCTTGGGTGGCTGAGTTGGTTGGAGCATCATCCTGTATACCAAAAAGGTTGCGGGTTCAATTCCCAGTCAGGAAAGGGTTTCCAAATGGGTGGTGCAGCAGAGGGATGAGAAGGAAGTAGACAGATCAGGAGGTCCTTAGAAAGTGATCCAAGACTACTTGATGAGCCTTGGGTGGCTGAGTTGGTTGGAGCATCATCCTGTATACCAAAAAGGTTGCGGGTTCAATTCCCAGTCAGGACAACATACCTGGGTTGCAAATTTCATGCCCCTATAGGAAGCAACAAATTGATAGTCTCTGTCTCTCTCTCTCTCTCTCCCAAAATCAATAAACATATCCTCGAGATTTTTTTAAAAAGTGCTTGATGACTGATTACTCTGGAATGAGATGCTGGTATCTGTCTTTGTCAACTGGCTGTTCACTTGATAGAGAGCATTTTGAGGAGACACATGCTGAGAGGGGACCATCATGAATTTAGTCTGGGCCACGTGAAGTTTGAGAGGCCTGTAATCTATATAGGTCTATATAATCAAGTTGGGAAATCAGTAGACACCTGGACATCAGCTTTGAAAACTGAGTAGTTAGAGAGTTTGGGGAATCTTCAGGGTCTAGCTAGAAATTAAGGCACAGTAGTAAGTGAAATCTCTCAGAGGCTTGTGGGATGAGGACAAGCCCAAGCCTATGCACATAGCTGGTAAATACTAACGCAGGCAGAGATTCTCAAAGGATTGGCAGACAGGATCAAATAGATGCTTTTTAAACTACAAGAGGAGACTTTCTTATGGCTAAGCCATGTAATTTGTAATCATATTACAGCTCGGGAACCAGTGATCTGAGGCTTTGCCAAAGGAAAGATGTCAAGAAGGAGGTTTTACAGGGAACAGCTGAAAAAAAATTAAGGAAATACAACAGAGGGTGAAATTGTTTCAAAGAAGAGATAGTGGTCAATAGTGACAAATGTGTTTAAAAGTTTGAATAAAAAAGAGTTGGGAATTGCTATTGTGTCCAACGCAGACATTTTGTTGGTATCCTTTGAGAAATGCCATTTCAGCGGGGTCAGGAAGTCAGGAGATAGATTTCCCTAAGTAAAATGTGAGGCTGGTGTGGGAGGGATGAAGGTGGTCAGAGGAAAATATACACATGTACATATAGTGGTTAGAAGACATGTAGACACAAGAAGCATGGCAGGGCAATGTGAACCAGGTACAGAGGGGACAGCAAACAGGGAGCCCTTTTCCAAGATGGAAGAGGCTTAAGTATTAATGGGAAAAGGAGAGAAGGGAGTTAAATGATTTGGAGCTACGACTGATGAAGAGATTGGTTTCAGAGACGAAGAGCAACAGCCTTTCTGTTATGATGAGGGGAGGAAGGTGTGTTGGACCCTCCAGCATTCGAAAATTTCAAGGCAATATTTTCCATACCTCTCTTCAATCAGATTAGTCTACAATTTTTCTACCGTTTTTCTTCTCTCTCACTGATTTAGTGACTTTTTGGTATATGTGGCATTCAAGTTTCAGTATTCAAGATTTAAATTGGGTAGCTTCTTAAAAATCAATCAAATGGTTTAAAAATATATTTTTCCATTGCTTTAGATTCAGCGGTTCTCAACCTGTGGGTCACAACCCCTTTGGCAGTCGAACGACCCTTTCACAGGGGTCACCTAAGACCATCCTGCATATCAGATATTTACATTATGATTCATAACAGTAGCAACATTACAGTTATGAAGTAGCAACGAAAATAATGTTATGGTTGGGTCACAACATGAGGAACTGAAGGTTGAGAACCACTGCTTTAGGATAAATTATGTAGAATGGAAATTATCTTTTTGTTTGTTTGGTTTTTGTCCCTCTGTTTTTTAAGCTAACTACCAGACAGAATATTTTTGCATTGCTTTTTTTTTTATCAATTTTTTAAATATTTATGATAATCTACTCTGTCTTAAAAGAAAAGCACCATCCAATGTCAATCTCTGGCAAAGAGCAGACACTCAATAGACATTTTAAATTATTAAAAAAAAAAAACCAAAAACAAAACACACACAATAAATCAACCTCATACCTTTCAAATCGGCCACCAAATGCAGCCTACCTTTTGTATTTACAGTTCAGATTCCACTCAGGGAGCCCAGGAGCCGCATAAACAATTAGTTTTAATTGAATTCCTTTTATTGGCCAGATATTCTATTAAGTCCTGTATTTTTAAGAAAATTTTATATTGTTCCCAACTCATCTCTCACTCCTGATCTATGTCTTATACCTGTGGTTCTAACCCTACCCATACACCCCTGGATTCCTGTCTTTCCTGACTGTCCTTTCCTGGTATTGCTTTAGTCCTCTGATGGTTTCTCACCTGGACACCTAAGAAGCCTCCCACCTGAGCTCCCTGCTCTCAGTCTCTCTTCACTCCTTCCACCTTTAACATTTCTGTTAAAGTTACCCATCAAAAAAGTCAAACTCAATCACATCACTGACCTGAATTTCTTAACTGATTTATCCTTATTTAAACCTACACTTCTCTGTGTCTTTGCCTCTGTTTAGAATGCCCTATCCACCTTCTTCTTCTCACAAATTCCTGCCCATCCTGTAAAGTCCAGATCAAATGTCATCTTTTTCATGGAACTGCTCTCATGTTTCCAAGCATCATTACTTCATATTTTTGTAATGTCACTCATCATAGTTCACTCTTGTTTGCCTGTATAATGAATCAAGTTGTTCCTCAAAGCAGGAAGACCTGCTCTGGCCACACCCCACTCCCACTGCGTTTTCCCATAATCTAGAAAAGTGTCACATTTGACCCTGTGTTAATTAGCTATGCTACCATGGCAAAGTAGCACAGACTGGTGGCTTAAATAACAAAAATGTATTGTCTCACTGTTCAGGAGGCTGGATGTCTGCGATCAAGATGGCAGCAAGGTTGGCTTTGTCCCGGGCCTCTCCTTGGCTTGTAGATGGACATCTCCTTATGCCCCTTCACATCATCTTCCATCCACATGTATCGTTCTGTCCAAATCCCCCTTTCATAAGGACACCAATCATATTGGAGCAGGGGCTCCTTATTCAGTCTTACCTGACCTCAGCTGATTACATCTACAAGGGCCCATTTCCAGGTAGGTTTATAGTCTAAAGTACTGGTGGGCTAGGACTTTAGCATATGAATTTGGGGGTGACATATCAATCCATAACAAATGTGTAAATAAACTTGTGTTGAATTACTGAAAAAAAAAATAATGAAATGTTGTTGCTTTGTTTTTTGAAATATACCTCACAGTTTTCTTTCCTTCCCAATCCCACCTGCTATTTTCTTCACTCTTACTCAAAAAAGTTTTCATTGATCACTGCCCTAATGCTCAGTTCTCCAATCTACTCTTAATATTGCTGCTACTTTATTCTTTTTAAATGCTGTGTGCATCAACTCAAGGTTCTTGAGGTTCTACAGGGCTTACTTTCTTATACTTTATCAAACAAAAAATTACCTTCTTTTAAGAACTACCACAATCTCAATCCATCTTATTTATTATATCTTAGCAATGTATAAACTTGGCCTGTATGAATAACAACACTAGAATGAGGGAATCTTGAGAGAAACCAGCATCCAATATTTGATGGCATATTTTTAGGCAGATAAAATCTAGAATTAAGCCTTGGGAGTTGCTGGGAACCAGCAGGCAGAACAGCATTGTCCAAAAATTTTGAAAATGAATGAGCAGGCAAGTGCAAACATAGCATCAGGAGGTCTAGAAAAAGTAGCAGTGGGTTCCCACAGGTGGGCAGCACCCAGCAAGAGGAATCTCAGGACAGGTGATATTCTGAACTGCCAGTGGGCAGGTCACAGAGGAAAGTTCATCAGTGGATTGGAAAACATGAGCCACAGGGCAAAAGTTCAGGAAGAGGTTTCAGAATTTCTGGGTTAAGCTCTTGGGTCCACGAAAATTAGCAAAACAGAACCTAGTGCTGGGAGGATGGAAAACCAAGGAGCTAAGGTAAGAGTGACAGGGGCATCAGGATGAAATGAATCCGCCCAGTCCATTCCAACTGGTAACAAGAATGCTACTGAAAGGCTATGCCTGGGTAATCAATCTCCCAACAAAAAGACATCCCTGGCTGGTTTTGCTCAGTAGATAGAGCACAGGCCTGCTGACCAAAGGGTTTCAGGTTCAATTCCAATCAAGAGCATGTACCTTGGTTGCAGGCTCCTCCCTGGCCCGGACCCTGGTCAGGGCTCGTGCAGGAGGCAGCCAATCCATGTGTTTCTCTCACATGGTGTTTCTCTCACATGGTGTTTCTTTCTGTCTTTCCCTCTTTCTTCCACTCTCTCTAAACGATCGATGGAAAAATATCCTCGGTTGAGGATTAACAAAACAAAAGACATACAAAAAAATGTTATTGTTTGTAGAGAAATTTGAAGAGGGCCACGTGGGGTTTTGTTCTTAAACATTTGTGATAAAGGGTGAATGTTGCCTAAAATGTCAGTAATTTTCCTCACTGAACAATCATTGCAGACGGAGAAGTAGCGGAGCAGACTAAGAGAAGCGGACACCGATTCTGAGACTCACTCCCAGTTCCTTATGTGCTGTCTACACTCTGAAGGCCTTAGTGTCTCCTCCGTGACAAAGGTGACAGTTCCTGAGCCTGTTTTACTCTCACCTTCTGGAGTCGCCTTAAGAACCAAATGAAACAACATGTGAAAATGTCCATGTTGACTGGGTGCTTTTCAAAAGGTTGGCACCATGTCACCATCCCGGACAATAGCATAGAAGTGGATACTATGATACGATGGTAAAATACTAGTGGCACGAGGGCTAGTATTGCAAGGCTTTGCTGCTTACAGGAACATGTGGCCTCGCCGAGGTGAGCTTGTCTGCCATTCTGCGTTGGCTTTATGCAGATTTGGCCCTCATCCCAGTTGGCAGCAGCTTTAGACTGAGACTGAGGTGAACAAAGGGCGGGAGATTCTGCAGAAGACGGTGCACACTCTCCTTCCCCTGGCTGTCCCCATCCCCGCTCCCTAGGGCGCCTCCCTGCCAGAATGACAGTGACAATATGAGAGGCGGAGGACACTCTCCTTCCCTTGGCTGTCCCCACCCCCCGCTCCCTCGGGCGCCTCCCTGCCAGAATGACAGTGACAATATGAGATATCGCCTCTGACGAAGCACAGCCAAATATTTGATTTGGACGATTACGCCTCATCACAACTGTGGTGCCCAGATTACCAACTCCTTGCTCTTGGCTCCCGTACACTTTGCAGTGAGTACCAACTGCACAGAAGAGCTCGTTACAACACTGATGGAAGGGATCCCAAATGGCTGATGTGCAGTGTCTTGTTTGGGGAAGAGTTCACTGATGAGGAATAAGCTGAGGAGGCAAGATGCTGTTGTTTTTCCTGTCAAGGCAAATGGTACGAAGAACATGGCAAGCGTGTTTTACATCTTTTTTTTTCCCTTTCTAACTTGGTTTCAGAAATTCTTGGCGAAGAGAAAGCAATTCCTTTCCAGGAAGATTACAGAGGAAGAGTCACAATGATGCTTACCCTTCTCTCTTTGGCATAATTGTCCCCCCTTAGGTCAGCCTCCGTGATTAGATTACAGATCTGTAAAAGCCTGCTTGTAGCTGTTCCTTACCCCCCTCCCCCAGTCTTAGCTATTTCTGATACACTTTCATGTGCATGTTTCGCTTTGATTGAAACATAAGTGAAACCATTATGCCTAATTAAGACAAAGGATATCATCTTTATACTTTTATTCCACAAGAGATACCTTTTGAACTTTATGCAGAAACCCTTAAAGTTTCTAAAGAAGAAAGGAAACTAGAACTTCAGCTATCCCTACATCTGCTTGTGAAATGAAAGGCGCACTGTGTTTTTGTTTTAAATGTATAAAAGTTAATGTCTCATTCTAAAGTATTCAATGTTTCTGTCAATAGAATTTCAGTGGCAATAGTAGTAATTACAAAGTCCAGGAAGTTCACTGAAATGCAAGATCAGTGGTGCCCTCATCATTTCACAGGTGTGCACACACACCAACACCCACGTACATTAATTATATGACAACAGAAATAGATGGGTATGTATCGATGCATATGTATGATGAGGCCCATATTCTATATCTATGAATGTTTGTATTTTAATGCATTCACATACATATCCACATGTCTACAAACACAAATCACATGCCAGCTTGTATACAGATCTAAATCAAAGTCTTTAAAATGATCTTGGAAAAGGAATATTACACCACAATAAAAAGAATGAAATCTTGTCATTTGTGGCAACATGGATGGACCTAGAGGGTATTATGCCGAGTGAAGTCAGACAGAGAAATACAAATGCAACATGATCTCATTTGAATGTAGAATCTAAAAATAAAACAAAACAAATGAACAGAACTAAATAAAACTAGACATGTAGAAACAGAGACCAAAGGGATGTTACCAGAAAGGAGGGAGTGTGTGATGGTGACAAAGGTGAATGTAATCAATTACATTATAAGTCTTGATGGTGACAGATAGCACTAGAATTAGTGGGATGGGTAATCCCAATGTAAGGTACAAAAATGTTGAATTATTATATTATACACCTGCAACTAATATAACTGGCATACCAACTAAAATAAAAAATGCATAAAGCTAAAAATGCTCAGATTATAATCTTAAGAGTAAATGGCACGATATAAAATTATATAGTAAAAAAATGGAAAAAGAGCCCAGCCAGTGTGGCTCAGTGGCTGAGTGTCAATCCAGGAACTAAGAAGTCACTGGTTTGATTCCCAGTCAGGGCATATGCCCAGGTTGTGGGCTCCATCCCCAGTAGGGGGTGTGCAGGAGGCAGCCAATCGATGATGTTTCTCTCACTGATGTTTCTATCTCTCTATCCTTTTCCCTTCCTCTCTCTAAAAATAAATTTTTAAAAAGACTAAAATGATTAAATATGCCTGTATTTTAATTGACTTCCATTTTCTGATTTTCATAGTCTGTCCTGAAAAAAAAAAAAACCCAGAACAACCACATGAGAGGAGCCTGGATCACATGCTTATGCTATGAATTAGTCTGTTAGCCCTGAGTAATTCGGCAGGTCGCAGGCTCTGTCCCCAAGCAGGCCCTTTACATTTGCTGTGCCCTACCCACCAAGCTGCACTTCCAGCTCCACATCAGCATGAGATGAACGCACTGCAAAAGGGTGGGGTTCCGAATGGAGCTCTGGAATTAGACTCCTTTGATTTAATCCCAGCTATCCATTCCTAGAAATGCAATGTCAACAAGTCACTCACCCTAAGCTCCTATCTCCTCTCTGTAAAGTTAGGATAGCAATTGTATTTATCTCATCAAACTGTTGTGGAAACTAAATGAGAACACATATAGCACAGGGTAAATACTTAATAAACAAGGATTGGTGTGGGTGGAGGCCAGGACAAGGTAGAGGTGGTGCTAACATTCGTAACTTGAATGAAGGGGAACTAAGCAGTTATGTTGAGTGGATAATTCATATAAATTTCATCTAGTGGTCAAAACTGGTACCATATTTGAAAACCAGGGTTTAGAATTTGAAAAATTTGTCCCCAGAAATTCAAAAGTAATGGAACAATAACTGGTTTATTACCCAACTTTCTAATCCCTGATTATTATTGAGAGGTTCACAAAATGGAGTCATAATTAGGTTTAATGCTTAATTAAACCTTTTGTGAAAAAATACTTAGTATTAATTTCAAAAAACATGTAGCCAACTTGTCAAAGAGACATGTATGCACAGTAGAATGTTCAGGAACTGTGTTCTCTGTGACACTCACTTAACTGCTTTTACTGAGTGCTTCCCACCAGCATTGCTCTGGAACTGCTCTGAGCCCCACAGCAGAGCTTATAGTGGAAGACAAGGTCAGATTTAATTATTTCATCTAACATCCTCATTCATCATAACTGTGTTTACACTAAAAGTAAGAAACCATGTGGTCAGCCTAATGTTTTCCGTGTGATAATTCACCTGATATCACTAAAAGAGAGGCCAGGCCGATGTTTGCTCAGAGAGGTACTATGAGTCCCAGACTATCATAATTTTCCTGTGTTCACAGTTGCCACAATTTATTCTCACAGTATCAGTTTGTGTCGCTTATTTAGATTAATTTTTCTATATTTCAACATATTATCCAGAGAAACCAAGGTCACATATAAGCAATGCCTCAACTTGTTAAAACGTAGGAAAAATAAACTAATCATCTGTCACTCTTTTCCATTTTCATATTTGTTTCTCCTAGACAGGTAATTATTTAAATAAATTCAACCTGTAATACAGAAATGGTCCATTTTATAATTCGTTGTAGCATAACTTAAAACTTGCAAAATCATTTTATGGGAACTCTAACCTTTCTGAGCCATTTGGAAATGGATTTAGCACCAGAATCCTCTCACAGAGACTATACAATTGTTGTGTGTCCCCAAAAAGCTCAATCCAATAAAAAATACATTCATATTACTGATTCATCTTACCATTTGTATCTAAATTTGTTTGTTCTAACTCTTTCCTTCCTAGAGCAAAATAAAATTAAGAAATTTAAAAATTTTTAAATCAGAATTTTTAAAACTACTCACTCTATATTTATTAAATCCAAACAATACAGTTTTGTTTTAACCATTTCCTTACCTGGTACTGATATATCCACATCTTCAAATCAGGCTACAAACAGCCTTTATGAAAGGATAGCACTTACGCTGAACTCAGAATATTATTCCTTACACTGCTCATTGATATAACATAATTACCATTTTTCTGGGGCTGTATAAACGAGAAAAATTCCCAAATAGGTTCATCTGCATTTTTAACAGTAAAAAGGAATAAGTAAAGCTACTCTGAGATGTTTACTGAGGTGCTGGTTATTCCTGTTGGGAGTTTCTCTGACAGTTTAATGAGGCCTCCTGAAAAGAGTGTCTGGCCCAGAGATTTACACTGACCCCACAGGAGAGCAAGAACAATATATCTCAGGGTAGATGGGGCCAATGTTTCCCCTTTTCCCCATGGAACTCTGCTAAAGCTTCGCTAGGAAGACCTGTAGGCTGGCCAGCTCCCAGCAGCTGTGCTCTGAATGCACTTAGGAAGGAATCTAAGCAGAGCCTTTTCCCTGAAGGGAGCCCACAAAGGATGCTGAGAATGTGAAGACGTTCCCTCTGTATCCCAGAGGCCCCGGCAGGCCCTCCCTCCTGCCTTGTTTGGTTAAGGGACCATGATTTCCGTTTATTCTTCCCAGCTAGGCTCAGTCTGATCTGCCAGCTTTGGCACATATCAAGGTCACAGACATACCAAACAAATATTTTCAAAAAGAACAATCTGATATTAATTTGGATAACTGAACAAGAAGGAATCCAGCACGAATCAGGATCCTTTTCAGTGGCAGCTTTCAGTCATGGGCCAAGGTTATAAAACAGAAGTATTACTTGTAGCAACCATAAAGTAGATCATTTTCTGGTTTCATAGATTAACTTTTTACCCATAAATGTTGCTTGTGGCAAGAAGGAATAAATAAATAGTATTTAGTGATGAATAATAGTCCGGGGAGAGCATAAAGCTACAGAAAAGGTGATAAAGCTCCTCATCAGACTTGATGAGTGCTGGAAGTGGATGCTAAGTACACACTGAGAGCAGGTATTACAGAAGCGAGAGCAGCTGAGGAGTTGTTTTCTGCATCATCCACGGCTGAAGTGGCTTTGTACGGTCTTCCCTGCTATCCAGTGCCTGCTATGTTGTGATGCTTTATAAATATTAATGGAAGATGAAAAATGCATGAAGAGACAGACAGGAGTCTGGTGTCAGAGGGAAGGAGATTGAGAACTCAAGAATGCTTTTACTCCCATTCTAATCTGAGTAAATACAAGGACTTGGAGGAGCATTAGGAAATCCTCAAAACTGGCAGAAAGAGAAGGAGGGGGAAGGAAAGTGAGAAGGATTGTTAATTATTCTAAACCTGCTTATTACCACTTCATATCTGGAAAAGAATTTCATAATGACATTTCTGTTAACAACAGGAGGAATAAGACACATACATAATAAGAGGGAAACAGAAGTTTAAAATTGTGGAACAACAAGAAGTTCAGCTTCAGGAACATGTAATTAAGAAAGGAAAAAAGGAGATACAAGATGGTGGCAGAGTAGGTGGAAGTCACAATCACGTCTTCCCGGGACCAAACTGGAATTACAACTAAGTTATAGAACAATCAACCTGAATCACCACCTGAGGACTAGCTAACGAGAAGTCTTATAACCAAGATTTTACAGAGAAGCCACCTGGAGACTGGTAGGAAGGGCGGAGATGCGAGAAGGACTGCCCCTCCCCCCAGACAGCAGCTAAGGTTCTGGAGAGATGTCAGCTGAAAAGGTTCCCACTGAAGTGCATGCATTTCAACCACATACCAGGCACCACAGACTAGACACCAGAGCCAGGAAGAGTTGCCCACATAACACCTGGGTGAAAATCAGCAAGGATTCTGTCCACCAGGGAGAGACAGGAGTGTGGAAGAGACAAAGGTGCCCTCTTAAAGGGCCAATGCACAAAATCTCATTTGCAGCCACACGAGTTGGTCTCTAGCAAAGAGAGGATGGAGTGGACTAGAGTTGTGCAAGAAGAGATTGGAATTTGTGGCTCTGAGGAAGAGAGCTGAGGGAACAGCCACTGGAACCCCTGTGCTGAGTCATTCTCCCACACCACAGAGGCCATCTGTCTCAACTGAAGCATTTCCCTCAACATGGCATCAGGCTGGGGGAATGCATTAGATTCACCCTCTAAACTCCCTTTCACCCACCCTGAGGAGCCTGCCACCTGCTGTCTGGACTGGGGTATAGAAGTCTGAGTAGACTCAGGGGGTGAAAGTGACTGAGTTGGGTAGCTTTGGGTGGGACCATTCCTCCCACTTTCCTGTGATCCTGACAGGCACCCCCCCCCCATGACCTGCAGCCCTGTCCTTCTGAGACCAGGCTCTTGGCAAAATCTGGGACAGATTGAGTTGTGTGACTCTTGGCCAGGGGGTGGAGGGAGGATTTTCATCTCACATGCCTGACCAGTGCAGAACCTCTTTTCACATGGCAAATCTTGGCCTGTTAGGGCCTGTTAAACTTTGCTGGCCTCACTCTGAGGATTCCGAGACCCTGCCCCAATACAAAGGTGTGCACGAACCCAGTGGTTGGCAGCTAGACTTGTTTACCCTGGGATGTTTGCTGAGCAGCCTAAGACACAGCACTGGCACTGATTTAAACCTGTACCAGTCTGTTAAAAACCACTTGCTCCTACCAGGTGGCTCCCTAAAAACCTCTGCAACTTGAGTACTGCCAGAAGCTCTTTCAGTGACTGAGCTTAACAGGCAGCTGGCAAGAAAAGTAAGGTGGAGGTGGACCTCGGGGTTTCATGGAACTTTTGCTGACCAACCGCCAGCCCTGGTGCTAGTAAAAGTCAGCCTTGGTACACAGCTTAGTCCTTGCCACACACTCCCAGGCCCAGCAGAGGCAGCCACAAACTGTGAACCACTTTGTAGCTCCAAACAGATTGCCCAGTGCCAATCACAGGCAGTTTCTGGCCTTGGCCTGTACCCTAGTCCCTCCCAAGAGGCCTCAGAACCAACTCATCCAGAGATCATCTTTAGACATCAGAACAGGATCCTGTTACCTTCACAAACAGCATATCCAAAGGGAGATCTTGGCATGTTCCAGATTCTTCTGAGACGAATTCCACTTTGTGTAGTCAGCACCTACACAGCCGCTCGTACACTATGGTAGGGTTGATCCTCATAGTCATCCACCCTGAGGGTCAATCCCAGTCATGATTGGATCAACAGCAATCAAGACAATTACAACAAGAGGGCTCATATAACCCCCACAATGGCTACTTTTGGAGCACCCATCTCAGGTGATCAGGGAGACTGCATCACTGGGTGCCACAGAACACCTACTACATAAAGCCATCCTACCAAGGTGGGAAGTCATAGCAGATCTGCCTAATGCATAGAAACAAACATAAAGGGGCAACCAACATGGGAAGACAAAGAAACTTGCTTCAAATGGAAAAAAGAAAAAGGAGAAATTTAAAAAAGAAAAAAAAAAGGTAATTCAAATGGAGGCAAGAAATTTACCAGATATAAAGTTCAAAAGAATAGTAATAATGATACTTACGAAATTTACTGAGAACCACAAAAAACTTAGTGAGAACTACAGCAGCATGAGAAAAGACATAGAAACCATGAAAATAACCAGTCAGAAATAAATAATACAATGTCTGAATTGAAGAATACACCAGATAGATTTGATGAAGCAGAGGATTGGTTCAGTGATTGGGAAGTCACAGTAGAACATAAAAAATCACCACCAAAATCAGTAAAAAGAAGAAAGAATTAAGAAAATGAGGATAGTTTTTAGGGACATTTGGGACAACATGAAGCATAATAAGATCCTCATCATAGAGGTACCAGTAAGAGAAGAGATCAAGTAATGGATTGAGAACCTATTTGAAGAAATAATAACTGAAAACTTCCCCAACCTTGTGAAAGAAAAAGACATACAAATCCAAGAATCACAGAGATTCCCAAACAAAATGGACACAAAGAGGCCCACACCCAGACACATCATAATTGAAATGCCAAAGGTTAAGGACAAACAGAGAATCTTAAAAGTAAAAAGAGAAAGACAGTTAGATACCTACAAGGGTGCTGAATTCTCAACAGAAACATTACAGGTCAGAAGGGATTGACATGAAATATTCAAAGTGATGAAAAGCAATGACCTACAAACAAGACTACTTTATCAAGCAGGCAATCATTTACAATTGAAAGAAAAATAAAGAGCTTCCCAGAAAAGAAACAGCCAAAGGAGTTACCAGCAAACCAGTATTATAAGAAATGTTAAAGGGTCTTCTTTAGAAAGAAGAAGAAGAAAATTAAAAACAAAACAAAATTTAAAAAAAAGAGGACCATAGTTAAAAGAATAAAATAGCAAAAAATACAAAACTCTCAATAATCATTATAAATGTAAATGGTTTATTTTTTTAAAATATATTTTATTGATTTTTTACAGAGAGGAAGGGAGAGGGATAGAGAGTTAAAAACATCGATGAGAGAGAAACATCCATCAGCTGCCTCCTGCACACTCCCCACTGGGGATGTGCCTGCAACCAAGGTACATGCCCTTGACCGGAATCGAACCTGGGACCCTTGAGTCCGCAGGCGGATGCTCTATCCACTGAGCCAAACTGGTTAGGGCGTAAATGGTTTATTTATACTAATAAAAGTCTAGGTGGCCTTCGCACCCTTCACGTCATCATGAGATGGCCACCCCCATGTGGTCACAAGATGGCTGCCCCACATTGTCACAAGATGGCTGCCACAAGATGGCCACCACAAGATGGCCAGCAGGGGAGGTCAGTTGGGGCGATCGGGCCAGCAGGGGAGGGCAGTTGGGGACGACCAGGCCTATAGGGAAGGTCAGTTGGGGCAATCAGGCCAGCAGGGAGGGAAGCAGTTAGGCATCAATCAGTCCAACAGGAGAGGGGTTAGGGGGCAATCAGGCAGGCAGGCAGGTGAGTGGTTAGGAGCCAGCAGTCCCAGATTGTAAGAAGGATGTCCCTATGGGATTGGGCCGAGGAGTCCAAGATTGGAGAGGGTGCAGGCTGGGCTGAGGGACACCCCCCTCCCTGGTGCACAAATTTTATACACCAGGCCTCTAGTATACTATAATCAAGAGACAAGGGGTAGCTGAATTGATAAGAAAACAAGACCGATATATATCCTGTCTACAAAAGACCCACCTCAGACGAAAGCTACACACAGACTAAAAGTAAAGGGACAGAAAAGATATTTCATGAAAGTGAAACACACACACACACAAAGGAAAAAAACACATAACACTGGGGTATCAATACTTCTATCTGACAGAATATACTTTAAAACAAAGGCTATAGTAAGACACAAAGAAGGACAATACATAATGATAAAATGATCAATTCAACAAGTGAATATAATCCTTGTAAACATTTATGAACCCAATATAGAAGCACCTAAATATATAAAATAAATCTTGATAGGCATAAAGGGGGAGATTGATAGCAATATAGTCATAGGAGGGAATGTTAACACTCCATTGACATTAATGGACAGATCTTTCAGACAGAAAATCAACAAGGAAACAAAAGCCCTAAATGACAGAATAGATCAGATACATTTAATTGATATCGTCAAGCATTTCACTTGCAAATAATCAGAATATACATTTTTACAAGCACATATAAGATATTTTCTAGGTAGACCACATGTTAGAATAAAAATCAACCCCAATAAGCTTAAGAAGATTGAAATCATATCAAGCATCTCTTTGACCATAATGGTATGAAACTAGAAATTAATCATAAGGAAAAAAATGAAAAACAAACAAACAACACAATAACATGGAGGCTAAATGACATGTTATTCAACAATGAATGGGTTAATGAGACCAGGAAGAGATGAAAAGATATCTTTAAACAAATGAAAGTGAGAACACAACAATCCAAAACCTATGAGACATAGTGAAAGCAGTACTAAGAGGAAAATCCATAGCCTCACAGACCTACCTCAAGAAGAAAAAAAAAAATCTCACATAAACAATCTAACTTTACACTTAAAGGAACTTGAAATGAAACAACAAAGGTCAAAGTGAGTAAAATAAATAAAACAACAAAGATCAAAGCAGAAATAAACAAATAGATGGAACACAGTATAAAAAAGCAACACCGAAGGTCAATTAAACCCAAAGCTGGTTCTGAAATAAGCCAATCAGAGAAAGACAAGTACTATATGATTTCACTCATATGTGGAGTTTAATGAAAAAATTGAACTATCAAGCAAAATAGAAACAGACTCATTGATAGAGAACTACCAGACAGCTCTTGTGGGGTGGGGGTGTTAGTGAGGGGTGGAGTGATTGAACCAAAAAGAAAAGAGAGAGAGAGAGAGAGAGAGAGAGAGAGAGAGAGAGAGAACTCATGGATTTGGACAATGTGTGGTGATAGCAGGGGAGTGAGGGATGGGGAAGGGGAATGGAGGTAGAAAAGGCTATAGAGGGGATAAATGGTGATAAAAAATAAAATTAAAATATTGACAAACCTTTAACCAGATTCATCAGAGAGAACCCAAATAAATAGAATCAGAAATAAAAGAGGAAAAGTAACAACTGACACTAACCAAATACAAAGAATTGTAAGAAAATATTAAAGATAACTATATGCCAGCCAATTTGATAATCTAGAAGAAACGTATAATCTTCCAAAACTAAATCAGGAAGAACTGCAAAATCTGAAGGGACTGATTACAATTAATTAAATTGAAGTAGTAATTTTACAAAAAGAAACTTGCAACAGACAAAAGCACTGGACCAGATGGCTTCACATGAGAATTTTACCAAACATTCAATGAAGAACTAATACCTGCCCTTCTGAAACTATTCCAAAAAATTCAAGAGGAGGGAAGACTCCCAAGTTCATTTTGTGAGGCGAGCATGATCCTATTCCAAAACCAGATAAGAAATTTATAGGCTAATATCCCTGATGAACATAAATGCTAAAATCCTCAAAAGATATTGAATATCAAATCCAATAACACATTGAAAAAATCATAAACTATGACCAAGTGGGATATATTCTGGGGATGTAAGGTTGGTACAATAAATGTAAATCAATAAATGTGATACACCATATATACGAAATCAAGGATAAAAATCACATGGTCATATCAGTAGATGCAGAAAAAGCATTTGATAAAACCCAGCACCCATTTATGATGCAAACTCTCAGCAAAGTGGGAATTAAAAGAAAATATCTCAATGTGATAAAGGCATATATAACAAACTCACAGCCAACATTATACTCAATGGGAAAAAAACTAAAAGCTGTTTCCTTTAAGTAGGGAACCAAGAGAGAAATGTCTACTTTCACCACTTTTATTCCACATAGCACTGGAAGTCCTAGCCACAGCAATTAGACAGCAAGAAGAAATAAATGGCATCCAAGTTGGAAAAGAAGAAGTAAAACCGTCATTAGTTGCAGATGGCATGGTACTATATATAGAGAACCCTAAAGATTCCACCAAGAAATACTAGAACTGATAAATTAATTCAGTAAAGTAGCAGGATACAAAATAAATATCCAGAAATAAGTTGCACATTTACACAGCAATAATAAACTCCTAGAAAGGGAAACTAAGAAAACAGTCCCATTTACAATTGCATAAAAAAAATATCTAGGACTAAATTTAACTGAGGATATAAAAGACCCGTACTCAGAAAAGTATAAGACACTGAAGAAAGAAATTGAAGAAGATATAAATAAGTAGAAACATACACCGATTTCATGGATAAGAAGAATTAATATCATTAAAATGTCCATACTACCCCAAACAATCTATAGATTCAGTGCACTTTATATCAAGATATCAATGGTGTATTTCACAGAACTAGAACAAATATTCCAAAAATTTATGTGAAACCACTAAAGACCCTGAATAGCCACTGCAAACTTGAGAAAGAAGAATAAAGTAGAAGGAATCATGCTACTTGATACCAAACTATACTACAAGGCTATATTAACCAAAAGAGCATTGAAACAGACATGCAGATTAATGGAACAGAATACAGTGCCCAGAAATAAACTTACTACTTGATCCTGTTCGACTACACTAACCATGGGGTGTACAGGTCCTCCTCTGCTAGGAACTGGACCTTTATAGATGCCAGGTAATATGAGCAGTCATAGGCATATAGGAGAGTCTTTATTGTAAAACATGTAGCCATTGCTAACAAGGAGCCATTAGACAAAACAGTTATTCAAAATAGCTTTATAAAGTAGCTACACAAAGTAGCCCTTGCTAATACAGTAGTAAATACAGGAGCCATACCAAGCACTCACACACTGGCTGATCTACAACACATCTTTATACCAATTCAAACAAAAGATGCCTCTGGCCAAATAGTTACATCAATATTTGGGTTGTAGAAAAGTACGCTTGTGCAGTGCATACAGTACAATCGCTGTGTCCTTGATTTTGTACCTGTGTATGGAAACTTGGCCTTGGTCATCTGGTGTACTCTGGACAGGGCCCCCACACTCAAATTAGCCTTGAACATCTGGCATACTTTGATTAGGGTTCCCACAATGGTCAATTAATGTTTGACAAAGGGGGCAAAAACATACAATGGGATAAGCATAATCTATTCAATAAATAGGGATGGGGATACTGGACAGATACATGCAAAAAATGAAACTTGACCACCTTCTTAAACTACACACAAGAAAAAACTCAAAATGGATTAAAGACTTAAATGCAAGACTAGAAGAAAAAACAGGTAATAAAATCTCAGACATTTCTCTTAGCAACATTTTTCCTAATTTATTTCCTCATGCAAGAGAAACAAAATTAAAAAGTCAACAAATAAACTACATAAAAGAAAAAAGTTTTGGGACAGCTAAGGAACCATCAACAAAATAAAAATACAATCTACTGAATGAGAGAACATTCGCTAATGATGCATCTGGTAAGGTTTTAATGTTCAAAATTTATAGAGAACTTATACAATTCAGGATTAAAAAGAAACCCACAAACAATCCAATTAAAAGTGGCAAAGGGCATCCTATATAATAAAAACCTAATATGCTAAGTGTCTGGTTGTCCGGTCATCCATTCAACCAATCAAAGCATATATGCTAATGATATGCTAAGGCCGCTCAACTGTTCACGATGATGTGCACTGACCACCAGGAGGCAGATGCTCCCACCTGTAGGTTAGCTTGCTGCTGGTGTCCGGCTGATCGGCAGTCCCTTCCCATCTGGCCAACCTCCCACATACCTACCCGGCCCCGATTGTGCACCAGTGGGGTCCCTCAGCCTGGCCTGTGCCCTCTGGCAATCCAAGACCCCTCAGGGGAATGTCGGAGAGACGGTTTCTGCCTGATCTCAAGGGTTAGGCCTAGGGACCCCACTGGTGCATGAATTCATGCACCAGGCCTCTAATGCATAGATAATGCTCTAAAAAAGAAATACAGATGGGCAACAGATCTATGAAAAGATGCTCAACATCACTAATCATCGGAGAAATGCAAATTAAAACCACAGTGAAATATCACCTCACACCTGTCAGAATAGCTATTATTAATAAATCAAATACAACTATTGTTGGCAAAGATGTGGAGAAAAGGGAAACCTTGTACATTGTTGGTGGGATTACACACTGGTACAGCCAATGTGGGAAGCAGTATAAAGTTTCCTCAAAAAATTAAAATGGAACTGCCTTATGACCCAGCAATTCTACTTCTGGGAAAACATCCAAAGAAACCCCAAACACTAAATTGAAAGAATATATGCACCCTTATGTTTATTACTGTGTTATTTACAATAGCCAAGATTTGAAACAGCCCAAATGCCATTCAGTAGATGAGTAGGCTCAAAAAGTTATGGTACATTTATGCAAGGGGATAGTACTCAGCCATTAAAAAGAAAATCTTACTTTTTGAGGCAGCATGAATGTACCTGGGGAGTATTATGCTAAGCCAGTCAGAGAAAGACAAACACTGTATGATTTCACTTATACATGGAATCTAATGGACAACACAAACTGAGAAATAAAATAGAAATGGACATAGATACTAGTATGTGAAACAGACGGACAGCTGTCAGACAGGAAGAATGTTGGGGGGCTGGAAGAAAAAGGTGAAGAGATTCAGCAAAAAAGAAAACAACTTCGCAGACATACAACAGTATGGTGATTACAGAGGGAAAAGGGGTAGGGGGGAGGTAGGAGAGGTTAAAATGGTCATAAATGGTGATGGAAGAAGACTTGACAGGGTGGTGAACACATAATATAATATACAAATGATGTGTTATAGAATTTTACACCTGAAACCTATATAATTTTATTAATAAATTCAATATATGAGTCAGGAACTAAAAAGAGAAAAAGAAAATAAAGTGCATAAAATAGTTAGCATGATAAATAAGATTTGAGTTGCAAACACCAAATTAAGGAAAGAGAATATGGAACAAGGAAAAAAGTTTGCTTTCAGTGTTTGTTTTAATTTTTAAATTGGTATTAAAGGCCATCGTTAATGAGATTTTTTTTTTGTTAGAACAAGAAAAGATGTTTACTACCATTGCAAGTAATAGGATGTTGTACAAGAGATGATGTTTCTTTCAACCAATCACTGCATCATATATTGGTGTTCTGAAGCTCAAGAGGTTCTGACACTCTGGCTGATGTTGAAGCCAATAAGAGAGCAGGTGCTTGAGTTGGTAAAGTGTGTACATTAGGAATTCATGGTTAGATGTTCTATTCTTGAGAAGTTCTCTTTTCTTGGGTTTGTTTATTTCTTTTTAATAGGATTTTTTTGAGCAAGGAAAAGTTATTGCACGTTGAATATAGGTAGAAAAGGGGAAGATGAATATAGAAAACACAGATAGTTTTGAATGATTACAAAAGTACAACAATAAATTCCTTATTTTTGTTGGATAATTATTGGTATGATGATGATAATTATGATAATAAAGTAGCAAAAATGTTATTTATTGTTATAATTCGTAATGTATCATTAGGCCTAGTATGCCCAACCACAACTACTTCCCCATCTTTTACTTGTCTTATGTACCAAAACCAGCACAGCAAGGGTTCAGAATCTGAAGGAGGGGCCGACGCACAAATGAAAACACTAGACAAGAAATATGAATTATTAATGGGTGGAGGCCAGGTGGTAACCTCCCTCTTGGAGAGGCACACTGAAACCTGTCCTTGTCCACTTTTATTCAATTTTAGTTACACATCTTGCCCTCAGTAAAGCACGGCAAACAGGTAGCAGACAGACCGTCCCAAAGGACAGTAAAGATCAGTAAGATTTAGTAAACATTTACTTTGAGGCTATTAGGTCAGGAAATTGCTTTGAGCCATCACTATCTCCACATAACAATGGTGCTTAGCATTGGCCCTGCCAAAGCTCAAGGTCCATAGGCCTTCTGCATTGCTTGATGCACTCTTATGATAGTATCGACAGTGGATGGTTTCTTGCACTTATGATGTATTTAACAAAAGCTAATTTGGTCATTTGACTTAATAAATTAATTAATTAATTGAGGATGATAATTTATTTTGTAAATAATGCCAATGATGATTATTTTAATGCCTATATTAAAATTGAAAGGTCACAGAGTACACAGTTGTTACTGATGTGAAGAATAGGAAGATGTCAACAAAAAAGGTTCTCTAATATCAAAAATACTTACCAAGAAAGTTTTGTGAATAAAGAGAGTATCCTATATAATAAAAGGCTAATATGCAAATTTCCCCCCTCAACCGGGGTTGGGGCCAGCTGGTCAACTGCCCGTGGTCTTTCCCTCCGACAGACCCCACCCTTGATTGTCCCCACTCACCCCAATGATGGCCTGCTGAACCTTACCAGTGCACAAATTCATGCACTGGGCCTCTAGTATTTCCATAAAAGCATGGCTTCTCAAGACTCCAGACTCTCTCCAGTCTCACACAGCTGTAGGTCATGCCTCTGTGGGGCAGGGCATTCACCTGGCATCAGAGACTCCCTTTGGTAATCTTACTAGGTCTTTCTGCTATCCTCAATTTTCCCTAGCCCTTGAATATTCTTTCTATTTTAACTATGTCTACTTTCTAATTATAAAATAAAATGTTGTCTAAAAAATCCCTACACTCTCCTGAGTATTTCATCTGAGATTGAGCACAGGGAAGACCAGTTTAACAGGTCCAGTTTTTAGACATATTTGAAATAGATTCCTTAAAATATAGGCATACTTTGATTGATTGATTTTATAGATTTTTTAAAAGATAACAATTTGCCACATGACTGAATAAATCTAAGCATATTAATGAAATATTACATATAATCTTAAATATATACCTGACAGTACAAAAAAGAAATGAGAATCCACTGAATCACAAAATAGAGAAAATGAGAATCAGTGATAACTAGGTACTGATGCTCCAACAGTCATGATGGCATTGGCTTGTTCATGAAACCAAGCAGTGCATATTTCAATGCCTATGAAATAAAGATGACAAAGTGAAGAGATGAAGCTGAAATATTATCCTAAAACTTGGTCAGAGTTCACCTTAGACATAAACATAGTTTAGGAAAAACAACCCCTCCTCTAATAAAATAAGCATATGAACATGGTATATGGCTTCCACTTGTTTGTATCTTCCTCTCAGCGGTTCTCAACCTGTGGGTCGCGACCCTTTTGGCGGTGGAACGACCCTTTCACAGGGGTCGCCTAAGACTATCCTGCATATCAACAGTAGCAACATTACAGTTATGAAGTAGCAACAAAAATAATTTTATGGTTGGGTCACAACATGAGGAACTGTATTTAAAGGGCCAGAAGGTTGAGAACCACTGCGTTCTCAATGTCCTATAATTTTATGAGTCAAGGTCTTTTACCATCTTTGTTAAGTTTATTCCATGTATCTTATTTTTGTTGTTATTGTTGTTATTGCAATGGTAAATGGGATTGTTTTGTTAGTGTCTCTTTCTGAGAGTTTATTATTAGTACATAAAATGCCATCAATCTCTGTGTGTTAATTTATATCCAGCTACTTGGCCAAATTTATTCATTAGTACATTTATTGATTTCTGAATATTGACCCACTTTGCATTCCCCAAATAAATCCCACTTGGTTATGGTGTGTGATCTTTTTAATGTATTGCTGGATCTAATTTGCTAATATTTTGTTGGGGATTTTAACAGCTATGTTCATCAGAGATATTGACCTGTAATTTTCTTTCTTTGTAGTGTCTTTATGTGGTTTTAGAATAAAGATAATGCTGGTGTCATAAAAAGACCTTAGAAATAGTACTTTCTCTTATTTATTTATTTATTTATTTATTTATTTACCAGAGGGTATTTTTCCATTGCTTTTTAGAGAGAGTGGGAGGAGGGGATGAGAGAGAAAGAAATACTGATGTGAGAGACACCCATTGGTTACCTGCCATACACTGGATCGAACCTGCAACCCAGGTATGTGCCCTTGACCAGGAGTCGAACACGAGACACTTGGTGCTTGGGCTGATAACTTGTCCATTTCACCCAGTTTGTCCAGTTTGTTGGCATATTTTCTTACAATCCTTTATATCTCTGTGTTGTCAGTTGTTACCTCGCCTCATTCATTTCTGATGTAATTTATTTGGATCTTCTCTCTTTATTCCTTGATGGGTCTGGCTAAAGTTTAATCAATCTTGTTTTTCTTTTCAAAGAACCAGCTCTTGTTTCATTGATCTTTTGTATTGTTGTTTTAGTCTCCATGTCATTTATTTCTGCTCTGAACTTTATTATTTCCTTCCTTTTACTTACTCTGAGATTTTCTTGTTATTCTCTTTCTAGTTCTTTTAGTTGTAGGTTTAGATAATATATTAAAAAGTTTTCTTGTTTCTTGAGGTAAGACTGTAATGTTATGAATTTCCCTCCCAGGGCTGCTTTCACTGTGTCCCATAGATTTTAGGTTGTTGTGTGTTCATTTTAATTTGTTTCTAGGAAGTGTTTTTTTTATTATTTCTGCCTTGATTTCATTGGTAATCCATTCATTGTCTAATAACAAGTTATTAGTCTCCATGTATTTGAATGTTTTTGAGTTTTTTTATTGTATTCAATTTCTGGTTTCATGCCACTGTGATCCAAGAAGATGCTTGATATGATTTCAATCTTCTTATATTTGTAAAGATATTTTCTGTCCTGACATGGTCTACCTTTGAGAATGAGCCATGTGCACTTGAAAAGAATGTGTATTTTGCTTCATTGGGATTAAATATTCTATGAATATAAATTAAATCCACCTGATCTAGTGTGTTGTTTAAGGCTGCTGTTACCTTATTGATTTTTTTCTGTAATATCTATCCAGTGATGTCACTGGGTGGTTAAAGTCCCCTACTTTGACTGTTTGCTATAGATATCTCCCTTAAAGTCTTCCAAAATTTTAAAACTATAAATGCGTGCTCCTATATTGGGTACCTATATGTTTACTAGGGTTATATCTTCATGTTTTTATGATCCCTTTAGTATTATATAATGTCCTTCCTTGTCTCTTGGTATGGCCTTTGTTTTGAAGTCTATTTTGTCAGACATGAGTATTGCTACCCCTAGCTATTATTTTCATTTCCATTTGCATTGAATATTTTTCCCATCCCTTCACTTTCAGTTGTGTGAATCTTTTATTCTGAGGTAGTTCTCTTATAGATAGAATATATATTGGTCATGTTTTCTTATCCATTCAGCTACCCTATGTCTTTTGATTATAGCATTTAAGGTTATTATTGATAGGTAATTATTTTTTTTAATTTTGTTTTATTGCTTAAAGTATTACAAAGAGTATTACATATGTCTCCTCCCCCTCCCTTGACATTCTCCCGGCCTTCCCTACCCCCCAGTGTCTTATGTCCATTGGTTATGCTTATATGCATGCATACAAGTCCTTTGGTTGATCTCATAGCCCCCCTCTCCTGCCCCCCAACCCTCCCCAGCCTTCCCACTGTAGTTTGACAGTCTGTTCGACAATAGGTAATTATTTATTGTCATTTTTTCTTTATACCTATGTTCCTCTTTTATTTTCTTCTTCTAAATCGCTCCCTTTAACATTTCCTGCAATGCTGATTTGGTGGTGATGTATTCTATTAGCCTTTTTTTTGTCTGGGAAGTTCTTTATTTCACCATCTATTTTAAATGATAACCTTGTTCAATAGAGTAGTCTTAGGCCCATGCCCTTACTTTTCATACATTGAAAACTTCATGCCAATCCCTTCTAGCTTTAAGTGTTATTATTAAGAAATCAGCTGGCATTCTAATAGGTACTCCCTTGTAGGTAGCTTTCTATCTTTATCTTGCTGCCTTTAAGATTCTTTATTTGTCTTTAAAATATTCCCATTTGCCATTTTAATATGATATGTCTTAGAGTGGGTCTCTTTGAATTCATCTTGATTGGAACGCTCTGTGCTTCCTGAACTTGTGTGACTTTTTCCTTCAACCAGTTAAGGAAGTTTTCTTTCATTGTTTCTTTAAACATTTTCTATTCTTGCTCACCTTCTTATCTTTTTGGTATCCCTATGATGTGGATGTTGTTACATTTATTGTTGTCCCAAAGTTTCCTTAAACTATTCTCTTGCTTTTTAAAATTATTTTTTCTTTTTTTGCTGCTCCATTTTGCTTAGCTTCTATTTTGTAAAGCTCTTTTGCTGAAGTGTCATCCTTTTATTTCATTTAGGGGTTGTTTCCTTGTCTCCCCCTTTGTGCTGTACTTTTATTTATGATGTGGATGTTGTTACATTTATTGTTGTCCCAAAGTTTCCTTAAACTATTCTCTTGCTTTTTAAAATTATTTTTTCTTTTTTTGCTGCTCCATTTTGCTTAGCTTCTATTTTGTAAAGCTCTTTTGCTGAAGTGTCATCCTTTTATTTCATTTAGGGGTTGTTTCCTTGTCTCCCCCTTTGTGCTGTACTTTTTTATTTTTTTCAATGTATTTGATTACACTGCTGTGCTTCACAGTCTTCATGAAGTGGCCTTATGTAGTAAGTGTTTTGTGGGACCCAGTGGTATAGTCTCTTTGATCTCCTGAGCTGAATGCTTTATAAATGCCCCTTGTGTGGGTTATTTGGGCTCCTCTCATAATTGGGTCTTGATTGTTGTTGTCCCACTCGTAAGTGGGATCTCCTCTGTGACTGTGAAGCTCACTCCTGACCACATCACACAAGCTATTGTGCAGGTGCTGAAAAAACAAAATACAACAAGACAAAACAAAAACATACAAAAGACCTCTACAATGACAATAAAAGCAACCACAAAAGAGAACAAGAATAATAACAGACTAGGAATATATCCCAAGAAAACAGAAACACCCATCAGAAAGGCTATATGCACCCCTGTGTTCATAGCAGCACAATTTACAATAGCTAAGATTTTAAAACAGCCTGAATGCCCATCACCA
>NW_005365953.1:229002-231320 GCF_000412655.1 Myotis brandtii
GCAGCTGAGAGGCTGGCAAGTGAGGCGGCGAACGTTGGAATCTGCAACAAGCAAGCCTCCCTGCTCGCTTCAGTGCCTGGCTGCCGGCCGCCATCTTGGCTGACAGTTAATTTGCATATACTCACTGATTAGCCAATGAAAAGGGTAGCGGTCGTACGCTAATTACCATGTTTCTCTTTTATTAGTGTAGATAGATATATATATATATATTAATAAAAGGGTAATGGGTAATATGCTAATTAGTGCAGACATCTTCCAGACGTCCATTTGGATGTCCATCTGGACAAAGCCACAGCGGCTGCAAGGCCCTGGGCTCAGGCAGCCGTGGGCTCAGACATCCTTGAGCCCCGCGGATGCGAGGCTCGGGGTTCAGGCCTCGCAGCCACCACAGCAGGCAGTGGCAGCAGCAGTGGGTTAATGGGGGCAGCACTTTCCCCTGATCAGCCTGGTCGCCTCCCACAGAGGGAGACCAGACTGCAGCTTAGGCCCACTCAGAGCGGGCCTAAGCCATCAGTAGGACATCCCCTGAGGGCTCCCGGGCAGTGAGAGGGGGCAGACCCGGCTGAGGGCACAAATTTTTGTGTACTGGGCCTCTAGTAACTTAATAAAAAGAGGAATAAAGATATAAAAATGAGATTAACCTGCCATTATTTGAAGATAATATAAGTAACATAGGAAACCTAAAACAATTAACAGAAAAATGTTGGAAAAAATCAGATAGGTGTTGTTGTTGGATTCAACATCAGCTTTTGAAACCAACAGTGTTCTTCTCTGTCAGATACACCAATAAGAAAATATTATAGAAATTAATGTGACTATAATGCAAGTTTAAAAATCTGTACACCAGTTAGGCTCAAGCCAAACAAAAAATGTCTATGGCATTTAGGGGTAAAATATGAAAACATTGTTAAGGGTGTAAAGGAAACTTGAAATTAATTGAGATGCATTTTATGTTCAGGATTTATTATTTAAAGATAGCAGTTGTATCCCAGGAAATCAAACTTAATACAAAAAAAATAAAATACTAACTTTCTTTGGGGGCAAAGTTCAGATAGGCCTTTGCCCATTATTAAAGGTTTGGCTGTGTAAGCTTGAGACCCCTCTCCTATACAACACAACGCACTGGTATGGCATTTAGGGGTAAAATTTGAAAACATTGTTAAGGGTGTAATGGAAACTTGAAATTAATTGAGATGCATTTTATGTTTAGGATTTATTATTTAAAGATAGCAGTTGTATTCCAGGAAATCAAACTTAATACAAAAAATATATAAAATACTAACTTCCTTTGGGGCAAAGTTCAGATAGGCCTTTGCCCATTATTAAAGGTTTGGCTGCGTAAGCTTGAGACCCCTCTCCTATACAACACAACGCACTGTGTGCGGGCACCCCCTGCTCTCTTCACACCGACCTCTGACCATTGGGGCTGATAGGACCTCTGGCTACAGAACCTTATTGCTGCAACCAATAAAATATTCCTTATCTATGACCCAGTGGTGCCATGTCTTCTGTCAGCATCTGTGTGGAACAATGGAAACTAATTTGTTATCTTGCAGGCAGGCTAACCATAGGAGAGGTAAGGAAATTGGACTCCTCCTGAAACTACACACCAAAATCTAGTGCAGGTTGATTAAAGGCTTAAATGCAAAAACCAAAAAATAAAACTTGAAGGGCATTATAAAAATAACTTTTATGACCTCAAACAATCCATGTCATGAAAAGTGTGAATTATAATATTAAATTTAAATCCTTTAACATTGAAATTTTCTGTTTCCAAAATGGTTATAATGACTTTGAAAAGATAAGCCATAACCTGGGAGATGATATTGCTAATATATATAATTAATAAATGGTTAGTATTCAGAAAAGTAAAGAACTCCTAAAATTATCAATAAGATGAAAACAGACTAATCATTTTTTTAAAAAGACAAATGTGCCCAGCTGGCATGGATAAGCATCAACCTGTGAACCAGAAGGTCATGGTTCGATTCCCTGTCAGGGACCATGTCAGAGTTGCGGGCTCGATCCCCTGTTGGAGAATGTGCAGGGGGTAGCCAATCAATGATTCTCTCTCATCAATGATGTTTCTATCTCTCTTTCCCTCTCCTTTCCTCTCTGAAATCAATAAAAATATATTTGAAAAAAGAGACAAATGCTATAAAAAACATTTCACTCAAGACATAAGAAAAGTCATAAGTATATGGAAAGATGTTTAATCTTATTTGAAGTTATAAAAATACAAATCCTACATAATAAAGAGTTAATATGCAAATTGACCATCATGCCCTCGCACAAGATGGCCACCACAAGATGGCCGG
>NW_005365953.1:231414-241127 GCF_000412655.1 Myotis brandtii
CAGTTGGGGGGGACCAGGCCTGCAGGGGGGGCAGTTGGGTAATCAGGCTGGCAGGGAAGTGGTTAAGGGGTGATCAGAATGGCAGGCAGAAGTGGTTAGGGGCAATCAGGCAGGCAGGCAGGTGAGTGGTTGGGAGTCAGCAGTCCCACAGGGATCAGGCCTAAACTGGCAGTCAGACATCCCCCAAGAGGTCCCAGATTGGAGAGGGTGCAGGCTGGGCTGAGGGACACCCCCTCCCTCCAGTGCACAAATTTTATGCACTGGGCCTCTAGTTATAACTATAATGAGATAACTTTTCCCACCCATTGAATTTTCAAATATTTTCTGAAAAATCAATTTATATCAAACCTTCATCTACTGCTGGTAAAGGATAAGTTGGTACAATATTTTTGGAAAACATTTGGCATTACCATTTAAAGCTGAGCATGTGCTTAGCTTTTAGTTCCCCAAGTCCAATCCTCTATATATCACCTAACAAAATGGTTGCATGAGGAAACTGACAGATGTTTGAAAGAATGTTCATAACAACATTACTTGCAATAGTAAATCCTGGAATAAGCAGGAAGGCCACCCTGGTGGATATCTGGACCATTGACCGGACAACAGCACACTCGAAATGGCATGGGATTATGATGCCTCTGGAACACAGACAAGCACTTCCCCTGGACAGAGTTCAACTCTTGTCCCCACAGTAAGAGTCCTGCTCCATCATTTCTCTCATCATTTCTCTTTGACCTCAGTCTATTGGTTCTTTCTTTCATCCTTGCATTCACAGAAAATATAAAACCAAAGGGTTAAAAGATTGTTAGAGTACCTATCAGACAAAGAAGTGAGGAAATATCCACTGATTGCTCAAACAAATGAGAAATTTTGATTACTACTGCTCCAGGCTAGCAGTATTTGTGATGTTTCAGGCCCAAGGGTTCCAGGCCAACTGTGGAAAAGACAAAATTAATTAATGCTTTCTGAGATTAATTAGAAAATTAAATGGAAGTATAATGAAAACCAGCATGGCTGAGCTCATTAGATTTATAACTGTGTGCCACTAAATTTCATAGTTGTTTAAAATTTCTATGTATTATTTGAATTAAAATGTAGTGATATTTGCTATAATCATTTTTTTTAACTTTATCACCTAATTCCAAGCAGACCTACTAGGAACTTCACAGTATTATAAAGCATAGACCTATCTGACAGCCCTGGTCTTAATGTCTTAATGTTCTTTAAATGACCTTCATATGCTATAAATTAAAATACTCCAGCTCTTCGGTGAAATTTTGGGAAAACAGGGCAATAAATGAGGAGCAGCATGCCTTCCAATTTTCTGCATGAAGTTTTGTGACAAATGTTTTCACTTTCTCTAACCTTGTGGATTTTGTTTTTCTGTAAAATGAATGTTGTATTTTAAATGTTTTCCATATGTACACATTGTGCTGTTCAGTAATTGAATTAAATAATTAGCCAATTATATGACAATCCCATCAAAGTGGATCTTATAGCTTTAGTAGAGGCCCGGTGCATGGTATTGTGCACTAGCAGGGTCCCTCTGCCTGGCCTGCAGATATCCCCCAAGGGCTCCCAGATTGTGAGAGGGCACAAGCCAGGCTGAGGGACCCCACTGGTACACGATCAGGGCTGGGGAGGGATCGTGGGAGAGCTCCAGGGCATGTCCGGCCTGATTCACCCAGTCCCGAATGGCTGGACCCCAGCAGCAAGCTAACCTACCAGTTGGAGTGCCTGCCTCCTGGTGGTCAGTGCACATCATAGAGACTGGTTGAATGGTCGAGTGAACGGTCAGATACTTAGCATATTAGGCTTTTATTATATAAGAGGTCGAGTGAGTCAGATACTTAGCATATTAGGCTTTTATTATATAGGATGGCTAAAATAAAAAGGTACTCAGTAACTGAAAGGATAAAATAATAATTTTAAGTACATATAATTCTGAGTAAATGCAATTTTCTATCACTAGACTTGTGCCTCTTATGACCAGCATAAAGAGTCTTGTTTAAATCTTACTTCTGCCCATTTTTCAAATGCAGCTTCTCTGAGCTTAATTTTTGGCCGGTCTCTCTCTCTCTCTCTCTCTCTCTCTTTCTCATTTGACTCTCCAGGTGCCATCTGACAGAATGTATATTGGGATACAAAGAAAGTAACCAAACTCAATGCTTGATATCACTAGGCTAGCGATATCAGCTAGGCAAGCTAGGCTAGCGATTTTCAACCGTTTTCACCTCATGGCACACATACACTAATTACTAAAATTCCTCAGTATGCTAAAAAAATATATGTTGGCCATTCTGAAAAATAAAAGAAGGTATAATTTTGATTGATTTACAATAATAATTACCCCTTTCCTTTATGCTCCAAAGTGACTTTTTAAAAAATCAGGTGCCTATCTATATATATAAAAGCCTAAGCAACTGTTATGACTGGACAACCAGACTACCGGCCGGGAGCTATGACATGGACTGACCACCAGTGGGCAGACGCTCAATTCAGGAGTTGCTTCCTGGTGGTCAGTGCACTCCCACAGCCAAACTCTTGAGCCGGCCAACCTCCCGCAGTCCCTCCCCCGGCTGGCCGGCCCTTATCGACCCTGATCGAGACTGGGCGAGATGGTCCTGATTGGCCCCAATCGCCGGCCAGGCCGAGGGACCCCACCTGTGCACGAATTTGTGCACCGGACCTCTAGTACTTATATATGAGGATTTCTGGTACCAAAAATTAACTAATCTAATGCAACCTTATTATGTGACATGACCAATAATATTTAATTCTACTATATGGCCTATATATTTATGGCTTAAGAAAAAGCATTCACACCGGATGGCTATTGTTGTGTGGGCTACAACCATTTTTTTTATTTGATAATCTAAGGGAAAAGAGGTCAGTGCCCCTTACTAAATAGTCAGATATTGCATGTTTTAAAAATTCTTGCAGCACACCAGGTGAAAATTACTGAGCTAGGCAATCACTGGACCCAGCAAGTTTATGTAATGTATTATGTTTCAGAATCCTGTGACTAGCAACAGAGCAGAAAATGTCATCTAATTCCACACCTACTTTTTATTTTCTAATTTTTTTGGGGAAATATATATATAGCCAGTGTCCATGACGACCAGGACTACCAAATGACCGGTAACCATGAGGTGTATTGAGCACTTCTCAGTCCCTCCCCACAGGCTCCGATTGCAGCAAGGTGGGTGGCGGGCAGGCAGGGAAGCAAGCATGGCGAGCAGCGTGGCAGGCGGGTGGATGGGACGGCGAACATGTGGGGCAGTGGGCAGGTAGGCAGGGATGCAAGTGCGGTGGGTGGGCGGGGCTGTGAGCAGCAGCAGGCTCCCACATGATTTCATGTGCTGGGCATTTAGTAGTCTAATAATAGCCTAGTAGTTTAAAAAGAAAAACTAAAGATCTGGTACAATGTCAACAGTGGTCATATAGAGAAATATTAAGTTTTGAGATGATCAATATTATGCAATTTAAATAAAAATTCATTCTATAATTTTCTTGATATCATTTGTAAAGGTTGGTCTTTTTCATCTGTATTCACTTCCTTAGAATTTTTAATTTAAGACAGAGATTATAAATGGAAACTTGTTTCAATTTTAAATAGAATAAAATGACTTTTCATGATGTATTATTAAAATTTTTATACTAGTGTCTTTCAAAGAGTCCTCATTTGATAATATCTTGTTCTTTGAATAAAATGTCCTATGATGAGCCAAAACTGGTTTGGCTCAGTGGTAGAGCGTTGGCCTGCAGACTGAAAGGTCCCAGGTTTGATTCCGGTCAAGGGCATGTACCTGGGTTGCGGGCACATCCCCAGTGGGAGATGTGCAGGAGGCAACTGATCAATGTTCTCTTGGGTTTATTCAGCTTATGAGAAACATAAGTCCCTGGGAATTCTTGCAAGAAAAAAGCTGGTTCAAATTTTTGCAAACATATTACATATATATAAATTTTTAATTCAATAGCTATTTATATGTTTAGATACTATTTAAAATTCCATGTTTTCCAAGACATAAATTGGACTATTTTATAAGATTCCCACCACAGCTCCGTAGGCACATAATAAATAGTATTTGGTGATATTATGGTTCAATAAGTCAACTTAACCTTTTCCATGTCCCTCCATGCTGTCTCAAAGGGTAAAAGATCCTTTCTTTTTACAGCTGCATAGAATTCCATTGTTTAAATGTACCACAGCTATTTTTATCCACTTGTCTACTGATGGGCACTTGGGCTGTTTCCAGATATTAGCTATTGTAAATAACCTTTGTTTTAAAGTCTATTTTGTCAGATATAATTATTGCTACCCCTAGTTTTTTTCATATCCATTTGCATAAAATACCCTTTTTTCATCTGTTTACTTTCAGCATGTGTGTCCTTCATTCTGAGGTAGGTCTCTTGTAGAAAGCATATATGTGGGTCTTGTTTTCTTATTTATTCAGCTACCCATGTCTTTTTATTGGAGCATTTAATGCATTTAAATTTGAACTGATTATTAATAGACTAGAGGCCCAGTCCACGAAATTTGTGCACTGGTAGGTTCCCTAGCAGCTGCCGGCCACTGGCCGGGGCCTCCCTTCCCCAACTGCTGGCTGCCAGCTGGGGTCTTCCTTCATTACGCACCACCTCCTGGTGGTCAGCACATGTCATAGTAAGCAATCGAACTCCAGGTCTCCCAGTCAAACTCCCGAGGGGATACTTTGCATATTAGCCTTTTATATATAGAGACTAGAGGCCCAGTGCATGAAATTCATGCATGGGGGTGTCCCCTCAGCCCAGCCTGCAACCTCTCCAATTTGGGACCCCTTGGGGGATGTCAAGGATCAGGCCTAAACCGGCAGTCCGACACCCCTCTCACAATCCGGGACTGTTGGCTCATAACTGCTCACCTGTCTCCCTGCCTGATTGCCCCTAACTGCCCCACCCTGCCAGCCTGATCACTCCTAACCACCTCTGCTTGCTGGCCTGGTCATGCCTAATTGCCTCCCCTGCCAGCCTGGTCATCCCCAACTGCTCCCCCCTGCCAGCCTGGTCACCTCCAGCTGCCCCCTCCACTGGCCTGGTCGCCCCTCACCAGCCCCCCTGCTGGCCTGGTCGCCCCACACAGACTGCTGTTCAGTCGTTTGGTCATCCCTCACTGCTCCCCTTGTCTGCCTGGTCGCCCCATGCAGCTGATGTTTGGTTGACTGGTTGTTTTGGTCGTCACAGTCACTGGCTTTTTATATATATAGATAGGCATTTACTGCCACTTTATGCTTTACAACTATTCTTAAAGAAGTCCCATTAACATTTCTTATAATACTTAATGTAGTAATGAATTTTATTAGCTTTTGCGTGTCTGAAAAGCTTTTTATTTCTTCTTCAATATTAACTGATATCTTTGCTGGTTAGAGTAGTCTTGTTTGTAGGTCCTTGCTTTTCATCACTTTAAATATTTTATGCCAATCCTTTCTGAAATATTTCTGTTGAGAAGTCAGCCTACAGTCTTTTGAGAGCTTCCTTGTAAGTAACTAACTGTCTTTCTCTTGGTGCTTTTAAGATCCTCTCTTTATCTTTAACCTTTGTCATTTAATTATGATGTGTCTTAGTGTGGCCTCTGGGCCCATCTTATTTGGGACACTCTGTGCTTCCTGGATTTGTGTGTACCAGGTAGGGAAGTTTTCAGCCAAGATACATGTGGAAATATGATACTATCCAACATTCCATATCATACATCCCATGACATAATATCAGTAATACAATTTGAATTTTATTTAGTAATTTGTATGTTTTAGTCTCCCCCCGCAAAAAACAAAATCTAATGTTAATTAGATTTGGGATAATTGTTGTTCTCATTGCACATAGAACCATGAAGTTGGCTTTGCAGGGGTTGGCATACTTTAGAGGTGTTGCATCTCCTGGGGACTAAAACAGCCCGTCCCCCATTCCCATGGTCCTACCCTTCATGTCCTTCATTAGCGGATAGGCCAACAGCAATCAAGACTCAACTATAACAGGAGGGCTCACAAATCCCACACAAGAGACATTCCTGGAGCACCCAGCTTAAATGATCATGAAGATTGTGCTGTTGAGCCTCACAGGACACCTACTGCATAGGCCAACATACCAAGACTGGGAGACATAGCAGATCTACCTAATACCAGTACACAGAGACAAACACAGAGAGGTAGTCAAAATGGGGAGGAAAAAACACTCTGCACATAATAATAATAATAATAATAAAAACACAGGAGAATCTCCAGGAAAAAAATTACATTGAGGCAAGCAATCTACCAGACATAGAAGTTCAAAGCAATGGTTATTGGGATATTCAAGGAACTTATTGAGCATTTCAACAGCATAAAAACAGACTTAGAAACCATGAAAAATACCAGTCAAAAATGAAGAATACAATATCTGGAAAATCTGGGGAAAATAATAAATTTCTAGAAATATACAAATCTTTCAAACTGAATTAAAAAAACACACTAGAAAATTTGAACAGACCAATTACAACTAATGAAAGTGAAGAAGTAATTTTAAAAACTACCAATAAATAAAAGTCCTTGACCAGATGACTACACAGGTGCATTTTACCAAACATTCAAAGAAGAACTAACACCTTTCCTTCTAAAACTATTCCAAAAAAATTCAAGAGGGGGGAAGACTCCCAGGCTCATTTTATGGGACCAGCACTATGCTAATTTCAAAACCAGATAAAGACACTACAAAGAAGAGAATTATAGGCCAATATCCCTGATAGATGAAAACAATCCTCAACATAGATGCAAACAATCCTCAACCAAATATTAGCAAGCCAAATGCAGCAATACAATAAAGAGATCATGCCCCAGGATCAAGTGGGATTTATTTCTAAGATGCAAAGTTGGTATAATATTCACAAATCAATTACGGTGATACAGCACATAAGCAAAATAAAGGATGAAAATCATATAATCATGTGAATAGATGCAAAATAAGCAATTGAAAAAAATAAATTTCTCTTAAGATGAGGAACAAGACAGGGATGCCCATTTTTACCACTTTTGCTTAACATAGTACATAGGCTTTAGCTTCCAGCTTCAAAGCTGAAGTAGATTGCAGGGCAGATGAGGAGGATGGGGACGTGGAGGCAGGCACTGGCTAGTGGCAGTGCAAGAAGAAGGCTGGCCAGCCTTCCTGGTGTCTGGGAAGGGCCACAGGGAGTGACACTGAAACCTCAGATGAAAACAGCCTAAGTGCCCATCAGCAGATGAGAGGATTAGAAAACCATGGTACATCTACACAATGGAATACTACGTTGCTGTAAAAAGGATGGAACTCCTACCATTTGCAACAGCATGGATGGACCTGGAGAGCATTATGCTAAGCGAAATAAGTCAGTCAGAGAAAGATAAATATCACATGATCTCACTCATTTGTGGAACATAATGATGAGCAACATCTGAAGAACAAAAACAGATCCAGAGACATAGAGGAATCAAAAAGACCATCAAACCTCAGAGGGAAGGCAGGGGAGGGTGGGGGTAAGGGGAGAGATCAACCAAAGGACTTGTATGCATGCATATAAGCCTAACCAATGGACACAGACAACAGGGTGGTGAAGGCATGGGGGGGGTGAATGGGAAGAAAAGGACACATATGTAATGCCTTAATCAATAAAGAAAAAACAAAAAACTTCAGATGGAATAAAGGTGAGGCTTCAGCGTCATTTGTTGTCAATGTCTCCTAAATCTAGTGTAGTTTAGCATTAATGTAAAATGTATTCTGTAATTCCCTTAGATTTCCACTGCCCAAGGAGGAGAAACCTTTCATATCTGCATTTCTCTTTCTAAGACACAAGCCCTCAGCTTCACTGAGTGACCAACCCCTTCCGCACTGGCCTGGCTCCCGTGGAAACGAAACACCCTGGTCAGCATAAAACCTCTCCCACAGCAAGGCCGCCTGCAGCAGCTTTGCCGGGAATGGCTGCTTGGATGAAACAGTCCCACAGGAGCATACACACAAAATTTAAAAATTTCTGAAACCAGTTTTTCTTGTTTTAAAAGAAATAACAAAAGCAAAAAGGGGTTTCCTACACTTTAAAATCATAGCACGCTCATTACAGGTCATTTGCACCAATCTGAGGAACTGTTTTCTGTTTTTCTTTCCATCTTCTCTCCATGTTCCTGGCTCCCTAGCAAGAGTTGCATGATTGTTCAGGTAGCCTTCTGGATAAAGACCTCAGCAAAACACTCGGATGGCCTTTCACTGCATCACATGCTCACCCTGGGCAACAGGAAGGTGTGCCCACCGACCCTGGCACAGCGGCCCACTTTTTCACAGGGAGATGGACTGTTCCTGTGGGTCTCCATGGTCTTCGAATTATCTGAGCACAGAGAAGAGAGCAGAGTGAATTTTATTTTAACTCATTTTATTTCTGAATTTATTTCCCAGCAGCGAGGCAGTGGTGACTGCCCTAGCAGTCGGGTGGATTGTTAACTGTGGGACTTGATTATGTTTGGACTCAGTCGCTCATTTTGAGCAAGACCCAGTTAATGAGGAGAGAAATGAAAAGCGCATTGAGTCACAGTGTGTTGTGGTAATTTGCGGCACATTTACTCCACTCAGTTCTTTGTTCCTTCCTCCCCACTCCGTGCAGGTTCTGTAGAAAAAGGAGCAGATAAGCAAATTCATTGGGACTCAGTTAAGGGTGTTGACGGCAATGAATCTCTCTCTCCATCTCCATTGTTGGCAGTAATTGGGGCACCGTTCATCTCTACAGTAAGATGCCAGGAAAGCTCATCTTAACGAAACATCTTTTTTTTCCCATTATTTCACAAGATATTTTTTATTGACACTGCTAGTTTTTATTTTCACTGTCTTTTTTTTTTTTGGTGGTGGTGCGCTATTTGCCCTTTTTTAAAATAATGATTTATTAAACAGTTTACAGTGTGCGTTCTGTAGAAATGTTTAAAAAAATGATTTGATGTTACTAATTAAGGAGAGATTTTGTTTCCACTTACTGTGGATCAGTGGTGGGTTACATGAATGCTGCATTCTGTGATGAGTTTAACACAATAGAACAGCTGTGCTAAAAGCTAATTTCAAGACATACAGGTAGGTCAGCTAAGCGTTGCCTTCTTTTAAAAACCTATGTGTCATAAGTACAAACTCTACTTGCACAATTGGGAAGACAGGCTAATGATTCACTCCAGGGATCAGAATTTTAGAAGAAGCTGTTCTGGATCATTCTGGGATATGTTCACCTGCTTCTAGTTCTTATTGGTTTTACTGTGACATTTTTCACCTGATTTTCAACAAAATTTCTAATTGAATGAAGTGTTTTATTTTTATGGTAATTTTGAATTGAGAAGGAGAAATGTAATATATCTTTGTGACTGAACCACAACTGTCCTTGTGATTATCTTTATCTACTACATGGTAGGATTTGCTTTATTCCCCAGAAATATGATTTGTCTTTATACAAGTCCGAGGCAATATAGCCTAGTTCTGTGGATGACAATCAAAATCCATTAAAGAGTATCCTAAACCCTGAGAGACATAAATACTTAGATTCATAGAAAATATTTACATCTGCCACATCATTTTGGCCTGCAGTAGCTTTGTTTCAGACTGTATGCATGCAACCTATATTTATATGCATTTTCAGTAAGTTATTTTTCATAGCAGTGGTATTCCTTGTGCTACTTTTTACATATATATACATATACATATAT
>NW_005365953.1:241147-259951 GCF_000412655.1 Myotis brandtii
ATTAGAGGCCCGGTGCATGAAAATTCATACACTGGAGGGGGACGTCCCTCAGCCCGGCCTGTCCCCTCTCGCAGTCCGGGAGCCCTCAGGGGTGGGAGGCGACATAACAGTCAGGGGAAGGCGATGCCCCTATCACACCTCTGGCCTCAGCTGGCCCTGGTTACCTGAGCCTCGGGCCGGCCGTCAGGGGAAGGCGATGCCCCCATCACACCTCTGGCCTCAGCTGGCCCTGGTTAACTGAGCCTCGGGCCGGCCTGGGCAGTTCGGGCAGCCGCCATCAACGGCTTCCCTGCGCCTCGGGCCAGCCCTGCTTTCCTGAGCCTCAGTCAGTGGGGGGTGCAGGAGGACCCAAGGCAGGCACGCAGAACAGCTAGCCCTGCCCCCACTGTGGGTGCCACCATCTTGTGTGGGTGTGATGGTCAATTTGCATATTACCTCTTTATTATATAGAATATATTATACACACACACACACACACACACACACACACAATACACTCTTTACCTATAGCATTGCTTGTTTACAACAGCATCAATGCAGTCATGGGTTTGCATAGTTAGATATTCTCACCGATTCAATTTTGCTGTAATATTAATTTTGTCAAGCATGTTTTCTGCTTTCGTTTGGGCATTAGAGGTTGGAGTCCTAACTGAATGAGACTGGTTAAGGAGGAGAATTGAAGATGACTTTCTGATTCCACACGTGACTTGCTGGATGATTCAAGGACAGGGGCCCTGCACGATTTAGTCATCTGCAAACCCTCCATCAGTAGAGAGAGAGTTCCACAGAGCACAGTGTGAAATTGACTTCAACGGTCTTACTTCCCTGGAGAAGATGCAAGGCTGGGTGCAAAGTCTGGGAATCAGGCTGTGAAAGAGAAAATTTCTTCCAACTTGGGACCAAGAGCTCAGAGGCCATGGTTGGTTATGGGACTCAGATTTTCGGCGGCATCCCATTACATGCATATTGCTCTGAAGAAAGAATAATTATTTTTCATTTTTGTTTGCATTCTAGAACAATACGATGAGACAGAAGTTAAATATGAAATAGACATAACTACATCTATTTTTAATTTACTTTTTCTCAAATCTATTTTGATGTTTTTCTTTACATCCCAGACATCTGAACTTTCATCTCACTTACATCATCTATAAAATTGAGGTAATACTCTCCTTAAATCAGACTTCTTATAAGGGCTAAAAAAAAATAGCTTATGGAGAAGCCCTTTGTGAAGTACATATCACTGCTGTTAAAGTAACTTTGCCAGTTGTATTTTTATTTTTCATTACTATTGATTTTAGGGAAACAGGAAGGGAGAGGGAGATAGAGAGAGAAACATTGATTTCAGAAAGAAACATTGATGGGTTGCCTCCCCTATATGCTCCCTGACCAAGGATCAGTCCCTCAACCTAGGTATGCGCCTGACCAGAAATTGAACTGCGACCGCTCAGTGCATGAGATGATGCTCCAATCAACTGAACAATACTGGCCAGGGCACTCTGTCAGATTTTTATGGCATTGCTATGGTGGAATTTGGCACTGATTATACATAGGGTAGTTAAAGTTGTTTTAACTGATTATTTTTCAACAAATACATACCGATAGCACTTGTTGTGTGCCAGGCAACGGTTTTAGCTCTTGGGCTATAGCAAACAAAAAAAGCATATTCACTACTCTGTGGAATATGACATCCTTAGTGCTGCCACGGAGGCAGGAGATGCTCCTTCCACCACCACTGCCCTCGCCAGCTGTGAGCCCAGCTTCTGGCTCAGTGGTGCTCCCGCTGTGGGAGCGCACTGACCACCAGGGGCAGCTCCTGCATGGAGCATCTGCTCCCTGGTGGTCAGCGCATGTCATAGTGACCGGTGGTTCCGCTGTTCAGTCAATTTGCATATTAGCCTTTTATTATTTTGGAAGTATATATATGTATTTCACATGTCTCCTATCCCCCACCACCACCATTAACACAATGTTCCTATGTTCATGGTCACCTTACTAATTCAAGAGACCAAAAGTAAAGAGAATTACAGGCCAATAGCCCTGATGAACATAGATGCTAAAATCCTCAACAAAATATTAGAAAATTGGATCCAGAAATAACATTTAAAAGATCATACACCATGACCAAGTGGGTTTATTCCAGGGATGCAAGACTGATACAATATTTACAAATCAATAAATGTGATACATCACATAAACAAACTGAAAGACAAAAATCACACGATCATATCAATAGACACAGAAAAAGCATTCAACAAAACCCAACACCCATTTTTAATAAAAACTCTCAGGAAAGTGGGAACAGTGGGAGCATATATCAACATAATAAAGGCCATATATTGCAAACCTACAGAGAACATACTCAATGGGCCAAAACTAAAGCCATTTCCCCTAAGAACAGGAACAAGGCAGGGATGCCCACTTTCACCACCCTTATTCAACATAGTACTGGAAGTGCTAGCAATAGTGATCAGACAAGAAGAGGAAATCAAAGGTATCTAAGAGGCCAAAAGTGGTGTGTGTGTGTGTGTGTGTGTGTGTGTGTGTGTGTGTGTGCGTGTGTGTGTGTTGCTACTTAAACATGGAACGAGCACAGGGAAAGTCTTCCTTTATTAAACCCTAACTAAGATGTGAGTGAGTGCTAATAAGTGGAATAAATATGAAGTCATATCAGAAACTCTGAAGTCCAGAGTTAACTTCTCTTTTTTCAGTTTTCTTTTCAAGGGTCATCATAAATTCTAGATTCGTGAGGCATGCCTGAACTCCTCCCTGCAGGGCTGTGCTATCCTATGGACTGGAGTGGGAGAACCCAGCATCTCCCACCTGCAGCTCAGAGACCTGAGTCCAGCTGATTACAGATTGTGCACCAGAAATGCTAAGCATCTCCCCAGTGAGGGTTCAGGGCTGAGATGGAGTGAGGAAACAGGAAGATCCAGGGCCCTGGAGTGGGGATGGTGTATCTGTGCAGGCAACAGAGATGTCAATCACTAGTGGACCTGGCTTTAGCACTGGTTGACTGAGTATTGGGCCCAATAAATGATTAATGATTTCCACAAGAGAGATGGGAATTGGCATGTATGAGAACAGGAAAAGCAACAAATGTTAAATGGAAAAATCTAAAATTGAGTATAAATTCTAATGTTTGCTATTTGAATCACTTGAGTAGATTACTTAAAACTCTAACTCTCATTATGCAATCTTTAGAGAAGAGTAGAAATCTCAAATTCCAAAGGTAGCTGTTGTTGTAGAGTGAATGAATGTTTGTGCCCCCCTACCCCAAATTCATATATTTATGTTAGAATTCTAACCCTCAAACTGATGGTATTCGGAGATGGGAGCTTTGGGATGTGATTAGGTCATGAGGGTGGAGCGCTCATTAATTGGATTAGTGATCTTATAAAAGAGATCCCAAGCCCTGGCCAGTTTGGTTCAGTGGATAGAGGGTCGGCTGATGAGGACTGAAGGGTTTCGGGTTCAATTCTGGTCAAAGGCACATACTTCAATTGCAGGCTTGAATCCTGGCCCGGTTGGGGCATATGCTGGAGGCAACCAATTGATGTTTCTCTCTCACATCAATGTTTCTCTCTCTCTGTCTCTCCCCCTCCCTTCCACTCTCTCTAAAAAATCAATGGAAAAATATCCTAGGGTAAGGACTAACAAGAGAGAGCAATCAATCCTGAGAACTCCCTTTCCCTTCACCATGTGAAGACTGAATCTCGGGTGTTTTCATTTTGGACTTCCCGCCTCCAGGATTGTGAGAAATAAGTTTCTGTTGTTTATAAGCTACATAGTTATGGTGTTTTTGTTATAGCAAACTCAAAGGACTAAAGCAATTGCAAAGAATAAAATGCACATGGGACCATTTTATAAACTATAAAGCAGGTGTAAATTGTAGTTCATGCATGGTCTCTCTGGTATATGTTGTGATGACATTTGACACATAGCTATAAAATGGCAATCATTCATCACAGATTTGTTCCAGAGCTGCAGGTATGTGGGGGGAAGAAAAATCAACATTTATGAGAGTGCTTAAATGTGTTTGAATTCTCCTTTTTTTCTAATAATGAGAAAGAATATCTTTCCTCCCCACCTTAACTAAAGTTTCAAAGGCTTATTCCTATTCAATTGAGGATACATTTTTTTTCTAGAATAAACTCATTAGCTGTTTAGTCATCGCACTAAAGTGCTTTATTTTTCTAAGTGATGAAAAAGCATGACAAATACGTGGTTAGGGCCAATAAATATTTGTAACTGCTTATTTCAAGTACATAAGATGATCGTTAAAGACCTTATGCCATAATTTGTGCAGGTACAATGTGTACAATACCTGTTTTGCTCTAATTCCTCATGAAGCCATGTGAACCCTGCTCACATTGGTCTATGGTATTGGCTTCTAATGGTTTGTTTATTCCTATGTCATGGTACAGCAGACACTCGAGGCATCATGAAGCATAACTGAATGACACCTTGCCTTGCCCTTGAGGATCCCCAGACTATATGAGGGTTCTCAGGATCAGGAACTGTGACAGGGCTTATACCTCAGTTCCTGCACAGTTCTTAGCACACAATAGTCTGTCGAATGAATGAGTTGGTAAACTAGACTAGTATTTTCAAAAAGTAATAGAAAGTGATAGAAATATTAAATAGTTACATTGAACTTTCAAATTGTTCTAAGACTCACATTTATTATCTATGTATAATATTATATATATATATATATATATAGTATATCTTATTTTTAAAATTTGGGGCTTAAGTTCAAACTGGGTCAATGAATAGGTTCACTTGAGTAAGCATTCCCAGTGTGGAAGGCCAAATGACAGGGGTCAAAAGTCAGCACTCAGTGAAAGGCTGCTGTCCCCCACATCTGACACTATGAGCTATAACAATCAATATGAAGTGAAGCTTTTCCCAAAAAAGCACTTAATTATCATTACAATTTGACTATGAAAACGCTCATTGAATTTAAGTAGGCATTATAGTACAGGAACAAAAATTTCATAGAATATCAGCTTTTTCATTGCTCTTACAACCCCTGTATTTTAAACTGAGATTCGCTTTCTATTCAGGATAGGGGGAGAATAAGATATTTTGGGTGTGGCACACATTTCCCTAGTAATTTAATCTGTTCTTTATGTTGAATACATGTTATATGTTCCTTATTATATTTGGATTAAATATATCTCATGGATGCTATTGTGCATGATTTTGGAGTGTTTTCTTCAGTGAATGTTTCTTCTTTTAACTTTCAAGTGACAATATAAACATTCTATTTTTAATTCATTTTCACAAATTATAAAGAATTTCCTCAACTTAAACTCATTGAGCAATGGAATTAAATAACTAAAAGTTAGAATCACAGTTTACATTTATCATTTACGGCAGTTATGTTCTACAGTCACTGCAAACATCGCTCTCCGGGGAAAGCGCAAGGTGAAGGTCCTGCCAGCCTCTGGCCACGTTTTCATCACCAGGTGAATACAGAACCTTCTACATGTGTTTCTTTTAAAGACAGTTTATTTAAAGCATATTATTGATTTATAACGTATGCCTGAAAGAAGCTGTGAAACGCACATACATTTTCCGAAGGCACAGCAGCCTTCCTGTGCTTATGAAATGGAAAGCATGTCAGCACCACACTCAGGAACCACTTCAAACAGCGAGGTCACCAGGCAGTCACAGCAACGGAAGGTGAGGCCTGAGAGGAGCCCTGTTCACTGCGATCTGAAGCTGCCTCCTTGTCCCACTGCAGGGGGCCAGTGTGGGGGCGGGGCTTCCCTGCTCCAGGTCTGATGGACTGAAAGGGCCAGCTTCCAGGACTGACTTCGGAGTTACAAGTAAGTGTTAGCAAGTAGGCAAATTTACAAATATAAAACCTCTATGAAATGACTGCAGTTTTAAATATTTTATTTGATGTTATGACTACTGATTGCAAAAAAATGTTATAAGAAAAGAAATCTAAAATGGGAGTGTTTACATTTTTATGAGCATGTGTTGCTCAAAAACATCATGTTATTTCTGAATTTAGCTAACTTATTTTTCTGTTAGCTTTAACTGCCAGTCTATTTCTTTTTTTAGCTGAGAGTTCCTAATAATAGGTTTATAAAATTAACAGCTTTAACAGTTGTCATGAATTAGTGCAGCATTTTCTCTTGCAATAATAACCATACCTTTATATTTATGCAGAATTTTACTATCTGATGCATATACAGAAAATTTTCTAATTTTTATGTACTTTCCCAAGAGAAGGTGTAATAAATCTGAATAGCATGTCTTGTTTATATTTCAGACATGATGGGAAGTAGACATGAAACCTATGACCATTATTGTATTGACTATAACATTTTCTGGAAGCCAAAATCAACAGTAATTAATATAAATGTGAGAAGTCCCATCAGAAGGCTGAATGGGGCTTTGATATTCACAGGGCTGAATATCTGCATTTTATTACCTGATGCTGACTCAATGGCTGAAGGCAACCTCCCTAACCTGATAATCCTTTTACTGTTTACTAAACATTACCACTGATATGTCTGTTTGCATTCCTAAAAGGCAATTGTGTATTCTAGTAAATAACAAGAAGATGGGTATGGAGATTCAGTGGAACTTAGTCCCTTGAACTAAATTCACAGCTGGCTTCCCCATAATTTCCAAATTTATATTTCTTGTCTTCTGTATTAATTTGTGTGTCAGCCCTTTCTCCAGGCCTTGGAACCCAGGCCATGCTGGTCATGGCCTCACAAACATTTAGAGGAGGCTAAATTGATGGCCTTCCAATGGTCAAGGCCAAATTGGAGGGCTTAACCCAGTACTGAGAGGAAACCAAATGTTAGTGCATTTCTATCCAAACTTAGAGCCTCATGGTTCTGATCCGTTGCTCTTCCCTTAATAGGCCCTCTGCCCCAGCCTAGCGCTACCCTCTCACACAAAGAAACCCGGGAGTGTATTCTATTACCTGCCCAAATCCTACAATTTCAATTTCATTCTTGCATGAGAAGTCCTTTTAAAATTAAACAGCTTCTCATCAACTATGGACTTTTTAGAGATGTCCTGGTCTAAAGGCTGGAGACCAAGCAAACTTCTGACTGCGTACCATGTTTGGGTTTGTTCCACTGGCTAGGGGCCCAGGCTGGAGTCAGGCCGCCTGCAGTTGTTTCCCGGGTCTGCCACTTGTTCGCTCTGCAGTCCTGGGCAAGTTACCTCATCTCTTGGTCTTCCAGTTCCTTACTCACAAACAAGGCAGTCAGTGGAGGTGGAGATCCTTGGGCTGCTACGAGGGATGGAGGAGGCAGTGCATTGGACAGAGTGCCAGGCATGTCATAAGCACCCCTGAATCTCAGCCATCATTTGATCCATCGACATGCCCTCCTGGCTTCTTTTGTAACCTTCGTTATTGTCAGCTTTGCGGCACTCAGCTGAGACTGGTTTTACAATTAATCTTGGACTCCCAAATTCTGGCAGAACATTTTAGTTTTTTATTAGATCATGTTATGCAACAAAGGTTATAGGAGAGTAGCTCCTGTGGTCGAGTTACATTCTATTACCCATCTTAGCCTCCAAAGAAGATCCCCCTGCTGGCATTAGAGAAGGTGCCATATTGTAAGAGCCACACAAATATGACATGAGGACAACTTGCATCAGCTGAGAAAGATCTCCAGACAACAGATAACGGGAAAGCAGGAACCTCAGGTCTCCAACTGCAAGAAATCGAATTATTTGAATAACATGAATGAGTGTAGAAAAAGATCTTGAGCTTCAGATGAGAACAAAGCTCTGCAGTCACTTGATTTCAGATGCATGTGAGGCTGGTCAGAGACCAGCTATGCTGTGCTTGGACTTCTGACCTATAGGATCTGTAAGGTAATAATTGGTGCTGCTTCACGCCACTAAGTTTGTGGTCACTTATTACACAGCATTGAAAACTAAAACAATGGCCTGAGCAGTGGAAAGTGTTTTTGAATGCAACACTGGTGTTGCGGTGAAAAGTCTCATTTCTCAGAGATGGTCAACACGCATATAGCCCAGCTACATAGGGCATGGGGCGTGCTGGTAGCATTTGTGTTCTTTTTCTTATTTAGAGACTTAACCTTGGGGTCCTATGGCCTACTCCTTGGTCCCAAAGACCACATCACTATTTCTTTCAAGAGAAAGGAAAAATATATATTTTTTAATGGCCATTCCAGCTTGCCAGATTAGATATTACCACTGGACAAGAGCTATAGACCACCGGTCTCAAAGATAACATCCTGTTGGCAAGACAAATGTCCAGGGAGATAGAGTACAGCCTTCCCCTCCCTCTACCTCACTCAGAGAAGGAGAAAGGCTTCGCCCTGTATTGTCTGCAAATGCTTTCTGCACTTGTCAAAATAGTCTGCTGCAATTTGAATAAGGGACAGTTTTGAAATGTTTCCCAAATTAACATTTTCAAGGATAATATTTTCTTTTGAATTGACAAAGTCTCCATCTGACAAATGAATGTGCTCAAGAGATTATATCAATGGCTAATCCAATTAAAAATCATTGATCTATTTGGTTATCTCTGCTGTGAATTTGAAGAGCACTGAACGTTATACTTAATTTTCATTTAAATCTTTAGTAATCATTTTTGTATTTAAATTTAGAGAAATTATAATTAATTATTTTCATTATCTTTAGACTAAAAAATAGCTAATAAAAATAATCCTACCCAATCATTTTTGTTTAAATTAATTTTTCTTGGTTTTCATCTTAAACTTAAGCAAATTTATTTTACTAAGTCATTGGATAGAAACTAAAAGAAACACATGAGTGGGGCCAACCAAGTGTCTGCTTTTCCATGTATGTGTGTGTTTGTTCTGATTAGAGATACACCTCATAACAAAGCATCAATTTATTATGTTGACCCAATTTCCAATTAGTAATTTTGGCATTTTCTGGGCAGAACTAACAAGTATATACTCTGTATGGTATAATTTAAGTCTTTCAGAAAAGTTTCAAGAAAGAAGCCAATAATTATTTTGGGATAAAAATACTGTAGGCCTGGCCCTGTCGCTCGCTTGGTTGGAGTGTCATTCTGTACAGCAAAAGGTTGTGGATTCCATTCCCAGTCAGGACACAGGTTGTGGTTTGGGGTGCTTACAGAGGCAACTGATTGATGTATCTCTTTCACATCAATGTTTCTTTCTCTCCCTTCCTCTCTCTAAACATATCTCAGGTGAGGATTAAAAAGTTTTACAAACGCTGTAACCCTTTTAGAAATGAAGTCTTTAGGAGAGTATAGGCTCATCGTGGCGGCGAGGACTCTCCACCTATCCCTTCAGGCTGCGGGACTTTGCTTTCCTACTGCAAGGTGCTTATGCTTGTGTGAATCAAAGGGAGGGACAAGGCCATGATTGATTTATTTTATCGTATCATCTGATATTTCATATTATGTTTGGGGTGAAGAATGCCAATCCGCAGATATGTGACCTCACTTGCTTTTCCAAGAATTATTTTTATGATTTACAAGTTGTGCCCCACTATCTCCCAGATCTTCCCATTAAATACCAATGTGAGTGTGTGAACATCCTAAGAACATGTGCGGGGAGCCTCACAGATACCAGGCTCTCTCCTAACGGTCTGTGGGCAGCTCTGGATCTTGCCTGGGGGTCTCCCAGCTTGAGCACAGGATCCAGGCCACCAGCACATTCAGTCTGAGTGAAGGGACAGGCATTTCTCCGGAGGATGGTTCAGGGCACCCTCCACTTCCTTCGAACCCTGCTTCACATTTTAAATTTTCTCACCAGAAAACCCTCCTTCCAGTGAAAACATTTTCTCCATTAAGTGCTTCCCGGGAAGAGAGCATGGCTACTGTGAGGACTCCGTCTCCCGCCACGTGGCTGGCCGCAGCGTGGCCCTCTCTCCTCTGCATCCCAAAGCGCTGCGTGTGTGATGATCACAACGCCCCTTTCTGTGGGATTCTGTGTAACTAAGTTCCCATCAGTCTCACTAATTAAATGGAGGCACGGTTTGTGGACCAAGTTGGGAGGCTAGAAACCTGGGTTTCTGAGTATTACCACCAAGTCACTAGGGGGATAGCGCAGGTTAGTTAAAGTCAGGGCTACAAGGTCCCAACTTATTCCAAAACCCCCACTTCTATCTTCATCCCCTTGCGGTCTATTGAGCCTCAGATTCAAATTCTGCCTCTTGTTGAAGGCAAGTTCAGAACCTCACCAGGTCAACTTGAAAATTCAGCCACGAAGAGATACTCTGAGGCCTGCAGAACCCTGGTCAGGGTGCCAGTGCCTGCACTGCCCTGGCCTTTATAGGTTTCACTGCTCACATGGTGGTAGATAGCAGGAAAGACTACATTAAATTCACCAGTAAAGACGTTCATTTCTTCATTACATATGAATTGAGTATAATGCTGAGAGAATAGCCTTTGCTATATCAAGACTTATAGTTTTGGAATAAATCCTATATAATAAAAGCCTAATATGCAATTGTCTCCTCAACCAGGAGTTCCACCAGGAGTTTGACCAGGGGGTGGAGCCAGCCGGCCAACCGCCCATGGCCCCTCCCCTCCAGCCGCCCCGCCCTGCCCCGCCAGCAGTGGTGGCAGGTGGCTGGGAAGAGCCCCCCCGCCCCCCCCAGCCAGTGGGGGGGGGGGCAGCCACTAGGGGCCCCACCCATTCATGAATTTCCTGCACTGGGCCTCTAGTATAAAATAATAAAAAAATAGTTTTGGGAAAGTCTTAGGGACACTCTAGTCCAACCTCTTTACTGTCTATAAAAACTGAGGTTCCTGGTGAATAAGGATTTGCTTCTCTCAGAAGGAACTCATGCTTCCTTCCCATTGCTCCTGCCACTACCACATGTCAGGTGTGACTATGACTGATAGTCACAACTGCTGATGCCACTGAGCATGCTGCCACTTTGCTAAAATAAGCAAATATTTAGAACAAACATGAAGTGGCTCAATGGCAGGACCTCTGGTCACCATCTAGCATCTCTCAGATGTCCAGAGCAGCAAAAAGGTCAAGCACCAAGTGTGGTGGGTATGCCAATGACTGCACTGTTATGTCTGCACTGTTTTTCCCAGCGCACATCTTCTGCCACCCTGTGGAGTAAATCAGAATTCAGGAAGAGCCCTCGTGGGATGCATGATGATTTTCAGAAAAACAAGCAAAAACCTAAAGTGGAAGGAAGAAGCACATAAGTACCTCAGAGTCCAATGTCAAGGAGCCTCCAGGCTGAGATGGAGAAAGCTCACTCTTCCCTCCTGCTACTTCCCTCCACGGGGTCTTTCCTCAAGAGCCCACACCAGCCCCAAAATTGCAATCACCCCCTCTCTTCACTGTCCATCCTCAATGTACCCTCCCTTCACTCGGTCCAGAAGCACTAACCTGAGCTTCCTATCAGCCCAGGTCAAGTCACTCTTGACTTTAAATTCTGCAGCATTCATTTAAACTGTCTGCCCTGTATACCATGCATTATTAAGAAGTTGCCTTGGATGTGTTCGTTAGTTATTTCCCGTGTTTCTAACATCACCCTGAAACACTCCATGTTCCTTGAGGGAGAGGCCGCGACTTCTTTGGTCTTTTAAAGAACTCACCACTAATAAGCATGCATGGAGTTTACATAAATCTCTACAGAGACTTGAGAAAAGGGTGAGTTTATTTATTTTCAGCCACCGTTTCAATGTTTTTGTCACAGTTAAACAAGAAAGAAAAAACGACATGGGCTCCTGGTATGTTTTAACAGGCTCAGCATCCAAGTATGGATTCATTAAAAGCATTTACAGTTTCAAAAGAAAAGCACACATTTTAAATGTTTAATTTTTAAAATTGTAGATTATGTATCTATATTTTGAAATTAAAAAAAGTTTCTAAATTAATATAGACAGATCAATAATGAATGAAATTTGTATATTGGTTTACAGTGACTCCAGAATCAATAGTTGTGATCTAGAAATATGATACATCTGTGTCCTAGAAATGAAACCATTTGGCTTTGCCCTGCTAAACCAACTCTTATTCTGTCATGCTTACTGCTCACAAATGTTTCAGGGAATAATATGTATTAGGACTATTAGTGACAGGTCTGCAATGTTGAATAGTAATAAGTCAAAGATAACAAATCTTGTCATTTAATGAGTCAAAGATCAGATACTAATATTTTATTAAATTAAGTGATGTGTACTCATTGTTAGCTATTCACTTTGCTTGCAAAATTCAGCAAATAACCAACAGGAAATAGCAGAATGTAGAAGACAAAAGTTGCCCATACTTAGAGGATGGCAATGAAGCAAAATAAAGTTCAATTGAAATAAGGAATTGTTTTATTAAAAGAAATTCATGTTTCCTATTCATTAAGATATGCACCATCAAGATTCACTTTAGGACAAAAAAAATCTAATATCTGCTTTGTTACTTTGGTGATCTTTTTTACATAACTTTATTTTCCAGAATAATACTGGCTAGTGGAGAAGGAGTGAAAGATATGTACTTATGTTTTTCTACATATATCACTGTCTCAGCTAAAATTAACAACTTCAAAATAAATGCATCAGAAATTATGATTAGTCTAGAGATATAAATAAAAATGGAGAAAAAATATGACTCAGGATTCTTGAAAGCTTTAAGTCTCTTAAAATTTACATTCAGCCCTGACTGATGTGGGCGTCATCCCATGCACCAAATGGTTGCTGGTTTAATTACCAGTCAGAGCACATGCCTGGGTTGTGGGCTCAATCCCAGGTAGGGGAGTGTGGGAGGCAGCCAATAAATGTTTCATTCTAGCATTGATGTTACTCTCTTTGCATCACCCTTCCTCTCTTTCTAAATATTAATGAAAATATTTTTTAAAAATTTATATTCATATTTACTGAATGGTGGTAGGTCAAGGCATTTCTAAGAAGAAAACTGGCACCTTAGATACTGCCTTTATATAGGAACATTTTGACCAATAGCTTAAAAAATTCTTTATTAAAATAAAATCAACCCTTGGAGGAAAGAAATTGATTCTAGAATATAAAATACACATCACACTTTGTCAATACTATATAAGAGATCTACCTCTCGGATCCTGGTGAAAACTTTTGAATCATGTGGACTGACATCTCTCCCCATTAAACAGAATAATTTCCCAGAGGGCAACAAGACTTTCAATGTAAAACTATGAGACTTTCCAGTTGACAGGAAAGCATGTTCCCTGACCTGACCATTGTTGATGGAACTCTGATGTGTTTTCCCAGGAGTGGATGGTCTAAAGCATAGCTTAATTAGTCTGTTTAATCTTTGTGCTTACTAAAAAAGAGATCCTCCTTGATTTAAAGGCTGTCAGACTGTCATCTCAAGAGGTTCATCTCTTGTCATTCTCTTTATCCACAATCAATGAGAAGTACTAGCTCTGTTACAAAGAATTAGCATGAAGAAGAAAGCGATCTAGATATAGAACCTGAAATTTTCAGCTAGGGACATCTGCATTTCTCTATCTACCTACTTCACTTCCCACTATGATTTTGGGTCACTCAGGTAGATATTTTCCATCCTCAGTATAACAATATCATTTTTTAAATATCTCTGTTAAAAAATCATAATATAGTTAGTATTGAGTTGGCAATACAGCTTTATGACAAATCTAAATTCTGTAATCATGATGTTAGAGTTTAATATGTTGCTTATCAAAACCCAGACACATTGCAAGAAAAGTTGAGAAAATCGATTTTGTTGATGGGAGGACGATAGCAGTGGTCACTTCCAATAAGACTAACTGTTGGTGCGCCATAACTGACACATTTGACATATACAATGTTGGATTTGGTAGGAATTCCCATTGGTCTAAGTTTTGCTCTGATTCCTATATATCTTTCACCAATTCTTAACATGTCATTTGTTAAGAGTCCAAGGTAAAATCTACATGCCTAGTAACTGACTTAATGTTATAAATATATTTAATGTTTTTAATACCAGATGACCACATTTGGCATTGTCAATGGCAGATATCCCTGCCTACAGATAGCCACATTTAAATTTGCATGATTACCCTTAGTCACCACCCAGATTATACTGATTGATGCTGGTTAAGATTTGTTCTATTTCTCAGCTTCTAGGTCCCAATAGATTGAATTTGTGGATTGATTACCACTGTAGCTATTGGCACTATATTGAGAGGAGATGCTGAGATGCTGTAATGATGTTTTTGCAGCTATGAGTAGAATAAAGTTACTAAGATTAAGGGTTCATACACTTTTGTGACTGGCACATAGTTTCACAGTATGTTATCTGGAAAGGACACATTTTTTTTCTTTTTTTAAAAAGATATTTTATTGATTTTTTACAGAGAGGAAGGGAGAGGGATAGAGAGTTAGAAACATCAATGAGTGAGAAACATCAAACAGCTGCCTCCTGCACACACCCTACTGGGGATGTGCCCGCAACCAAGGTACATGCCCTTGACCAGAATCGAACCTGGGACCCTTGAGTCCGCAGGCCGATGCTCTATCCACTGAGCCAAACTGGTTAGGGCAAGAAAGGACACATTTCTTTATTCATTTCTCTCCACAGCTTCCTCAACATAATATTCATCAAGATTTCATCCTTGATGGTTCACTCTCCATTCTCCCTTTTAATTAGCCTGGAACTTATTTGTGACTCCATCTTCAACCTGCTTCCACCCACATATAAGATCACCTCTGCTTACTGTTCAGTCTGTCTTGAAAATATCCCCAGTATTAGCCTTCAACATTCTGCAAATTCAGTGTTCTTGCCTAGACTGTTGAAATGGTCTCCTAACTAGATGACCTACCTTAAATTCTTCCCCTTTCAACTTTTTAAAAATATATTTTATTGATTTTAGAGAGAAATGGAGAGGGAGAGAAAACTAATGATGAGAGAGAATCATTGATCGGCTGCCTCCTGCACCCGCCACACTGGGGATCGAGCACACTCCCCAGGCATGTGTCCTTGACCAAAATCAAACCTGAGACCCTTCAGTCCACAGGCCAATGCTCTATTCACTGAGCCAAACCAGCTAGGGCTTAACTTTTTTATATCTTTGTCAAATTAAACATTCCAACACACAATGATCATGGTTTGCTCCTGCTTAAGTTAAGATACTCTTTGTCTTCCTCTATACTTGTGCCACCAAGTACACTCATCAGCTGCATTGCCTTAAATCTTGGATAAACTTGTCTTTATAACTGGGTCACTCTTCATACTGACACCAAAAATGGGCAGTGTCCCAAGGCACACTTCCCCCGCCCTTGCCCTCTTTCACACCTCACTCTACTCGGAGCTCTTCCTCCATGTCTGCGAATCCTCGTTATGTTATTTTAACGCTCCATAAAAACCCTTCTCCCCATTACTTATATGAATCCATTAGCCCCGTGGTTGGCAAACTGTGGCTCGCAAGCCATATGAGGCTTTTTGGCTCCTTGAGTGTGGCTCTTCCTAAGCCTTAGGAGTACCCTAATTAAGTTAATAACAATGTACCTACCTATATAGTTTAAGTTTAAAAAATTTGGCTCTCAAAAGAAATTTAAATCATTGTACTGTTGATATTTGTCTGTTGACTAATGAGTTTGTCAACCACTGCATTAGCCAGAAAACAAATTTTTTTCTTGTTTTTCCCTAAACTCCCAAGTCATTATTTACTGGAGCATCATTTAGAAATATCATCTATACCACATATATTAGTTAATTTATACATAAACCATAAATGCCTTGCAATTGAAGCCCATGTCTTTTAGGTTTTCTCTAAAAATCAACAAAGAAAACACACACATATACTATTTTAACAACACATATAATACTCTAACACAAGATTAATTATAAATATTTCAAGAATCTTTATTTTTGTTATTCTCAAAAACTCTAAATCTACCAAACCAACATTCCCTGTCATCATTTATTTATGTATTTGACTCAACTTTGAAGAAATGAAGTGTTTGTCCCATTCTAGAAAAGTATGATGATGACAGTTAACAATACTGTGTTATGTATTTGAAAGTTATTAAGAAAGTAGGTATTAAAAGTTCTCAAGAAAATAATTTGTAACTACTGGTATATGTGACAGATGTTAACTAGACTTATTGTGGTAATCATTTCACAATATATGCAAACATCAAATCATTATGATGTACACTTGAAACTAATATGTTATGTGACAATTACATCTAAATTTTTAAATGGCTAAAAATTTTAAATAAGCATCTAATATGCTTGCTAAATAAAGTGATTTTGAAATTGCACCTACTTTAATATAAAGGAATAGAGTAAAAGTCATAATATCTCTATATGTAAATGGTTACAGCAGTAATTAGAACTTAAATATGTTATCTTATTTCAGCAAATTAGCCATTGGAATGCAACACCAAGTATTTCCCCAATTATAAAATTCTGTTTCTTCTGTGATAACTGGACAAGAAATTTAAATGAATCTCATCCCCATTCCATCTTCTTATGCTTCCTCTAATTTTACTAAAGAATTAATCATGACTGAGGGCCATATAAAAAAAGTATTTTTCTTTTTTTTGAATTGTGCCATAAGTTATCTATGTCTGATTAAAAGAAAACTGACATGACAATATTTATGTGTTAACATTAAATTATTGTGCTGCTACTTTGAAAATATAACCTGAGAATCAATAAAATAATGGAATATTATGTATTATTGCTAAAAACAAGAGAAAAGGAGACTTATGTAAGCACAATGACAAATTAGCACTCACCTTCCCCTAGTCTTGATGCTGCACCTGTTGTAGTCACGGGGCCCCCAGCAGCGAGGCCTTCATATTAGCAGTCACTCCGGGGGCAGCAGCATCTGTGCTCACCGTTGAGTCCTGGCAAATCCCACATTCCCCGCATCCCTCAGACTTAAAACATTCACGGAACACCAGGTTAATTAATTAACTGCATTTTCTTCTATTTAATGGAGAACATTCTCAGCTACTAGAATCTAGTCTTGTTCAAATCTAGGTCACTGCAGAGTTCTACAATTATGCTCATCAACAAAAACCTGGCATGTCCCTGGATTTTACATTCTGAGGGACCAGGTTTTTCAACACCCAGGCTAAGCAGAGCGGGATGGGTGCTCTAGAATCGGTTCATGATGCTGTCCGCCTGCAGGACCTCGTTACCAAGATGCTTCCACTTTACACACAACACGAACCTTACCTTTAAAATGTGCAATATCATTAATTCTGGAAATTGTGGGAAGACCTGATGCTAACTGTGTACATTTGATTGCAGGCGGGTGCCTTGTTCTCGGGGCTGAAGGCAGAAAATGAACGTCCTAAAGCTCTGATGTCAGTTGCCCAGGGCCAGGGCTCTGTGATCTGACTGCAGCTACTCTTTTGTTTGAAGTTGGCAAGCTCCCAATAGCCAACAAAAGCAAGAAAGAAAATAGCGATTTCTATCAGCTTATACATTTAAAGTGACCTTATTCTGCCAAGCTTCAGATTTGCAAATATCCGCATGTCAGTTTCCACAAACACCTTGCGGCTCCACTGGATCACTTGTCCGGCGCTAACCTGCGGCCTCGGTGTCTGGAGAAGCTCTGCGCTCCTGCTGCCTCGACCGCTGCCCAGCGCCCTGTGGTCCCTGCTCAGGTTTATTGCAAGACTCTTTTCCAAAACAAAACCCAAGTGCACACCGAGGCAAACTCACAGGCGAAAGATTCCACCGAGAACTAAGTAGTTTATAAAGATGTGTCCTCATGGATATGAATGGATGGTTCTAGCCAAATGTGCCCTGAAGCCCTTTGGGTTCAAGTTTGACAGCTGTGCTGGAAGCCCGCTCTCCGGATACAGGAATGCCCAATGAAACAGCATTTAACAGTCTGCGCAGTAACACAAACGGTGGTTTGGAATGAATTTCTGTGTTCTTCCCCTAGAAATGTGGCTGAGAATATTTGCTGAGCTAGGAACTCTCTCGGACTTTCATCTCCTATTCCAGTGATGGCGAACATTTTGAGCTCGGTGTGTCAGCATTTTGAAAACCCTAACTTAACTCTGGTGCCATGTCACATATAGAAATTTTTTGATATTTGCAACCATAGTAAAACAAAGACTTATATTTTTGATATTTATTTTATATATTTAAATGCCATTTAACAAAGAAAAATCAACCAAAAAAATGAGTTTGCGTGTCACCTCTGACATGCGTGTTATAGGTTTGCCATCACTGTCCTATTCCAAAGAACCCTCTCTAGAACGAGGATTTCCCCCCAAATTTCTGTCACAGCTGTCAGTGCACAAACTGAGGACCGACTGTAGTAACTCAAAGGGCTCTCCTGAGAGGCTGTCCATTGCAGGCAGTCCCCACGGACGACCGGAGCACAGGCCCCGGGAGCATAAACAAGCCCTGACGGTCCCAGGCCAGAGCCTGGGAGGCGGGTTGATTAGTAGGTGGACATAGGTTTGAACAGTGTAGACCCTAACCCTGAAAGTCTCTTCAAGACAGCCACAAAACCTACTAAACTTCCAGAACATTCACCAGGAGGGCAATGACCCAGGGTGCACTTGGCACTTTCAGCCTATGGACTCACTGGAACATTTGGAAGCTCTTGACATTCATAGGGGATGGCCATGACAAAGCCAGTATCCCAGGCTGGAGAACTCCGTCATCATCATGTCACTCATGTTGAACAAAAAAACATATAGTTGTCAAACAGCGATAGGATAAAAAGTACAACCAAGTATTAAAAAAAATAATAACTTTCTTCCCAAAGGGAGAAAATTCAAAACTTTGTTAAGGTGAAAAAAATAAACAAACGTTTATATGGATACTTTTCTGAGTTCTAGGTTTTATTATGTCTCAAGCAACCTGGCTGCACACTGCATGC
>NW_005365953.1:260353-264413 GCF_000412655.1 Myotis brandtii
TCCAAAACATATTCCAGCATGTAGCAGTGAACGAAGCTGCTTAGATGCTTAAACAACCCAACAAGTCACCCTCATTCTCAACCACGCTTGCATTCTGCATGGAACTATCTCTGCCAAATGGTCATTTTTCTCACATTTATTATGTTAACAGGATAAATGCCAACATTTGTCAACATCTTGTAAATGATGAGTCTTAATGAGGCAAGCGACTGTTTCACTCCTCAGAGGAATTTCAGAGCAGTATAAGCAAAATATGAGGTTAAAGCAAGTGGGAAGGAATCCCAGAGAGAAGCCTTCTCCACGAGCCTGTACTCCTGGAGGCTTTGCTGAGAGTGTGTTCTAGGATCCAGGCCAACTTGGCCTAAACCTTTATACAACATTTTAATTATATTTTTAACAAATCCTGCAAAACAAGGTTCACATGTTGATTCAGAAAAAAAAAAAGGCAGTATCTACAAGCTGAAGAGAATGCAGGAGAGAGGGAGTGATTTAGAGATGTTGCCAAAAACCAATGAATGCAGTATTTTTATAACACCAGGCTGTGTTCCACTCACATTGGGACAGGTATAAAGACTGTGAGGATATAATCTTGCTCTAGAATAAATGAACTGGTAAGTTTTTATTTAACACATGTGCTAGACTCAGAAGTGGAAAATAATTGCATTTACATAAAACACTGTTTACCACATGAGGATATAAAGCAAGATAAACGTTAAATAAGATAATGCCTGGGCTTACAATGTGTTCTGTGACAAGACTAAAAGTACAGAATTAGTTAGCATCCAGGTCTGGGGGTCACAAATATTAGTCTCTATATTTCAGTCTTGATTCCAGTAATACAAATCAAATATACTTAGACAAATTACTTTATTTCCCTTAGTCTCAAACTCCTTGTGTGTAGAATGGAGGTAATAATGCCTACTATATTAGTTTGTTACTATAATTAAATGTGATGATATACACAAAATCATGCTGAATAAAAAGCAGTTATTTTCACCATAGTATCTGCTCATGAAATTGAAAATTGCTAATCCCCGGTATTAAAAGTAAATGGTGGGTGGCAGGCTACCAAGAGCTCGGTAAAATAACCTGTATCTCATTGTACTTAGGTTTAGGGGCAAGGGGCAAATGGGGGTTCTTGTGTGAAACCTAGAGTCATTTAGAAAGGAATGAGAAAAATATAAAAGTCTTTATCCACTGTTCAACTCTGAGAAGTGTTTCCTAATCAATATTCCTGGTCTGCTGATAAAGGAGGATTTGGCTGTGGGACTAGCAATGATGCCTAGGTCTGTACCATCACTGCAATTATTTGAGAGTCAAGGTGGCTGCTGCAGCTCCAAGCATTGCATCAGTATCCCAGGCAAGAATAAGCAGCATGGCAACTATATCAGAAGAACAAAACTTTCGCAGAAATCCTAAGCATATTTCCACTATATACCATGTGCCACTACTCCAAATTTGTATTTGTTTGTTTTATTTCACTTTGTTTCAAGTTGGACATTTGCAACTATAAACAAATTCTGGGCCCTTTTATTAAGAAACTGTGCTTGATTCTCTGAAAAAACAACAACAACAACATTACAAGCTGACCTAACTGCAGTGAATAAGGGGTGGAAGGAAGGCTATATAAACATCAGGGGATGGTTGACTCAAGGGTGATTTTATTCTTACTGCCTCTGAGGCCTTAAAGAGTTTCATTCAATGTCTGTGGGACAGTATAGGAGATTGTAACAAATTATCTGTAGGATTTCTTTTTTTATCTGTATGGTATTTGTTATAAAATGCAAAAAACACCTATTGCAGATTCATTATGCAGATAATAAAACCCTGATTATTATCATAGGCTGGGAAATGAATTTGGAGCTTAGTTTGATTTCCCATTTTTCCAGAAATATTAGTTCTACTTATATGCTATTAGAAGGAAATTTGAAGATGAAAGCATGAACTAGGGAGCAAAAGAAGGGCAAGTGCTCGTTAAAAGAAGTAGAAGAGGTTCATACGAAAGGAGATATGGAGGGGTTAGCAAAAACGGTGAGTCTGACCGCATAGTGTGGATGAAGTGGCTGAGATATGAGACTCTCTGACAAGGCCACCAGCATTGAGATTTAGTGCAGCCACTTTGGAGGGCATTTTGGCAAATCGGGTGTAACTGAAATGGTGCATGTCCGGAAATGCCACAGTTCCAGGAGGAATGTGCTGAGAAAGAGGAAACATGTCAATCACCAACCCCTCTATGCATGTCCTCCTAATGGGTGTTCGTGAGGAACTGCGCTCTATGAAATGGAAAATGCATCAGACCAGCTTAGATGCTTCCTGGCATCGCAGCTAGAGTCTTGATTTTAGAGAAAGACTGAGTTATTTTCTTGGTTTTGACATTTAGTTAATACCTATTTGTTCTTGGGGAAATTTCCTAATTTTCATGTCTTAGTTTCCACATATATAAAATGCCAGCAATAGGAATATCCACCTCATAGAGTTGTTAAAAGGATTATTTAAGAAAATTTATGCAAAGCACTTAGGAAAGGTGTCTAGAACAAAGAAGATATTCAATAAATACAGTTATATAGTCATAGCAATGACTGTCATTACACAGGCTTCTCCAGACAACCACTTACTCATGTTGCTGATGCATTTTTCACCAGCATGCACTGCCGCTCTGGAAGGCAGACCCCTGCATTTGGCCTGCCCTCGGGATCAGGCCTTTTCTGAAGGTGGCAGCAGAACACAGCGCCCTCAGCCACACAGACAGGCAGCACAGCCACGCCTTACCACGGATACACTCCAAGACCCCGTGTGCGCCTGACACCGTGGACAGCACCAAACCTGAGAACTGACAATAAATAAAAGAATTAGAACAGTATATGCAATAATGTATATAAATGTGGTCTCTCTTGCCCGGTTGGTGTGGCTTAGTTGGTTGAGCATTGTTCCATGCACTAGGAGGTCACCGGGTCAATTCCAGTTCAGGGCACATGCCTGGATTGTGGGCTCAATTCCCAGTAGGAACCATACAGGAGGCAGCCGACTGGTGTTTCTCTTTCCTCCATGTTCCTCTCTCTCTCTCTCTCCCTTCCTCTCTCTCAAATCAATAAAAACATATATATGTTTTTAAATTTGGTCTCTCTTGCTTTTAAAACATCCCATTGCACTATACTCACCTTCTCAGTTCCGGGAAGCACTTTAGGCTTCTCTTGGCACATCTGAATGATCAGCATCATGCTCTGTGCCTTGGGCCATTATTAAGTAAAACTAGAGGTCTGGTGCACAAATTCATGCACAAGTGGGGCCCTTCAGCCTGGCCTGTGGAATCAGGATAAAACTGGCTCTCTGACATCCCCCCAGGAGTCCCGGATTGTGAGAGGGCACAAGAAAGGCCGAGGGACCCCACGGTGCATGATTGGGGCTGGGGACGAATGCGGGAGGTTGGCCAGCTGGGGAGGAAACAGAGGAGGGTTCCAGGGCGTGTCCCACCCATATCGCTCAGTCCTGATCAGCCAGACCCCAGCAGCAAGCTAACCTACCGGTCAGAACACCTGCCCCCTGGTGTTCAGTGCACATCATAGTGACTGGTTGAGCAGCCTTAGCATCTCATTAGCATGTCATGCTTTGATTGGTTGAACAGACGACTGGATGACCAGACATGTAGCATACTAGGCTTTTATTATATAGGACTAGAGGCCTGGTGCACCGGTGGGGTCTCTCGGCCTGGCCTGCGGGGATCAGTGGACCTCTGTGCTGCTGCAGCCCTGCCTTAACTACCAGCTCATTGGGCTTCAGCCTGCTGTCTGCATCGATCCCGCACAGCATGAAGTAGTGTGTGAAGCGGCAGGCGGCCAGGGAGGAGCCTGAGCCCAGGCTGGGCACTGCTCCACTCCGGCTCATCCTGGCCCCGCTGCGCCTGCCGCCACTGCTCAGGCTTGCGCTGCTGCAGCTGTACTCGCCAGCGGTGAGTCCAGCATCTGGTGCCCATCTGTCAGCTGAGCGGTGCTCCTGCTGTGGGGGCGCACTGACCACTAGGGGGCAGCTCCTGCATTGAGCGTCTGCCCCCTGGTGGTCAGTG
>NW_005365953.1:264622-265716 GCF_000412655.1 Myotis brandtii
CTGGGTGAGGGGCTGATGGCTGTTTGCAGGCTGGCCACAGTCCCATCAGGGTGGGGGTTCCCGCTGGGGTGCCTGGCCATTCTGGAAGAGGGGCTGATAGCTATTTGCAGGTTGGCCATACCCCCTTCAGGGTGAGGGGGTCCCTGCTGAGGTGCCTGGGTGAAGGGCTGATGGCTGTTGGCAGGCTGGCCACAGCCCCTAGCCACCCAAGCTCCCAGTGGAGGATGGCTGGAAGCAGATATCTGGGATTTATTTAGCTTCTATAATTGAAACTTTGTTGCCTTTTGCGGAGGCCACAGCCGGCCAGTGCAGGTGGGAAGCTTGGCTTCCTCCATCGCCGAGGCAACCAAGCCTCTGGCTTGCTCCAGCTCCGTGTCTGCCAGCCGCCATCTTGGTTGAGTTAATTTGCATATAGTCGCTCTGATTGGCTGGTGGGCATAGCTTGTGCTTAGCGAAGGTAGGGTCAATTAGCCTCTTTGTCTTTTATTAGTGTAGATAAGGGTGACTTACACAAGCACTGTAGCACCAGACAGTGTGTCTGATAACCGAGCCAGCCCCCAGGTGACTAAGGGATGAGGCGTATACACAGCAGGGACATGCTGACCAAGTGGCAATTCGTGTCCTGAGCGATGGAGCGGATGGTGCCACATTTCCTCATACTACTCAGAATGGCTTACTGCTGGGATTGTCCATTTACTGTTTCCAGGCTGTGGTTGACCATGGATATCTGAAACCACAGAAAGTGATAAGGGGGCCTACTGTACTCTTATTTGAAAGCTGGAAAGTTCCACAGTGTCTACAAGGCTGGCAATTGTTGTGTGTTTAGACTTTAGCCCATTGGACACCCACAGGGAAGGGAGAGGGTTAGAGTCTCTCCTAACCACTGTATAAGCTCCCCAAGGGAGACTCTAAGGCAGTGGTTCTCAACCTTCCTAATGCCGCGACCCTTTAATACAGTTCCTCATGTTGTGGTGACCCCCAATCATAAAATTATTTTCGTTGCTACTTCATAACTGTAATTTTGCTACTGTTATGAATCGTAATATAAATATCTGATATGCAGGATGTATTTTCATTGTTCGCGACCCACAGGT
>NW_005365953.1:273534-274230 GCF_000412655.1 Myotis brandtii
CTCTCTCTCTCTCTCTCTCTCTCTCTCTCTCTCTCTCTCTCCCTTCCTCTCTCTCAAATCAATAAAAACATATATATGTTTTTAAATTTGGTCTCTCTTGCTTTTAAAACATCCCATTGCACTATACTCACCTTCTCAGTCCCAGGAAGCACTTTAGGCTTCTCTTGGCACATCTGAGTGATCAGCATTGTGCTCTGTGCCTTGGGCCATTGTTAAGTAAAACTAGAGGTCTGGTGCACAAATTCATGCACAAGTGGGGCCTTCAGCCTGGCCTGCGGAATCAGGATAAAACTGGCTCTCTGACATCCCCCCAGGAGTCCCGGATTGTGAGAGGGCACAAGAAAGGCCGAGGGACCCCACGGTGCATGATTGGGGCTGGGGACGAATGCGGGAGGTTGGCCAGCTGGGGAGGAAACAGAGGAGGGTTCCAGGGCGTGTCCCACCCATATCGCTCAGTCCTGATCAGCCAGACCCCAGCAGCAAGCTAACCTACCGGTCAGAACACCTGCCCCCTGGTGTTCAGTGCACATCATAGTGACTGGTTGAGCAGCCTTAGCATCTCATTAGCATGTCATGCTTTGATTGGTTGAACAGACGACTGGATGACCAGACATGTAGCATACTAGGCTTTTATTATATAGGACTAGAGGCCCGGTGCACAAAAATTTGTGCACTGGGGGGGGGGGGCCCCCGGCG
>NW_005365953.1:274297-282666 GCF_000412655.1 Myotis brandtii
GGGGCAGCTCCTGCATTGAGCGTCTGCCCCCTGGTGGTCAGTGTGTGTCATAGTGACCAGTCATTCCCAGTCGTTCTGCTGTTAGGGTCAATTTGCATATTACCCTTTTATTATATAGGATAGAGGCCTGGTGCATGGGTTGGGACTGGCTGGTTTGCCCTGAATGTTGTCCCATATCAGGGTGGGGGTCCCACTGGGGTGCCTGGCCAGCCTGGGTGAGGGGCTGAGGAATGTTTTCAGGCTGGCCACACCCTCTTCATGGTGGGGGGTCTTGCTGGGATGCCTGGCAAGTCTGGGTGAGAGGCTGATGGCTGTTTGCAGGCTGGCCAAGGCCCCCAGTGGGAACCCTCACCCCATGAGGATGTGGCCATCCTAGGTGAGGGGCTGATGGCTGTTTGCAGGCTGGCCAAGGCCCCCAGTGGGAACCCTCACCCCATGAGGATGTGGCCATCCTAGGTGAGGGGCTGATGGCTGTTTGCAGGCTGGCCAAGGCCCCCAGTGGGAACCCTCACCCCATGAGGATGTGGCCATCCTAGGTGAGGGGCTGATGGCTGTTTGCAGGCTGGCCACAGTCCCATCAGGGTGGGGGTTCCCGCTGGGGTGCCTGGCCATTCTGGAAGAGGGGCTGATAGCTATTTGCAGGTTGGCCATACCCCCTTCAGGGTGAGGGGGTCCCTGCTGAGGTGCCTGGGTGAAGGGCTGATGGCTGTTGGCAGGCTGGCCACAGCCCCTAGCCACCCAAGCTCCCAGTGGAGGATGGCTGGAAGCAGATATCTGGGATTTATTTAGCTTCTATAATTGGAACTTTGTTGCCTTTTGCGGAGGCCACAGCCGGCCAGTGCAGGTGGGAAGCTTGGCTTCCTCCATCGCCGAGGCAACCAAGCCTCTGGCTTGCTCCAGCTCCGTGTCTGCCAGCCGCCATCTTGGTTGAGTTAATTTGCATATAGTCGCTCTGATTGGCTGGTGGGCATAGCTTGTGCTTAGCGAAGGTAGGGTCAATTAGCCTCTTTGTCTTTTATTAGTGTAGATAAGGGTGACTTACACAAGCACTGTAGCACCAGACAGTGTGTCTGATAACCGAGCCAGCCCCCAGGTGACTAAGGGATGAGGCGTGTACACAGCAGGGACATGCTGGACCAAGTGGCAATTCGTGTCCTGAGCGATGGAGCAGATGGTGCCACATTTCCTCATACTACTCAGAATGGCGTACTGCTGGGATTGTCCATTTACTGTTTCCAGGCTGTGGTTGACCATGGATATCTGAAACCACAGAAAGTGATAAGGGGGCCTACTGTACTCTTATTTGAAAGCTGGAAAGTTCCACAGTGTCTACAAGGCTGGCAATTGTTGTGTGTTTAGACTTTAGCCCATTGGACACCCACAGGGAAGGGAGAGGGTTAGAGTCTCTCCTAACCACTGTATAAGCTCCCCAAGGGAGACTCTAAGGCAGTGGTTCTCAACCTTCCTAATGCCGCGACCCTTTAATACAGTTCCTCATGTTGTGGTGACCCCCAATCAGAAAATTATTTTCGTTGCTACTTCATAACTGTAATTTTGCTACTGTTATGAATCGTAATATAAATATCTTGATATGCAGATGTATTTTCATTGTTCGCGACCCACAGGTTGAGAACCACTGCTGGGAAAACGGAGATGGTGATGGTATGGTGATGGTGATGGTGACAGACTGTACTCTGTGCAGCGCTGTTCCCAATGCCTGACTATAAACTCCCTCATTTAATGCTCCCACTCTCTTGTGAGGTAGGCAATACGATGGCTTCATTTCAGAGATGGGTAATGGAGGGACACCGCAGAGTAATAACTTGCTCACAGGACACATTGGTAAACGGGAGCACCAGTTGCTGCACGTGGGTGAACGGGCCCAGGTTTCATGCTCTCAGTCCCACCTGCAGGTGTAAAATACAAGAACCCGAGTGGAGGCTGGTGTCATGGATCCTGTGTCAAAACCACCTTCTCTTTCTGCCAGATACATCTTGGAAACAGTACTGAAACCTAATTGGTAGAAACGGGTTATACTGAGCTGACTGTGCTTGAGTGGGGCCACTTTTTACGTATTATATATTCCGCTTCCTTGTGCAAGCATGCAAATAAATGTTATAGCAGTTTGAACTCAAGGCTTAAAAGGAGACTTTACTATGACCCTCCTGCTCTCTGGGAGGGAATACCGTCCTCTGTTCTGCTATAAACACCACACAGCGCCAGGAAGGGGGCACTGCAGTTTCCAGACCTTAGGAGGGAGTCTTTGGCCAAAAGCAGACCATTTCACAATTGTGTGGTTACAAGGGAAAGAACGGCTTTCCATTCGTCAATATGAGTCACCCAACTATATACGTTGAAAATGCCTTGTTTTAAATAAAATGAGGTTATCTGTGAAGCTGAAGCACTCAGTGTATCACTGTCATCGTGTGACCTGGAGCGCCCTGTGTGTCCACACCCCGGGGCCATGTCCTGATTTTCCTCTGTCTGTGTGGACGGCTCAGCGCCAGCACCTGCTGCTGAGGCCTCAGGAGCGAGGAGGGGAGTCTAGCACTGCAGCTCCCACTGGCACAGTGTTCAAAACCAGTGGGATGCGGGGCCTGCTTCAGACCTAATGCTACTATTTAGATCGAGTAAAGAGTGAACAAAAGAGTGCTTCATGTACTTTCCACTCAAGGTGTTCGTGACTTTTAATTGATTTATCAGAAAGTTAACCTTTACTTTTACACGTGGCCCAATTTTTAATTTGTCATTTAAATTTGTCTATGAAAGGTTTTGGTATAAAGAAATGTTTAAATTTTAATCAAATAAATCAATAATTCTCTACTTAATCCCTGTCATCACTTTTAGATTTAGGAGCCCCTTGTTGATTCTAAATAATCATATTTTTCTTTCTTGGTCCCAGCACTGGTGGTATTTGATGATGTGCATTGTCTGAAATCCATCTTCAACCATGATTATTTAAAACTAAGATATTTAGGTTGGGCTTTAAAATATACTTGTGGAGTCCAATCAGGAAGAGTTCTCCAGGTTGGAGCCATGACTGCCACCCCATCTTCAACCTGGGTGAAGTGCTTATTTTTTCAACATAATCTGCATCTCTAACTATTTTTTCTGGAGAGAGCCTTTGACCTTTCTAGACATTCTCTGAGAAAACCAATCTATTTTGAGCCCAAGAGAAATATCACAGAGCATTTAAAGATTACACTTAATATGTAATGTTTATCACCAATATTTTTCACTAGGTAAGTTAGGCTGTAAGTTAAAAAAAATAACACTGCTAAAGGTTGGTCATATAAGTGCTTTTTGTGAGCTACTGTCTTCTCCTTTGATAGTGAAAGTTCTTTACCTCTTGGCTGGCAGACCGCTGAATGCATTGCTTATTCCCACTAACCGCCGAAACAACAGCTCTTGAATCAGAACAATCTGGTGGCAGGTTACACAGTCCCCACTGCCACCTGTAACATCACACACAGGCGTGAGCCCGGCCTTTGTCCTGGATGGGAACTGAATGAGCAGGAGGACAGGCCAAGACCGCGCAGGTGGAAGCACCACTGGGCTCCCGGGGCTCTGAGGCAGAGGTCTTAGTCGTTCCTCGCTTAAAACAACTTCTTTCTGCATGGCCGGGGATGGATGTTTCACTGCAAACACAAGTTTGAATTGTAGAAAAATCACCATTTCCCTCAATAGTCCTAGTGGAGAATTTGTCTTCTGAGAATATGGCTCACTCCACTTGCACATGAAACTCTGAGCAAATGATGGGCATAGCTCTTCTGCTGAGGGAAGTAGCTAGGCCCACATTGTCTGGGATATCATGTTATGCCCAGAAAAAAAGATTTAAATCCATTGGAATAAAAACAGTTAGACGTGAATGACCTGATGCCACCAGTCACATAACCCACAGAGAAGAATCAAAGGCGGATGTACAGGAATTTCACATGCAGCCTCCATGGGTTATTCTACATTTGTATTCTCAAATTAATTACATAGTAAAATATATCTGGTTCTCTCTCAGTGTGTATTTATTCTATTCTCAACAAATACTTTGGCTACCATAAATCAATGGTGTTATTTTAAACAACAGAAGAAAATGTGGGTGAATATCGCTACAATATCAGGAGTGATTCTTCTGTAGCCTCTGGACTGGAAGATTCTTTCCTCCCTCTTGCTGTCTGCGGGCAAACCAGGCTGAGCTCCGCCCTACACGCCCTGCAATGTCCATTGCTCCTGAGCACGAAAACACGCTGCATTTGTCTTCTCATTTATTGAAAACATGTGACTAGTGTGTGGATCCTTGTCACACACCATTACCTGTGCTTTAGTTGTGAGCGACTGCCAATACTGGAATTAAGTCATTTTAAACGGCTCTTTGAAGACATTCACTTTGTGAAAGAGGTGAATGGTTTGGCAGATGATGTGACAATAGCACATAATATCACAGGAAGTTCAAGGATGAAATTCTTCTCACATGCAGTAGCCATTGAATAGGGCCATTTGTCTCTCTTGGTATTCGTGCTCAGAGGCGCACCAGCTGAGGAAATGATCACAGACTGCTAAGAGCGGAAAGGAAACAGGATTCAGTTCACATCTTTTCCATAGACTGGTTTCTCCCTGAAAGATACTCAGTGGTTCCCAGACAGATTTCAAGGGTATGGGCCAAGGTACACCTGCATTGGAGCATGGTCTCCCTGTGTGTGTGGGGCGGCGGGGGGGGGGGGGGGGGAGGTGATTTGGAGAGCCTGTAGATATGGATAAAAAATACTCTTCAGATACATCAACTAGAAGGCACTGGTCAGAGACAGCCCAGGCTGCTTTGCTCTGCAATTCTTTTTAATGAAGTGTGATGAAGAGTTTCTCCTTGACCAAACTCTACTTAGGGTCTTCTGAATACCCTCCTGGCTTTTGGGTTTCCGTAGTCATCTGTGACTTGTCCAACTTCGGAAAAAATCCTGCTTAGTCAGTTTACCAGAATCTCCCATCACTTCTAACTAATCACCTTGATGTTTGATTAGGTTTCTCCTCCTCCATCTGGTTTAGCCAGATTCCCCCTTACTTACCCCTGAAGTTTCCTCTCAGTAATTTTCCATGCACTGAATCCCTACCCAACACACACACACACACACACACACACACACACACACACTCCTGAGGCTATGAATTAATTCCCACTTTCCCTTGTATTTGGAGTTAAGCTGAATCGCTCTCCCCTGCTGAAAATCCAGGTGCAGTGGTCCTCCCTCTATTACGATGCCTCCCCTTGAAAAAAGTTTGCTGTTTGTTTACTACAGGAAATCTTTATTTTACAGAAGAAACCAAATTACTGTATACCCAGTCTCCCACTCACCATGATAAAGGACTTTCTGAAAGGTTTTGCAAAGATGCTGATCATCTGTGAGGACTCTGCACCTTGTAGGCAGATGTGAAAGTAGTTGGAAGGTGCCTAATGAGCTTATATTCTGGACCTTCGCCCACTAAATAAGCAAATATTTATGGAGAGAGGGAGATGGAGAAAGAGATTCTGAGCACATTAAACTTAATCTTAACTCTTCCCAAAGAAGTGGAACAGTTTTTCCCAGCTTATTTTCTTTGCATAGTTGAGATGTGAAAGATGCTCATGTCAACACCAATGAAGTATGGATTATCCTTTGCCTGTTTGCACTGTCTGAGTAGCAAGACTAGAATACTCTTCATAAGCTGCAGTGGATACATTCCAGATTTGACTGCCAAATGTCACACAAGAGCAGAGGAGTTGAGAGGATGAGTTGTCATCAAGTAAAGGCCAGTGCCTTGCGTACTTAGTTGGAAAGTTCCAGAGAAGCTTTTGGATCGGTAAAAACAAGCAAATTGGTTTGCCAACCTGTTCTTGAAGATCACAGAAGATATTGAGGGCTTGTGTTGAAGTGAATGATAATGTGCTCTGTATTCAAAAGTGCACAAAACATTTGTTTCCAATTAATTTTCAAAAGTCACTACTCATCCAGTAAAGATTAGTAAATGTAGGGTCATTTAGCGTTTCCTGCTGCAAAGATAAGAATTTGCATAAGGAGGCACCTCTACCAGATCACTCATGAGGAAGAAAGATGGTTGCAGGTGGACACTGATGTGAACAATGCAAAAAGTGAAAATTGAAAAGCCAAAGACACAGCTAAGGAGAAGAAAGTCCATCCTAAGGTGTGTAGAAAGGTGGGGTGAGGTTGAGATGGGTTGTTTTCAGTTTTTGGCTATTTTGCACGAAGCTGATATAATTATCCATATATAGATTTTTGTGTGAACATGAATTTTCATGTATCTGGGATGAATACAGATGCAATTGCTAGATCTATGGTAGTTGCAGTCTTACCTTTATAAGAAACTGTCCCACTGTGTCCCAGAGTGGCTGGAACATTTTCATGGCCATCAGCGATGTGTGAATGGTACCATTTCTCTTCATCCTCCTCAACATCTGGAGTCACACTTCTTTATCTTAGCTATTCTGATAGGTGTGTAATGGTGTCCCATTGTAGTTTTAATCTTCATTTCCCTAGTGGCTAATGATGTGGAACATCTTTTAATGTGCATATTTATCATATGTATATCCTCTTCTGTTAAATGTCAGTTTGTGTATTTAGCTTGTTATTTAATTGCATTGTTTATTGTTTAGTGTTAAATTTTGAGTTCTTTATAGAGTTTAGATACTAGTCCATGGTCACATATTGTCTCCCCTTCTATAGCTTTGCATTTTCATCCTCTTTTTGAGGGCTTTTAGAGCAAAAGTTTGTTGCTGTTATTTGTTTGTTTTTATAATGAGGTCTAATTTAATTTTGTACCAAACAAATGTAATTCTGATAAGGTCAAATTTTCCTAGTCATGCTCTTAGTGTCAAGTCTATCACTGTTCCCAGCCCAGAGAGCAGATTTTCCAGATTCACATTTTACATTCAGTCTGTCATCCTCTTTGAGGAGACTTTTGTATAAGGTGTGAGGTTAAGTTAGGGCTCATTTTTCACTAAGGATGCTCAGATCTGCAGTACCATTTGTGGATGAGGCTATCTGCATTAGTCTTCAGGGGCTGCTTTAACAAAATGCCATAGACTGAATGGCTTAAATAACACACATTTCATTCCCACAGTTCTTGACTTTGGGAAATCCAAGATAAAGATACAGGCCAATTCAGTTTCAGATGACAGCCCTCCTTTTGACATGAAGATGCTGCCTTCTCACTGTGTTCTCACATAGTGGAGAAAGCAGATTTCCTCCTGGCTCTCTTCTCAAAACACCACTAATCCAATCATGGGCTCTCCCTTTACCCTCATGACCTTATCTAACCCTAAATACTTTCCAAAGGCCCCGTCTCCCCGTCTCCAAATACAGTGAGTAGGGCGTTAACACATATGTCTGAAGGGCACGATCCCATCCATAGAACTATCCTAAACCCTGTTGAATTAATTGTACACATTTGCAAATATTTTTCACCATATTTTTATAGGAGAGTTTTGAGTTATCTACTCTGTTTCATTAATCTATGCATCTATGATAATACCACACTGCTTTGGCTATGTTGGCTACTATAGCTGTATAATAGCCCTTAATATTTACACAGTGATTCCTCCCTCTTAATTCTTGTTTTCAAGATTGTTTTAACTATCTTAAGGTCTGTTTCTTTCCATATACATTTTAGAATACGCTTGTTTATGCCTAAAAAAAACTATGCTAGGATTTGTATAGGAATTGGGTTAAATGTGTAGGTCACCTTGGGAAGAATTGATATCTTACTACTTGAATCTTCCAATCTATGAATATAGTATGGCTCTTTATTTAGGTGTTCTTTGATTTATTTCTCCACATTTTGTAATTTTCAGCATATAGACCTCATACATGTCTTATTAAGATTATACCTAGCATTTAATTTTCTTTGTAGTGTTTGTAAATGGTATTATGTTTTTAATTTTACTTTCTACATCTTCATTGATAGTATATAAAACAGGGGTGGGCAAACTTTTTGACTCGAGGGCCACAATGGGTTCTTAAACTGGACCGGAGGGCCGGAACAAAAGCATGGATGGAGTGTTTGTGTGAACTAATATAAATTCAAAGTAAACATCATTACATAAAAGGGTACGGTCTTTTTTTTTTTTTTAGTTTTATTCATTTCAAACGGGCTGGATCCGGCCTGCGGGCCGTAGTTTGCCCACGGCTGATATAAAATGTAATTGAATTTTTTGTGCTGATCTTGTATTCAGAGATGTCACTAAAATTGGTGATTATCCTAGAAAAATTTTAGCTTTTTCAGTTTGTATGGTTTTTTTGTTTGTTTGTTTGTTTTAAATATATTTTATTGATTTTTTACAGAGAGGAAGGGAGAGGGATAGAGAGTTAGAAACATCCAAACATCCA
>NW_005365953.1:282696-288869 GCF_000412655.1 Myotis brandtii
TGTTTGTTTTTGTTAGTTTCTTTTTTAGATTTTGGGGGGACTTTTTTGTGTAGACAATGATGTCAACTTCAAATAGGAACAGTTTTATATATTTTTTCTAATCTGTATGCCCTGTGTATCTTTTTCTTGCCCCATTGCAGTTGCTAGAACTTCCAGTAATCTACACTAATAAAAAAGAAAGATGCAAATTGACCGTACCTTTGTGAAGCCCACCAGCCAGTCAGGAGTGAGTATGCAAATTAACCCAACAAATATGGTGCCGAGTGGCCGGGGGCGGGCCTGGATGCATGTGTCTGACGACGCAGGCCTTCTGCACCGGGCCTCTGGGCAGTGTGGGAAGGTGGAAAGGGGGCTCCAGGCTGGAGTGAAGGCGGTGCCAGCAGCCAAGGCAAGGAAGGCCCATTTTTGCACGAATCTTCGTGCATTGCACCTCTAGTATGTTGAATAAGAATAATTAAAGTCCTTGCCTGTTTCTCAATCTTAGGGGCAAAATCTTTCTCCATTAATTATAATGTTAGGAATAGAGTTTATTGGCAGATGATTTTCAAGTTGAGGCGGGCTGGAGTGAAGGCGCTGCCGGCAGCCAAGGCAAGGAAGGCCCATTTTTGCACGAATCTTCGTGCATTGCACCTCTAGTATGTTGAATAAGAATAATTAAAGTCCTTGCCTGTTTCTCAATCTTAGGGGCAAAATCTTTCTCCATTAATTATAATGTTAGGAATAGAGTTTATTGGCAGATGATTTTCAAGTTGAGGAACTTCCTTCTGTTTCTCTTTACTGAGAACTGTTTGTGTGTGTTTTAGGAATAGGAGCTAGACTTTGTTAAATGTTTTTGCACATCTGTTGCCATAAGCATATAATGTTTATTCTTTTTCTGTTTCTATTAAGGATTACATTGATTTTCAAATGTTGAATAACCAGTTTTGATTCATTGATTGATTGCATACCTGTAATCAAGCTCACTTGGTCATATTTTATAAATCTTGTTATACATTGCTAGATTTGATATACTAAAATTTTGTTGAAGATTTTTGCATCTAAATTTATGAGAAATATTAATCTGTACTTTTATTTTCCTTTTTCTTTTTCCTTTTTTTTATTACTGTCTTTATTTGATATTAGTAGCAGGACAATAGTAACCTTAAAAAAGTAAGTTGAGAAATATCCCCACTTCTATTTTTTTTAAAAAATTATGTTATGTTGGTGTTAATTTTTTAAATGTTTGGTAAAATTCTCTAATGAAATTATATGAGCTTAGAAGTGTCTTTTTCAGAATATTTTTTACTAAAAACTTTTCTCATGTGAAACTTATCACAGTCTACTGTGATAAGTTTTTACCACTTTGAGTAAAGTGCAGAAAACTTAGAAGCATGTAACTATCTTTATCCTCCCCACTTTGAAAATATACTTTTCTTAAATAGTTCCCCTGCATTATAGAACCATACAGATTATTTTACCTTGGTTGGGTTTGTAGTTTTTAAGGAGGTGGCCCATTTCTTCTATATATTTTGAATATAACTGATCCTTTTATCACATAATGTCCTCTTTGTGTCTAATGATTTTATTAGCTCTGGTATCTATGTTGTTGATAATAATATAGCCACTCCTGTATTTTCTGGATTAATATTTATGTGGTAAATCATTTTCCCTTCCTTCACCTTCAAAATACCTATGTCATTGAATGTCAGGAGAATTTCTTATAAAAAGCATATATTTGGGTCTATTTCCTTGTCCATTTTATTATCTGTTCTTTGATTAGTGTAATTAGACAATTTATCGTTAAAGTAATTATTGATATACTAAGACTTATCTCTGGCATTTTATTATTTGATTTCTGTTTGTTTTCTCTGATTCTTCTTTTATTTTTTTTGGGAGGCACTTATATTTCTCTGAATTATTTGAACATTTTGTAGGAGTCTTTTTTGCTTTTTGTATAATTCTTTTTAAGTATATTGCATGTAAAATTTTTTTCAGTGGTTGTTCTGGGTATTACAAGATACATGAATAACTTATCACAGTCTACTGTCATTAACATTTTACCACTTTGAGTAAAGTGCAGAAAACTTAAAGCATGTAAGTATCTTTATCCTCCCCACTTTTAAAATATACTTTTCTTAAGTAGTTCTTCTGCATACATTGAACACCATATCAGATGGTGTCATAATTTTGGCTTCAACCACCAAATGATTTAAGAAACTCATGAGAAGTATGATAATCTATTTACTGCTAATTTCACTCATTTGGATATTCTTCTCTTTTTTCTGATTTTCCAAGCTTTCTTCTATTACCATATTCTTTCTGTGGCAGAGAACTTCTTTAGACATTCTTTAAGAGTAGTTTTGCTAGCAATACATTCTCTTAGTTTTAATTTGTTGGGAGATGTTTTAATTTCCCTTTCATTTCTGAAAGAGATTTTCATGGGGCATAGAATGCACAGTTGACAGTTTTCTGTTAGTCTTTAAAAAATGTTTTACCACCTTCTTCTGATTTCCATGGTTTCACATGAGAAATGTAGAGTCATTTGAATTGGTGTTCCCCTGTGAATGTCTCACAAGCTGTTTTCTATCTTTGTTTTTAGTTTCCAGAAGTTTAATTATACTGTGTTTTGGTATCGATTTCTGTGTATTTATCATCTGTAGGTTCACTGAACTTCTTGAATCTGTAGGTTTACATCTCTTACCAAATTTGAGAAGTTGCCAGAGACTATTTCTTGGAATACTTTTTCAGGCCCATGCTTTCTCCTCTCCTTCTCCAATCTGATGTCACAAATTTTAGCTGTTTTCTTAATCACTAAAAAATTCCTAAGACTCTGTCCATTTTCCTTCAATATGTTTAGATTGGACAAATTCTATTTACTTGTCCTCAAGTTCACTGATTTTATCCTCTGACAACTCTAGTCTACCACTAAATCCCTCCTGTAAGTTTTTTGTGTTTGTTTGTTTGAGTTTTCAGGCATTACATTTTCCAGTTATATTCTTTCCATTTGGTTCTTTTTTTATAATTGTTGTTCATTTGGTGAAGAAGATAGGAGACTCTGGCTCCTGTCTCATCAGCAGGCATTCCCATTGTGTATGTGTCTCATGCAGATCAGGTTGACATGATCAGCTTCTTGATGGGCTTTGGCAACACCACTTGGCTACACATGAGGAACTGATTCAACTTTTCTCATTACAGGTAGGTGAAGTGGAAGTGAGAGCCCCTGGCCCTTTTCCTTTCACTTTGGGGCACATCTTACATTATTTCTTTGAGTGGGGTGTGAGATCGTCTTCCTGCTGAGTGCCAATACCATGAGGGAGGGGAGAAGCAAAGGGCTGACTCACATTATTTTTTATTGTGTGGGCATAAACTCAGCTCTTTGAAAGATCAGACGGAGGCCTAAAACCAGGACTACAGGCTTTATTAGAGGAGAAGCACCTGCCGGGCTGTCTCGCAAGGGGAGAACAGCAGCACGTGCAGGGGTGGGCACGCCTTTTGAGGGGCGGAATGGGAAGGGGTGAGGGGCTTAGTGTACTCGGCTCACACTAATTGGTGGCTTACTGCATTGTCCATATAGGACAAGGGCTTAGGGTATTTGACAGGTGTGGATTGGTGGTCCAATGTATAGTCCATATAAGGTACCTGGTTAGTCACTCAGGTATTTCTGGGCTGCAGGTTACGTCATACCCGCCCGCCAGTTGGGGGAAGGGAGGATCTATCACTCTTCACTGCACCCCACTGACACCAAGGAGAAGGCAAAGCAGAGTAAAACTACCCTATTGCTTACCACCTCATCCTGCCTCATTAGTCATGGTCAGGGGTGGAGCATCATCTCCCCACTGGGCTGTACTCATACTGGTATGGGAGGAAAGGAATGCTGACTAGCCATGCTTCTAACCACCTCACTAAGTCTCCTGGGTGCAAGGTGGTAATGACAATTCAGCTTTGTGCTAGACCCTGCTAACAGGATCCTGGCAGGGAATCGGAGCACACTTGATTCTGCAGAATGCGGGGTGAAAGATCAGCTCCCTGCTTGGCCCCACCAACACTACCAGGTAAATAAATAGGAACTTGCTCACTATTTCTAGAGGAGTGTAGTAGTTTTCATGGTATTTGGGTGGTGAGTGTTGGGTGTGAGTGTTGCCAACAATGTTTTCTGTTGATAGACCATCCTTTCTCAGCCCTTTGGTTAGGAGGAACAGTCTTTTCTCGGAGCTATTTTTATTGGTCAGTGCCTGTTGGCTGTTCTGGATGGAGGCTCCTGCAGGATCCTATACGGGATATATGAGAGTGAAAAGGAAACCCAGGAAACTCACCATTCTGTTTGTCGTATCCCAAGGACCCTCGATAGTCCATCTCCTCCTTCCCACCTTTAGAGTTTTCTATGCCTGTTCAGTGTATTATGGGCAGTGTTTTGAGTTGTGAGAAAAAAAGACCTGGGAACTATGGCTACTCTATTTAGTTACAATAGGAAATCCTTGCCAGTTTCCTTTTAACAACATGACCTGGTCTCCTCTTGCCTTTCCAATGTAATTCCCTGCTATGCTTCCTCTCACTCAACTCCTCCAGGGCATAAGGACGCCCTTATTATTTCTCCAACATGCAAAGAAAACACTCCCCTCAGGGCTTTTGTAGTTACTGTTTCTTCTGACTGGAACAGCCTTCCTCTAGAACGGTGGTTCTCAAGCTTCCTAATGCCGCGACCCTTTAATACAGTTCCTCATGTTGTGGTGACCCCCAATTTCATTGTTACAAATTGAACATAATTAAAGCATAATGATTAATCACAAAAACAATATGTAATTATATATGTGTTTTCCGATGGTCTTAGGCAACCCCGGTGAAAGGGTCGTTTGACCCACAATGGGGTCGCGACCCACAGGTTGAGAACCACTGCTCTAGAAGATATCCATATGTCCTGACCTCTGTTCAAATCATCCCTTCTATGTAAGGTCTCCCAAGGACCCTTCATGTGATAGCAACCTTGGTCCCAGCATTTGGGGTCCCTATTACCCTGTTTATTTGGATCTATAGAGATCATCACTATTGGACATAGTACAGGCTTGCTTACTTATTATCTGCATCTGGACGCGGATAAGGACAAGGGCTTCTTTGTGTCTGTTAGTTCCTTCAATAATATTATTTAAATTAGTAAATAATAAAATAAAAATGATGTTTCCCATTTGCAAATTAAAAACTGAAGTAGGAGCTGAAGTATAGAAAGAGTAATTGGCCTGCATATATTAGCTTCTGAGAGGAAAGCATTGCCCTGTGCCCATAGAGAACGGATGCCTTCTCAGTTCTTGCTTCGTGGCTCTCAGTCAGGGGCCGGAACAATCCCGGGCTGAGCATGTTTGAAGTGTTCCTCTGGCCACTGTGCAAGCGTGGGACGCCCAGCGTCCAGCACCACAGACGACAGTGTCTGTCTACTCTCCCACCTCCAGAAGCCATCCGGAGCAGCCAGAAGAAAGCATTTGCCGGGGGAAATGCACACCATGTCTCAGGCACGTGTCTGATGGTTCAATGTCAATACTCAAGGATCTAAGTGCTACATAATCTTCATTACTTTATAATCATATTTCAGTTTCAAAAGTGTTCCTTCTATTTGTTTTCAGGGAGTCTCTTTTGAAACTTGTCAAGTAATTAGTTCATCAACTTACCTTTCAGCATCAAGTGGTATTTTATCTTAATCTAAGATGTCTTTAATAACAAAGTATCAGTAATATGATAATTCAATTCAGAAGCCTCCAGAGACTGACTTACATTATATTTGTCATACAAAAACAGAGACTTACTCAAGTGGAATGTAAATAACTGGGTTCAGTTATATTTAACACTGTTAATAAATTAGAAATTGAAAACAAAACAAGTACTTCTAAGCACATGTATAAAATGTATAAAAATAAAATGTGTAATATTTATTGAATATAATAACACAATTATTTCAAAATATATTTCTTCTTTTGCCATAGGTGTTGGAGACCTAGAGCCAAATTTAACTTAAAAGCATAGCAATCAGTTCATTGTGGATGTCTGCAAGGACCATATCTTCTGTATCTTTTTAAGTAGATTTTATACTGTTTCTCTCTTCTTTTCTTTTCTTTTCTTTTCTTTCCTTTTCTTTCTTTCTTTCTTTCTTTCTTTCTTTCTTTCTTTCTTTCTTTCTTTCTTTCTTTCTTTCTTTCCTTCTTTCTTTC
>NW_005365953.1:289509-298711 GCF_000412655.1 Myotis brandtii
TCTTTCTTTCTTTCTTTCTTTCTTTCTTTCTTTCTTTCTTTCTTTCTTTCTTTCTTTTTCCATTCCTCCCTGTCTCCCTCCTTCTCTCTCTCTTTCTTTATTTCACCTCTTAAACTCCTAAAACACCTCAAATTATCTTAAATCATTCTTAAACATTTTAAATTCTTCTAATGCATCATTTTAGTATATAATATGCTTACAATATTATATAGTAAATGTTATAAAAGTAATTTAAAATTATCTATACCAAATAATCTGATATCATTACAGAAACCTAGTTGGACTTTCTAGGTTTTAAAGATTGAATGAAATCTCTCATATGATGCATTATATAAGGGGCACCAAGGAATAAAACTACCTGATATGGTAAACATACCCCCTTTGTTTTAGGGAGCCTATTCGGGCTTGAAATATATACTAAAATAGAATGATTGCTCAGTTTGTTCAGAATGTTTGGAATATTCTCTTAGTTGTTTTTTTTTTTTAATATTTCAGTAATAGGGGTATAGAATGAATATTTGGGCAGGTTTTAGGTGTTTGGTTATAGTCCCCCACCATTATTGAAACTTTGGAATTGAAAAGTATTGCTAGCACTAGGTTTACTTCTTAACACTAATAAACAACAGAGAGACTCCCAATCTATACTAATAAAAGGGTAATATGCTCATTAGACTGGGTCGACCGGACATTTTCCGGTCGTCTGGTCCTCCTTCTGGTCATCCAGTCCTCCTTCTGGACAAAGCCATGGTGGCGGGGGCCGAGGCAGAGGCAGTTAGGGGCAATCAGGCCAGCAGGGGAGAGTGGTTAGGAGTGATCAGGCTGGCAGGCAGAGGGGTTAGGGGCGATCAGGCAGGCAGGCAGGTGAGCGGTTAGGAGCCAGAGGTCCTGGATTGTGAGAGGGATGTCCGAGGGGTCCCAGATTGGAGAGGGTGCTGGCCAAGCTGAGGGACCCCCCTCCCGTGCACAAATTTCATGCACTGGGCCTCTAGTAAATCATATAAAAACCCCAGGAAAAGAGAAATACTAAGAGATACAAAAGCCTCAGTGCACAGTGTGAAACCTGGAAGGCCCTCGCTTCCTGCCTGGGCCCTCAGACCCCTTCCGTATGTGGCTTCCTTACATGTAAATAAAAACTATAACAGCACCTACTCCGTGAGACCGGTATGAGGTTTAAACATGTTACTCTTCAAAAACACTTGCAAGGTGTCTCCCAAGTAAGTGTTAGCTGTTACTCTTTCCCAGAGGAAGTGGGCACTGCAGTGCTAGGGGTTCCTGGGCCAGGAGACCCCAGTTATACACCTAACAACCAGCCTCCCAGGGGCACAGAATCAGTCAAAGCCACTGAGATGGTTGGCAAAGGGTGTGGCATCACTGCTGTAGCCTCTTACATAACCGCTAATCCTGCATCTGTGTCTGGTCATCTCTTTATACATGTTTGTGTATTCATTCAAAGCATTCTCATTCCACTGCACTGGAGTAGCTTCTATAAGAAAATTTAAGATGTAATAGATTCTACCTTCACAGGCTTACAGACAGGGAAACTAGATATCATATCGAACAATATAGAGACCAGAGCATCATCTGTCTACCTACCTAGAGCACAATCTAAGGCTGAATTATTTCACTACTACTTTCCCTACATCTTAGAAAGTCCTTAGTAAATTTTTTGAGTGATTGATCTAAAACTGATCAATATTTTTAATAAAAAATATCAAAATAACCTTAGATATTTTTAATTGTCTTTTATGTTTAGTTGTTTGCTTCTCGGTGGAAACAGTTTGCTAAGTCGCTCCTCTGTTTCTGACCAGCACTGTGGAACACTCCAGTACCTCCATACCCTCACAGTTTAATTGATTCTGGGTTTCCTTGTAGAGGGCCTGTCATGCCCACCTAAACTGTGCTCCCTTCCCAGGTTCACCCCTGCCCGGTTCTAGACTGCAAGCAGGAAGTGACTGGGTTGCTAACCCACAGCCACTCTAGGCCTTAGTTACGATGTGTGGGCTAGCTGAAGACACTTTGTTTATTGGATGGGTGGGCCAGTGGGAGGGGACCTCTGCCAGTAGCTATATTTGCTATTTGAACCTAATATTAAGTGAAAGAACATTGTCTTGCAGCTTTCTCGCAATACAGAACTTTCCTTTGCCCTTATGTCCCTTTAATTTCCTTGCCTCTGAGGCCCCTGCCCTAGTTCTGCCCTTGTTGGTTGGGCACAGATAAAATCCAGCAGGCCAGCGAGGGCTTGGCACATGGCACAAGAAGGCAATGGGGTATTTTCTTTCTTCCTTCCTTTGTAACTCTAAATGATCTTTTCTTTGTAATTCGCATCCCCAATTATGTTCTCAAAAGGCAAAGTCTATGCATATGTACACAACTGAGAGACTGTCTTCTCCTTGTTTTTCTGATGATAGTGCCAATGAATAAACCCTGAAATTATCAATTGGATAATAGAGCAATGTAGCGCTTCCAAATGGTTGGGTTAAATTGGCTGTGGTTTCAAGTAGTATTATCATTAATAATAATAATAGTAATAACCCTCCCACCAGCCGAATATTCATTCAAACATAATAGCATACTAGTCTCCTACTGTGCAAGTATCCAGCGGACGGCTGTCTGGACAGAATCCTCTAGATCACAAGAAAAGGAATGCTTGGGTGCCCGCCACCAAGGCTGCTATCCACGTTCCCACACCTCTGGTCTTCTTTCCAGCCCAGTTCTGGTTCTGCATTTCCCTGGCAGCCCACACCCTAGTGATCCCGCCCTCCCTGACAGTATGTGTTTTCTTCAACACATTTATCACTTTACCATGTTGCTTGGAATGTTATTGATCTTTAGACATGTTTTCTGTCCCTTATGCTTGTATCTTTCTGCCTCACCCCAGTTCCCACCTTCTATTTCTACAAGATCCAGGTTTATAAGAGGTAGCTACTATATCTCAAACTTCCTGTGAGTGTCTTAATTAACTCACATAGTTCCCTTTGTACCAGCTCCCTTCCCCCCCAGTGAGGTAGGGTCTACACATCACAGAACATTTGACGCAGTTTGCCCTCTTGCAGGCACTACTACTATTATGACCAACAGTGTGCTCTGCACCCACACCCAGTGGTGTGCGGAGTCCTTTGAGAACTACTACCTGACCAACCCTCATTGTGTTATTGATCCTTGTTAATTCTATGAGATGGGAAATATGTTCCCAATATTACAAATGCTGTGACTAAAGTTCAAGATCATGCCCCTAGGACTCTTCAGAGCTGGTCCGAATTCAAGTCCATAGTTCTTAAGCCCCATGCTATTCTGATGATAATGATGAAAGGAGCATATGGGGCACATTCTCTCTTGATAGATGCTATCATATGCAGCCTGGAATTCTATCCTATGACCCTGAAGAAAAAACAGGGCACATTGTGAGGGATAAAAATGACCGGGTATATAAAGGAGTCAGAAATAATTGTCAGTTTCCTTAAGTATCAGGATACCCATTGCAGTAAGGCCCGCATTACAGTGAAGGCTGTTTGAAGAACCGTGGAAGAAAAGCAGCGATCCTCCTCCTGTGATGTTTAATTCAGTAGTGAAGGGACCTCCGTTCAAAATGTTGCCCTGGCCCTGGACTGTGCAGAGCTGGCTGAGGAGGGAGCAGGACGGCTTTCCCTTCCTGTGGCAGTTCCCGTCACTCTTTCAACAACCCCGCTGCTGAACTCGTCTCTTTAGTGGCATGAACATTTTCTCCAGACCCAGTGAAATTTTCCAAGCAAAAGGATTTCATTAAGCAATATGTATCTTTGTCTAATCATAGCACGACTGTCTTCCTATATGTCATGCCTCATAGGCATATCGTGCAATGTTTGGAAGCTTATTAAAGCATAGTTCCCCTGTGCACTCCAGGGACACGATTGTGTGTCCTTCCTTGTACGTCTTCCTGGTGTTTATCGCAGTGTTGTGTGAATATCATTCTCGATGCTTCCTTTGTGTTGTGTTACCTTCATCTGTGCTTCCTGTCACTTGATTACACATATTGCATTTGTCTGAGGCCTATTGTTTAATGACGAGGGAATTGATCCTTTAGCAATTACCTACTTATTGGGGCCAACCAAGGTCAAGGACATTGCTGGAATTTTTTCAATGCTATTAAAATCAAACCAATAAGAAGTCTTTGTCTGTCATTTTTCCTTTGATATTAAGTGTTTGAAATTAAATAAAATGTGATTGTGCCATTTTCATGATTGACGATACCTTCCCCTAATTCCTCATCACTTCCCTTTGTTTATTGGCCTTGTGGTTTCACCACTTGTCAGAGCATCCGTTCTGCTAGGATTTGCCTTCCTGCTCCTCATCCGCCGGGGAGACCGATGGGGCTCACCTTTCCCATTTCCTCCCACCCCTCCTGATGGGGGATTTGTTGACATTTTCTGCAAACCCTGTTGCTATTATGAATCAGAAACTGGATTTCAAGCTCCAGCACACTCCGACTTAAGCTGCATTGAGAAGGCGAAAAAGAAATAAAATGGGAAAAACTTAAAGATTTAGAATAAGACACCATTTGTAACAATAACACTATCCCAGCCCCCAAAACACAACCTTTTAGATTCATCATCTACCACAGTAATATCATGAGGTTTCTGTCCTTTCAAACTTTCTAAAACTAGCCCATTTTGCTTCCTAATCTACTGATTGTGGTCTCAGCTAATAAATCTATTACTATTATCATGATAATTATTATCATAATTAACATGTAGTTAATTTTGCACATATACACACACACCAAAAAACCTACCATATTCTTGCAGACAGGGAAATAGTCCTTCTAAATGTGAAAAACAATTTTGTGGTTTTGAAACAGAAGCAAAAACAGTTCCTTTGAATTCTTTTGTATCTGCCAATATCCAAGTTTCACAGTTTTGGAAAATTAGATGCTCTTTAAAGTAGTATCTAAGTTATGGTCTGTTGTATTCTAAGTTAATTCTTCAAAGAGAGATCTAGCCACATGTGACCTGTACAAATACATGCAGAGTATATATACAGCAACGTGAACACAGATGCTAAATGGGACCTTTATCTTCATATGTGGGTGTGAACATAGATAGACTGTGTGATTCTACATTCACGTAAACTAACACACACACACACACACGCCCCTCATGATTGGTTTTGGCTGCTTTTTGGTTAAGGGTATTTCCAGACTAGTCCAAACGTCTGGCTTTTGTAATTATTATTGGGATTTCTTCATCTTGCTTGACATGGAAATAAAATTGTGATTCAGATAGTTTGGACCCAGCGGTCCTGTCCTTGCTCAGAAAATGGTTCCATGTCACTCCCTGCATCACAATATGGGAGCCACTGAGCCTGGCGCTAATCCTCTGAGCCCCTTAATAAGCTTAGGAGCACGTTCGCTGAAGGCTGGCGTGTTCGGCACAAACAGGGAGAAAACATCGACTGGGGGAAGCTGAATTGGTTTTAATCATCTGCTAATCACCAGTAATGAGACCTACTCTGGGGAAGAAAGAAAAACAGATAGTCAGAGGGAGGTTTTGTTCACAGCGGAGTAAGGGAATGAGAGGGCAGCTGTTATTGGGGGAGAAAGGAAGGGAAGAAAGAAGGGATTTGCTGGAGCAGATGAAGTCTCCGTTTCTTAGCTGAGGGTTTCCTTCACTCAGTCTTGAAACTTCACATCTGGTGGGTCCCTGGCAGCCACCTCCAGGACGTCACTTCTTGAGAAAGAACTTTTCCCTGCTGTTCCCGCTCTGCGCTTGTCCCCTAGCACTCCACCAGAGCACCGAGGTGTCCCAGCTGGAGAGGGAAGAAAATGGCAGTGGGGCTTGGGATTGGTCCCCAAACAGAAAGGGTGTGAGCAGGAGCTGGGCCAGAGCACTGCAACGTGTTGTCGTGCGGGGAGGGCACCTGACAAAGGGCACAGAAAGGAAGGTCCCTGTGCAGGGGCCGGTCCTGGCCACACTGGCAGGCGGCCTTTTTAAGCCCTGGGCTCTGTGTCAGGAAACTCTAGTGCAGTTATGACCCTGCTGCCATTCCGGGCGCTGTCCTGCACAGACCCCTCCTCCCCCATTTCCTCCTGCGATGGGTAGTATTAAACCAGGCTGAAGCAGTGGGCTAGGAGCTGCGCTAGGCTGGACCAGCGTAGTGTGTATGATGAGCAATACTATGAATAGTGTTCCTAGGAAAACCAGTGTATGACCATTGCAATAGCTTTCCTGTCCTCACTGACTCCTCTTTCTGCAATCCCCTGTGCGCTGTGCCAGACGCCAGCCCAAAGCGCAGCACTGTGCTCCCCCACCTCACCCGCAGCCCACAGCTAGCCTTCACCGGAAGAGATGCCTCCGTCCCGGACTCAGGTTGCATCACATTCTGGTCTCCTTTTGTCCTTCCATCCCATAGTCTAGCCCTGCGCCCGGGTGTACTCTGCTTCTGCCAACGCCAGGCTTCCTGGGCCTCCCCTGGGCTCTGGGAGCGCCTGCGCTCTCCCACCCTTGCCCACTGGTGCTGCTTTTCATTTTACCAACATTTACCAGTGTGCGCGGCCCACCGCTCTTCTAGTCTAGCCAACCCCTTCACTCCGGGCTCTCATGGCAATTTGCTCCAAGTGTCCTGCAGCGCTAAGCTTACTCTTTAACAGAAGAACCTAGTTAATATTTTTGAGTTTTCTAGTGTATATTTAAATAGTTGGGACCCAGGGTGTAAGAAACAAGCCAAACTTGAACATTTATATTTATTTTGTTAGCCATTTGTATTCATTATTCCAACTCCAGGGGATGAGCTGGGAGTGGAGAATGGCAGCGTCACACTGTAAAGAGCACAGAGAAGAACAATGGAGAGAGCAAAGCCTGGAAAGCGCCCACTGCACACCTGCGTCACCATCTCAGGAAACTCTCCACGCGGTGCCGACAGGTGCTGAGCCTTTCTGGCTGAGGGAAGGCACCATCTTTGCCTCAGCAAAGACCACACTCTGCAGGGGAAGGAGTGCACAGGAAATGGCAGCAGCCAGGAGAGCGCTGTGGCCTGGCATGGATCTTCGGTGCCTGGGCACTGAGGGGGCAAGACTCCCTCGCTGAGGGCGCCCTATCAGGTGCAGAGGTGACCTGGAGCAGAGAGTTCCTGGAGAAGAAAGCTGGCACTTCCCAGAAGGGGACAGGCAGGGCGTCAGGGGATCGAAGAGAAGAATGTGCTTTTGAGAATGTTGCCGAGCCTGGTGTGAGCAGAGGAGGTTTGTAATGACGTAATGAAGAATTCAGAGAAGTGGGACACATCAAGTTCTATCCCTGAGCCTTGTCATGAGGGAGGGAAGCTGCAATGAGAAGGGAGCCTTCTGGTCGCCTCACTGCCGGAGGCGCACCCTGAATTCTGTGTTCCTGTGGGCGTCACCCGTTGGAGGGCCCGCCCATGGCCCTGTTAAAGTGTCCCACACGGGTCCTGGCCTGTAGGGAGCCTTCAGTGCTTGATTAGCATCATCATTATCTATTTACAATTCTAAGAAAAGTTTAAAAGCCAATGAATAAATTCCTTCACTTTAGAGGAGAAAATTGTGGTCCAAGAGAGGAGGGGACTAATCAAAGATCAATAGTTAATGGAAGCTATGCCTATGTCAGCATACAACATTCCAAAGGCTTTGCCAGCCAGTCCTGTCACAGACACTGAGGCAGGAGGCGGAGCGGGTTTTCCTCCAGGCGGATGATGTGCGTGATGCTGCTAACCCAGCCGAGGAGAGCTGACCTCAGGTCGCCCCAGGCACCACGCTCCGTTAGGCTCTGTCTGCATCCAGGGCCGCCACTGGAAGGTGAGTCCCATGAACCCACGAGCCATGGCATCCCTAGTTGAAGTATGAAAGATGCCGTGGTTACTTATGAAACTGAGCATTTCAAATGCTGATGAGGCGAGCAGCATTCTAATGTTGTAAAAGAGTGGGCTGACCAGACTACTTTTTCTAGGGCTCAATTTAGTTTTAGTGGCATATAGACTTCCAAATCAACCAGTGTGGCCCCTGAGTGCCCCAAGCCTCAGTTCCAAAGTGTGACACGGCTATAAGAGTAGCACCTTTCCCGCCTTCTTTTTGTGGGCTGTTAGGAGGCGGTGAAATAGTCCTATAAAGGGCGTCCTAACCATGAGCCCAGGGAAGCGGCAGATGGAGGAACAGAGAAGGAGAGAGATAGAAACATCAATAATAAGAAAGAATCATTGATTGGCTGCCTCCTGCATACCCCCTACTGGGGATCCAGAGAGCAACTGGGCATGGGCCCTGACTGGGAATCGAACCCATGACCTCCTGGTTCATAGGTCAACGCTCAACCTCTGAGCCATGCCAGCCGAGCTTCATTTCCCTTTTTAGTTCACAAATGATGAAATGTCAACGTTTAACCTCTAGTTTTCTGGAAATCCAAAGAGACATGGCCGTGTAAAGCACTGGCACAACGTTTACAAAGGAGGACATGTTCGGGAATTTCCCGTTATTCTTCCTATCTGATCTGGGATAGTAATCAACTAAATGCTGGTGGATGATGAGAGAATGGAAAGGATCTATGCAGTTCAACGACTAGAAATGGTTACCCATATGACTATAGCCGTAGTTAAAGAAGAGTTGTTACGCTGCAGCAACAACAGCACCCTGCATCAATGGCTTGCCACACAAGGGGTGTTTCTTGCTCCCGGCACAGGTTCCGTTGTGTCAGTTTCGAAGGCACCGGGAGGCCTGGAATCCCTGCGGGCAGCTGGCTCCGAGCTCCAGGCCCTGCACCCACCTCCGCAGGAGAGAAAGCCAGAAGGCCACACACAGCCCTGCCTGCCCCCTGCCCCCTCCGCTCCTCCTCACCTGGCCTGTGCCCCTTCCTCCCGCCCTCCTCCCTCACAGATTAAAGGCTAAGGTCAAACCAGCAAACCCCTATAGAAACACTGCTAATTATTGGCTAATGTGTTGTTTTTTAAAAATATTTTGCTCCTCAAAGAATTTAACAAGGAATAAAATTCAACTTGTGTCCCAAGGGTTGGCTTAAGAGTTTATTTTAAGAGCAAGTCCATCCGCGTGGCAAGGAGCAGGGAGCGGGTGGGTCAGGCTCAGGAGGCTTCCTTCCTGAAACCAAGTATCCCATGGAGACCAGACTGTTTGGCGGCTGTAGGTGCCCCAAGGCGTGGCATGAGCAGCTGGGAGCCCCCAAGAGGCACCGCCATTTAGTGGTGCGACCCAAGCCGCTGTGCCTGGGTTTGA
>NW_005365953.1:298823-308419 GCF_000412655.1 Myotis brandtii
CTTCCATCCCCCCACCCCCACCTCCATCCCCACCTCCACCCCTGTGAGCTGGATGGCACTGGGCTCATCTCATTCTTTATTGCCTGAGGCCTCAGGTCCCTGGTCTGTAAACTTGGGATCACATGCCTGTCTCCTCAGGCTGTCATGCGAATATGGGTAAGTGAATTAGGGTAAGTGAATTTGGAAAGGGGCCTGGAACGGAAGGATGGCTCACTTTCAGTACTTCCTTGTTGGTACTCTTACCTTCACGGTGCACAGAGCGGTTGACCTTTTGATCTCAGAAGAAAAATTAATGTATTTGTAAATTTCCAAAATTAGTCATCTGACGGGCAGGTGTACAAGGTGAGTTGCCAGGCCTCACCCACTGCAGGGACCAGCCATGCAGCCCAGGACAGCGCTCAGGCAGGTGGACAAGGTGAGTTGCCAGGCCTCACCCACTGCAGGGACCCGCCACTCGGCCCAGGACAGCGGTCAAGCAGCAGTGTCCTCAGGCCCCCGCCAGGAGCGGCCCTGGGATGACAGGTGGGGAATGGCAGTGCTCCGCATTGTTCACCCATTAGACTTCTCAAAAACCAATTTCAAGAATGATAATCAATCATGCTGCCCCTCCCAGGCCTTTGCAGCTGTGGTGTGAGCTGGGGCTTATGGCACCTGCCTGGGCTGGGGCTGCAGGGGCGTTGAGAGCAGGCTTGGGAGTGGGGGAGGCCAGAGAGAGAGGAAAGAGGAAGGAGGGAAAGCACTAAACTCAAAAGCTAATTATTCTAAGCACTTTGAGAGACAAGAACAGGCTCGCCTCCAAGTAAGAGGCATCTAATAGCTCAAGAAAGTCTCCAGCGAAGTCCTTCACTACAGGTGAAAGGCCAAATTACCGGATCAAGTGGCTGCATTATCAAAAATTATTCTATTGATTTCAGCGAGGTGTGTTTTTCCTGAGATAATTACCACCGTCTAAAGTCTCCTTTCCTGCTGATTTGGAGCAGGCGGCACAGTCCCTGAGTTTCAAGTTGTTCAAGATGTGCAGGCAAGTGTGGGAAGGGCAGGGCGGCCTGCTGGGAGTCTGGTTAGCACTGGCTGACAGGAGGCGCGTCACTTCCCCGGCCAGGCCTTTGTCACCATCGAGGGATTCGGTACCGTGAGTGTCATTTGCACAGGGAACGTGCTGCCTTCTGGATTTTCTGAAACAGGGTCTGCAAGGGATCCTACTTGGGGAAACCGCCCGTAGAGTCACCCGGGGCCTCCCAACCGCTGGGACAGGAAGACAGAGCATCCGCTTCATGCCTAAGGGCCCCACAGGAGGCATTTGAGTCCAAAGTTGAGGAGTTGGGAATAGAGGGAGTGAGGACCAGAGGTGCTTCTAATTTCATGTAGATGTCAACTGCTGTCTTTACTATTAAGAAATATTCTAAGAAAAGAACATAGAGATGTAATTGACATATAACATTGTATTAGATGTAGGCATACAACATAGTGACTTGATATTTGTATATATCGTGAAATGATTACTACAATAATCACTGTAGTTAACACCCAAAGGAAAACAACCGTTTTAGTGTTTAGTTAACACCCAGAGGAAAAAACAGTTACTCAAACAAGGGTCCATAAGTGGAAGCTGGAAAGGAATCTGATAAGTACAACTACTTTTTAAGAGAATAAAATGTTTCCTTGCAAGGTTGGATATAATGCTACTTTAATAATTTAGTTAGATTTCCCCAAAAAATCGATCGCTTTGGGGTACAGCGATGGGTGGACAATTTCCACTGGCCAGTGGATGAAAGGTGGGATGAGTTAGTGTGAGCCATCCCTCCTCAGAGATCAAAACTGGATCCCAATTTCCTGGCTGCTGTTCATGGATTCCTTGTTGGTTAATGTAAACCCAGGCCGGCAGCCTGGACTCAAGCCAAGAGAAAGTGTCTCTCTGGCTGTGGCCTTCCACCTCGCGTGGGTCCAGAGAGCTACTGTCCATGGAACAGCACCAGGGCTTCTATTGGTGCCGCTGAACGTGAAGCCAATTATCCCCGCGTTTGCTCTCCATCGGATGCCTCCTACTCCCTGGGACTCCTCCGGCTGAGGCTGAACGCATTCAAATCTGCCCATAAAGGTTTAGTCTAGGTTTCCTCTTCAGTGCTGTTTGAACATTAAATATGCAAATAATCATCATTACACTTCCAACAATCACACATGTTTGCGAGCACCGTGTCAAGTGCTGGCAGCAGGGAAATCGTTTGTAAAGACAAATACCCCGTTCCGAAGGACGGCACGCTGCCTCGAAGACTCCTCTCTGTGTGAGTGGCCTCGCCGCTGCTTCTGAAAGTGCACAAGGACACAGCACAGCAGTGGCGCTGGTCGCTGCCAGGTGCCAATCACCCATCCCAGGCAGCCAGGGGCCAGCAACACACAGGCATCAGATATGTCTGGGAGGAGGGAGGAGGCCTGGCACTGGGCAGGCACTCCTTGATCCCTTCTCCCTCCCACAGCCCCTCCCCCTCTCCCCTTCTCTCAGAGGGGCCTGAGGCCTTCAGAATACATTAATTCCTGATCTCTGACTATATTAGCATGTGTCTGTAACAGATGAATTGTCATTTGTAGTTATGATGTGAAAAGCAGCCTGAAACCCCAGGCCTAAGGTCATAGTAGGGGCATGCGTGCTTGGCTTTGCATTTTTATCTCTCTTCCCTCTTTCATTATTTCTCCTCTTCCCTTTACTCTCTGCTTCCTCCCTCCTGCTTCTTCACGTCCTTTTGGATAATTGTCATAGTTTGCATCCACAGTGGCGGCTTAGAGGGGCCTGGACTGGAGACTGGACTAATCTTGCCTTCTCCCGAAGTCGGAAAATCCCGAGTCTTGCAGGGCCCAACTGATAACCCTGGTGCTTCTTTTCGGTGAAAGACGGATGGCTCTGGCAAGCTTGGGAGACTGCAGATAATGGGATTGACTTGGTACTTAAATCTCAGTGAGCCAGGACAGCATAAGTAATTAGTGAATTGGATCCATCCTGGGGTGCTAATGATGGCTAAGTCTGCCCCCACACCATTCTGAAAACGGCAAGAGGCACATCCATCTCACACAGATAAAAACCAAAGGGACACTGCTCACAGACACCATTTATTCCTCCTTTAGTGCACCATTTATCCTAGAAGGGGAAATCTCATTCTCCTCAAGTGCTACCCAGAAGGCCAAGTGACCACGCTCCCACCAGAGTTCATTTTGATCGCAATACTGCTGCTGTTTGTCATTAAGAAAGGCTAATTAAGAGAAACTCTACATCTATCTTCTTATCTACAGACTCTCTGACATTACCCAGATTTGTTTACAACTTGGTGACTGGCTTCCTATCAGTGAGCTAGTGATGCATCTTCATTTACATTGAGGTTGGGGCACTACAAGGATTTTGAAAGTGTAAAAGTTGAATAGCTGGCCACGAGGATAACTTAGCATATTAGACCTTAGTTAACATATATAAGCATACATACACACAGACAGACAGACATATGCACATATATACACGCATATATTGTTTACATAGATGTATAGAAACACTCGTTACATAACATATCTTTATATTTTTCTCAATTAATTCAAGTGTAAGGCATACGTGTACAGTCTGGCCTTCTCTTTCATTTTTCTTCGCCCACAATGACGGCACTTGATGGGGATCATTTAGGTAGATGTCTTTTCGTGGCGTTCACTTATCCTTCCAGCAAACATGATCGGCAAAGAGCTGCAATAGATGGACGAGAGTGCATTTTGATCAAACATGTTCCGCCAATGGAGGGGACTTCAAGGGGGCCACCTCTCTCTCCTTTCTTTTCCCATCTGACTGGATCAGCAAGTAAAATGTCCAGGATATACACTTTTGTGGAGAGGACCAGAGGCTCTCAGAATAAAAAGTGAAACGTGAAGCAAATTAATTTCAACTCAGAAGTGCCAGCCTGGCCATTTTTATGCGGATGGGCCACAAAGAAAGGTGATGGCTGAACGCAGTCCCCTGCTCTGCCTCTGTGGCTTTCATCTCCTCTAGAGGGTTGTCTTTTTGCAACATTTCACCTGGGAGCCCACGGAGGTTATAGCAGGAAAAGCGACAGGCCAAAGGTTGGTTAGTGAGAAGCTTGTTCCCACTCGTTTTCCTCGCCACCCACGCACCGGCCCGGCCCGTCTGCTCTCCTGCGAGGCCCTCGGCAGGACGCCTCATGTCAGCGCTGCTTCTCGGGATGTTTGCTTCCTGTAAGGAACACACACCGGGCATCGCACTCCCAGGCCGTTCCCCAGACCCTCGGGTGTAATGTGGGGGAGACGCCAATGAACACCGCTCCTGCGCTCAGGCCCCTGGTGAGGACGCGTCCGGCCAGCGTGGAGGAAGGGGCCTCTCACTCCCCCGCTAACTCCCCCCTGGACGCCCAGGAGGCTCTGATTTCAGGTGTTTTCTCGGTGGATTTTCGAAGTCTCGGCCTAACTAAAAGTTGACCAGTGTGTGTGAGTATCCGTGGTTCAGGACTGTCTCCTCTGAGCTAAGGAAGTCGGTGCTGTTGTTGATGTTGCTCAGAGAGCTGCGTGTGGATTTGCTGAACGTGTGTGTGATATTCATGATGTTCCCGTGACATTGCTCAGCGGAGCTCTTTCCCTTAATAACGCGGTTTTGTCGCAACAGTTCCTTTCTCCTGTGCCAAGGAAGAGTGTACTCATTGTAAAGCACGCGTCTTGGCCCAGTATCATCCCTCATGTACCCAAACAGCCCTACACTCACACCACCACTGTAAAACTGGAGTGTCTTCAGTGACTGGGAGAGCTGGCGACTTCAGGTGTTGATTCCAAACTTAAAAAACAGCACATACAGCGACAGGACCGAATTACGGAAAACACAGCCCCGGCTGGCGTGGTTCCTCCGTCGGTTAGAGGGTCGTCTGGTGCACCAAAGGGTGGCGGGCTCAACCCCATAGGGTGTGTGCGGGAGGCAACCCACCGATCTCTCTCTCTCTCTCTCTCTCTCCTATACATACACAAACCAATGTTTAAAAAATGCATTTATCTCTTCTGGGAACAGTGGCACTTCCATAGGGTATTTTTGGGGATAATGCATACATCCAAATTAGCTAAGAAAACTCGTTCTATGAGAAAAGAAGCTGTGAGGTATTGAAAGCACATACAGGACAGAGGGTGAGGTAGTGGGTGTTGCAGACCAATTGGGATCCCAAGCCCATTGCTCTCCAGCTGTGTCTTCACGGGCTGATCCCGTCCTCTGTGTAACTCAGTTTCCTCTTCTGCAGATGGGCACTGTCATCACCCCGCGCCCCAGGAGGCGGTCAGCTTACCCATGCAAAGCGCTTTAACCAGCACCTAGCACACAGTACGCGCGAAAAACAATCAGCTGGTTTTAGAAAGTTGCATGTTGATTTTTTCCATGCGTAAAGGAATCTATGTTCCTACCAACAACTCTGCTGACTTCTGAGGCGTTTCACTGGCTGAGGAAAGTAGAGCCCACTTTCAGCTAATCCTGGTGCAGCGGACGCTGGCCTTGGTCCTGCAGGAGCCCCGTGGGGCCTTGAGGAGGCTTCTGCAGGTTCAGGCCAGAGCTGGCCAGGCTGCCCCGCCCTGGAGCGATGGCAGCTCTCGCTGCCGCTGAAGGTCTCTCCAGTGAGAATGACCCTCCCCTGAGAATCAGAAAATAACAGACGTGATGCTGGCATTCGCTGCCATGAAATAGGCTTTGAAAATAAGCCCATGACTGAGATTACAAAGAGGGGCTTCCCCTTCACACAGCACACACTGTGGATGGATTACCTGACTTGGGATGGCCCTACCTGTGGGATCATGTCTGAGAAAGGTTAGGTCAGTACTGCCTTGCAGCTGTTGGAAATTAATAGTGAGATGGAAGGCCATGTCTTACATGTTCATCCGAATTTTGTAATTTAGTTTTGTACTTTTATTTGTCCCCTGGCCATTAAATACCAGCCACTGAAATCTGTTCCCTACTTTTCTTCATGGATTAATTTTCATTATAATACAACTTTTGAGTATTTTGACATTTTAAGGAGAAAATATTTAACAAAAATTCAAATCTTTTGGTATGATGACCACTTTACTGCCACAATTCATTATTCTAACTCTGACATCCGTCGTGGCAGTTTCCACGGGACGGTGATACCTGTGTCGCTCTGTAACCCGCAGCCCCGGCAGGTGGAGCAGCCCGCTAGCTGAGGAGTAGGGTTACATGGGCAACTGAGATGAAATCTGTGAGCTATTCTTTCTATGAAAGAGACTGAGAGAATGGGAGAGGGAACAAAGTGGGAGTGAATGATTACACGAACTTCAGGAGCGTTTTCATCTGGGAGACAAGTGTGAAAGGAGGGGTAATAAATGACTCGCTGCCTTTCCAGAAAACCATGGGTGCCCATTGTCTGTTCTGGAAGCCATCTGATGGCCTGCCACCTACCAGCGCGCACGGGAAAGTTCACGGAAAGGAAAGGGTCGGCTAATGGGGAGAAGAGGCTCAGCCAAAACAAACTGAAACGCTCCGTTTCACTGAGGCCGCATTAATGGGATACTGGACACCCAAGGCCGTTACGACAAGAGCTAACTAGCCTGTAGCAAACTGTGCTGTGAATCACACTTCACACATCAAGATGTGAGGTAATGAGATTCTCAAAAAGGACTACATTTAGAAACAACCCCTTAAACTTGAACACACAGTTCCCAGCTCCTGCCAGTGGCTGGCTCAGTGCCACTGGTGAAGTTGGAAAGGAAGCTGTGGGTTTTGTTTTGCTTTTCAGGGGTAGATTTTTTGTTTGTTTGTTCCTGACCACTGAGAGCATGAGCTCGCAGCTGGTGTGAGAATAAAGGACAATATGTGTGTATTGGCAGCAGACAATTTATAATATGGCATGATTATTCTCTCGGAGTCTTAAACATCAGAACTTAAGGCTTAAAAAATCATCATTCACGTGAACAACTTTACAACTGCACACGGAGGGTTACTTGCCATTGTTATCTGATGTGGGATTTTTAAAAATCCCCTCTCCCATTCCCCAACCCCCAAGATTAGTGTGAATTCATGACCAACATGATTTACAATTGATCAATCTTGAACATTTTAAATTTTGTTAAGGATTTCACAGCCATCACAGGCCATTTTTAGCCAGCAACCGAGCTCTTGGTAAACCTACAGCTCCACCTAGTGGTGCCAGGGAGCAGTTAATTACTTTCAACCACAAGGAAACCAAGATTTAGTCATACTTTCTGGAGCAGCCAGCACCAAAAAGCCCTTGGCCGCTGTGTCGTTGAAGCACAATATTTAAGAATAACATTTTAATCTCACCATGTTTTTACTTCTTTCTCATCCCCCATATTTTTCTTCTCCTCAACCCTTAAAGTTAACATTATTAGATTGCAAAAGAGCTGAAAAATATTCCTCCCACTCTATTTGTTATCCTTATACTGTGCTCAAAGGCTTTGACCAAAAACTCATTTGGGCAGCAAAGGATCATCTCTCAGATTTTCCCCGCCCCTTTCTGCTTTTTTATTCTTGCCAGCTCACTACTTGGCAAGACCACAGCTAGAGAGGCCAAACGGAAATTTCTATACAGATGTCTCAACGCTTAGTCTCAATCTGCTAGAAAAATCACTTACGAGGCTTCCTCAGCCTTCAGCATAATGGAGGGGTCACCTCTGTACGCCCCACCCCAGGTCACTTCACACGGAGAAGCTACATCCAAACCCCTTGCACCTAGCAGCTCCGCACACTGCTTTCCCATCCAGTCCTGGAGCCCATGCTCTGAGAGAATGTAACCACACTAATATATCTCAGGTTTATATGATCTGAATAATCAATAAACAATTAAGAATGTTTTGTTTCCTTAATACCAAAAAGACACTTGAATCTGGTCTCAGTTAAAAGGAAATAGTTTGTTTTACTTTTAATTTGATTTGCAAGATTACAGAGCACCTGCTCCTCAGAGATGTTATTGCAGCCAATTATATAGATTCTTTTATAGCTGCTCCTTCTTGCCACTGGATTTACCATCGGTATCACCTGCGCTGCAGTGCAATGTCAGAGCCAGGGCTTGGGGCTGGTATATGTCTAGAAATTCAAGCTAAGAGAGTGTCTGCATGCTAATCCCTGTAATTAAACACTACTTGTAGGAGGGCATATTACACTGATTAAAGCTATTGGACCCCAAAATCTTTAATAACCCTACCCTGCAATGTGAATTCTTAGTACCTATTAATTAGCACGCATTAACTTATATAGAAGGCAAAAAGAAAGAAATGTATTAATTGTCCGTTTGTTTCTGCTCTAACCTATCTTTTTCTTAGCTTGGTGTTCTCACATTCAATTTCCTACATTGCAGGAAAGCTCTATATGTAGAGAAATATATGGAAGAAAGTTTAGAACAATGGAATTCTTAGAGCATTTTTAACGTTCTCCACATTTAGAGAGAAACATACAGAATCCTTGCGCTCAGACGTTTAAAGGTGTATTACCATCATCTGTGTTACCATCAGTGTCCCAGGCAACAGCACAGGCAGTGACCTTTCCTCAGGGCTCCCGTTCTCTCTCAAGATGATGCAGCACTGGAAGTTTTGCTTGGTCTGGTTGTTAACAAATTCTCAGTATTATGCTCTTTAAGAAAGGAAGAACTATAATTTACCATCTTTTTGCCAGACTTGTCTGCAATTACATGGAAATAATCAACACAACTTCATGCCTTGAAAATCCTTTGAATTTTCTCACACTTTAAACTTCAGAAAGTGACCAGAACATGAAGCTTTAAACTAAGGCTGCTTTAAACTTTCACAAAAGGACTGGTCCAGACGGAGGAACCAAGAACCACACAGATTCTCAACGACTATGTCCCACCAAGGGAGACTGGTTTCAGGTCTAATGCATAGGACGTCTTTGGGTTTGGATGGTTACATGGAATATAGGTTTTGGGGGTCACTGAGCCAGGACACCTACACAGTGGTCCATGAGCATTTCCAGTAGTGCCCGCAGCAGAACTCACACACATGTGCACACACTTTGCCTGCTTCAGCCCATCAGCCTAATGTTCAATGACTCCCTAAATTAAGATTGTTAAGTAGTTAAGTAAGAGTTGTAAATGTCACTCTATGGGTGATTTATAAGCTTGAACTAGCTGTGTGGGGTTGCTTCTGGAGTCACCTCACTACGCCCAACCCCAATCCCTGATACCAGCCCATTACCAACACTGCTATGAGCAGGGAGAACAGATGGAAGTTGGTGAATAATTTCTTAACTCCAGAGTTAACTCTTTCCGTAGCAAAAGTCTTTCTGATTTGTCTGGGTTTGTCCTCCCCTCCAGAACCACAATCCAAGGTCTCAGACAAGCAGAGAAGTTCCACCCTGTCCTCTTGCAAGAAGTGGGTCCTCCTGTTGACACAGCAGAAGGGACTCCTGCCATATGCAAAGGCGAGCACCTGCTCCGAGATGACTGGCTGTTTAACAGCCAGACCTCACGTGCACCTTCAGCGCAACTATAGCAGTTACATTCTCTGCTCAGATTCACTACCCCTCCGCCTCCAGCCCACAGCACGCCCGCCTCCGGGCCACAGCAGACCTGCCTCCGGGCCCACAGCAACCCCGC
>NW_005365953.1:308585-311045 GCF_000412655.1 Myotis brandtii
CAGCACGCCCCTCTCCTGGCCCACAGCAACCCCGCCTCCAGGCCCACAGCACCCCCACCTCCGGGCCCACAGCACCCCTCCGCCTTCAGACTTAAGCAACAGCTCCATGACATTTGTTCTAGCATGAAAATAAGACCCCAACAGTGAGGCTCCCCCGTCACATTACTGAAAGCTGGCCTTCAGCACAGAGTGAATGGCCTCCCTGTTGAGGCCTTGAGGCCCAGGGCAGGGTGCAGGACCCCTGGCCTGACAGGACTCCACACCAATGAGCAAGTCCTGTTGGAAACACAGAGACACTTAGGAGCAGCGAACACACACTGGTGGGTGCTCTTCCTTACCCTGTGCAGTGCTGTCTGCTGTTAGTTTCATTACTCTCTGTCTGAGGCCATTTGCAACCTCTATAAAGGAATGTTCAGGGGAAGCCAAAAGAATCAGCTCAGTAATAAACTGGCATTTTTAAAAAGAAAAGCAGGACTCCGTTGCCTGCTCCAGTGTCCCCACATGCCACCCAGGAGCCCAGGAGGCTGCGCAGGACAGAGCCCCGAACAATGAGAGGCTGTGGGAATGCAAGGGCGGGCCTGGGTTTACTTGCAATACCGAGGTGGTCTAGGAAGCAAGAGAAATACTTGTCAGAAGTGTGCAAAGACTACCCACTTCACAAAATCAGGGATTTGCTCTGAGATCCCGCATTGATCTGAGCTCCTCAGCGGCTGGGGGAGCCCCAGCTTTGTCTGAAGTCAAGTGTCTCTCTGTAAGATGGGCCCTGAGAGGCAAATTTCCCGTTCACTCCACATGCAGCTACTAGAGCCAGTGGAGCGGCTTAGGAAAACTCAATAAGGCAGCCATTCCTTCCTTGTCATTTCCTGAGTAGTCTCAACGCCCTACAGTATAGAAAACTATCCATGTGGAGTCACTGGATGGATAGAACACGAGAAGTCCACATCTTGTGATCACGATCCTAAGGCACGCTGTATATGCCAACAGCTGGCACGCAGCCCGGCCACTTGCTCCCACTCCTCTCAGAAATGCCGCTGTGCCTTTCGGGGCCAGGAGTCTGCGAGAGGACTTCCCCAGGGGTCCTGAGTCCCTGGGCTGACAGGCTGGGAATGACCAGGCCTGAGAACTCTGTCCCATCCCAGAGTCTACACGTGGGACAAGGGGAAAACCCAACATACACCTGTGCATTCAGCTAAATTCTCCATCCTCTGCTCCTAGTCATCACAGAGAGAATACAAACCACAGTGCCAGGGATCTGAGGCAGTCAATCAACCTTGTTAATAGCGTGTTCCTCATAATAAGCATCAACTCATGTTCTAGCCGTTTATCTGTTTTCTAGTCCACATCTTGGCTTAGTTAAGAGCAACAATCACTGTTTGTCCCAGTTTCTCCCAAACAGTCACTGCAGTGTGTGTGTGGGGTAGCTCAGTGAGTATATGTTGAATTATTTATCCTTAATGGAAATAAGAGCATAGCAGCAGTGGCTCCTATAAACTCTTGAAATGTGCTACTTGCTGCCATTCCCTGTGTGTGTGTGTGTGTGTGTGTGTGAATGTGTGTGTATTGAGTATTTTAAAATTCTTTTTTTGTTGACCTTCTAAGAATTTAACAGCATGATTTAATTGAAGCATTAACTGATGAAAGGTTAGAATAGATTATCCAAATCCAAGAATTATTCTGTCACTTCTCACATACAGTTATTTCAACAAGTCTAAAAGTATTTGAATCAATAGTGCTGGAATTACAAAAATCTGATTGCTTAATATAGCACTAAGGCTCATACTAAAACTACTTCATAACAATAACTCAAAGAGCATACCAACTTAAGGGATCATTTTAAGCTCTCCCAAGTTTTACCATAAGTTAGTTCCTTGTGGAAACAGAGGTCCTCAGAATGTGCTAACCCTCCGTGAATCATCAGAGTTCAAATAGACCCTTATATTCTTGCCCTCCCGCAAGTGGAAAATTATAATGAAATGCAATGGCTTTGAATTGCCTTTTGTTGTCTTGCTGACTTTTCTCATGTTACTTCCAGGTTCCGTCTTCCTCTACCAGCCCCCAGGGCCTTGCCTCTGATGCTTCTCCCCAGCACTTACCGAGACAGCGACAGAGAGCAGTGCTGACCACCAAACCCTTCTCTCCAACACCTTCTTTTCATGCCCCTTTCCCCCCATCTTTCAAATCCAAATGCTGTTACATCGCACACAAGCCTTTTTTCTTCACTTTCTGCTGTTAGAACTAGTCCAGCGGAGACAGAGGAGAACGGGCGCCTGGGATGCAGCGTGCGAGACGGAAGGTGCAGCACAGGCAGTGGGCTGGGTGGTCAGAGCACCTGGCAGGGCAGTGTGGCTCCTCAGGGTACTTCCCAACCCCTGTCTGTACCGTGAGAATGAAAGTCGCACTTCCTCTCAGCTGCTGTGCGACTGAATGAAACGATGCATGTGCAGCACTAGATCAGCCTCC
>NW_005365953.1:328463-334530 GCF_000412655.1 Myotis brandtii
CCCTCTCCTGGCCCACAGCAACCCCGCCTCCAGGCCCACAGCACCCCCACCTCCGGGCCCACAGCACCCCTCCGCCTTCAGACTTAAGCAACAGCTCCATGACATTTGTTCTAGCATGAAAATAAGACCCCAACAGTGAGGCTCCCCCGTCACATTACTGAAAGCTGGCCTTCAGCACAGAGTGAATGGCCTCCCTGTTGAGGCCTTGAGGCCCAGGGCAGGGTGCAGGACCCCTGGCCTGACAGGACTCCACACCAATGAGCAAGTCCTGTTGGAAACACAGAGACACTTAGGAGCAGCGAACACACACTGGTGGGTGCTCTTCCTTACCCTGTGCAGTGCTGTCTGCTGTTAGTTTCATTACTCTCTGTCTGAGGCCATTTGCAACCTCTATAAAGGAATGTTCAGGGGAAGCCAAAAGAATCAGCTCAGTAATAAACTGGCATTTTTAAAAAGAAAAGCAGGACTCCGTTGCCTGCTCCAGTGTCCCCACATGCCACCCAGGAGCCCAGGAGGCTGCGCAGGACAGAGCCCCGAACAATGAGAGGCTGTGGGAATGCAAGGGCGGGCCTGGGTTTACTTGCAATACCGAGGCGGTCTAGGAAGCAAGAGAAATACTTGTCAGAAGTGTGCAAAGACTACCCACTTCACAAAATCAGGGATTTGCTCTGAGATCCCGCATTGATCTGAGCTCCTCAGCGGCTGGGGGAGCCCCAGCTTTGTCTGAAGTCAAGTGTCTCTCTGTAAGATGGGCCCTGAGAGGCAAATTTCCCGTTCACTCCACATGCAGCTACTAGAGCCAGTGGAGCGGCTTAGGAAAACTCAATAAGGCAGCCATTCCTTCCTCGTCGTTTCCTGAGTAGTCTCAACGCCCTACAGAACAGAAAACTATCCATGTGGAGTCACTGGATGGATAGAACACGAGAAGTCCACATCTTGTGATCATGATCCTAAGGCACGCTGTATATGCCAACAGCTGGCACGCAGCCCGGCCACTTGCTCCCACTCCTCTCAGAAATGCCGCTGTGCCTTTCGGGGCCAGGAGTCTGCGCGAGTACTTCCCCAGGGGTCCTGAGTCCCTGGGCTGACAGGCTGGGTATGACCAGGCCTGAGAACTCTGTCCCATCCCAGAGTCTACACGTGGGACAAGGGGAAAACCCAACATACACCTGTGCATTCAGCTAAATTCTCCATCCTCTGCTCCTAGTCATCACAGAGAGAATACAAACCACAGTGCCAGGGATCTGAGGCAGTCAATCAACCTTGTTAATAGCGTGTTCCTCATAATAAGCATCAACTCATGTTCTAGCCGTTTATCTGTTTTCTAGTCCACATCTTGGCTTAGTTAAGAGCAACAATCACTGTTTGTCCCAGTTTCTCCCAAACAGTCACTGCAGTGTGTGTGTGGGGTAGCTCAGTGAGTATATGTTGAATTATTTATCCTTAATGGAAATAAGAGCATAGCAGCAGTGGCTCCTATAAACTCTTGAAATGTGCTACTTGCTGCCATTCCCTGTGTGTGTGTGTGTGTGTGTGTGTGAATGTGTGTGTATTGAGTATTTTAAAATTCTTTTTTTGTTGACCTTCTAAGAATTTAACAGCATGATTTAATTGAAGCATTAACTGATGAAAGGTTAGAATAGATTATCCAAATCCAAGAATTATTCTGTCACTTCTCACATACAGTTATTTCAACAAGTCTAAAAGTATTTGAATCAATAGTGCTGGAATTACAAAAATCTGATTGCTTAATATAGCACTAAGGCTCATACTAAAACTACTTCATAACAATAACTCAAAGAGCATACCAACTTAAGGGATCATTTTAAGCTCTCCCAAGTTTTACCATAAGTTAGTTCCTTGTGGAAACAGAGGTCCTCAGAATGTGCTAACCCTCCGTGAATCATCAGAGTTCAAATAGACCCTTATATTCTTGCCCTCCCGCATGTGGAAAATTATAATGAAATGCAATGGCTTTGAATTGCCTTTTGTTGTCTTGCTGACTTTTCTCATGTTACTTCCAGGTTCCGTCTTCCTCTCCAGCCCCCAGGGCCTTGCCTCTGATGCTTCTCCCCAGCACTTACCGAGACAGCGACAGAGAGCAGTGCTGACCACCAAACCCTTCTCTCCAACACCTTCTTTTCATGCCCCTTTCCCCCCATCTTTCAAATCCAAATGCTGTTACATCGCACACAAGTCTTTTTTCTTCACTTTCTGCTGTAAGAACTAGTCCAGCGGAGACGGAGGAGAACGGGCGCCTGGGATGCAGCGTGCGGGACGGAAGGTGCAGCACAGGCAGTGGGCTGGGTGGTCAGAGCACCTGGCAGGGCAGTGTGGCTCCTCAGGGTACTTCCCAACCCCTGTCTGTACCGTGAGAATGAAAGTCGCACTTCCTCTCAGCTGCTGTGCGACTGAATGAAACGATGCATGTGCAGCACTAGATCAGCCTCCGTGAGCTGCCTTTGCTGGCCGAGGCCTCCGTGCTGTGGTCGGCGTGACTTCAGACAGCTCGGCTGCCACATGCTATTAGACTTCTCCCGCCCCCCTCCCTCTCTCTCTCTCTCTTTTCTAATGTCATTTCTTCCTCACATTTGTTGTCTCTCTCCTCCATCCCAACTTCTGATTCAGTTTGCTAAGGGGCACATATAAAAGTACTATATGTTTACCTTCTCAATTAAAAAGCAACATGGCCATGTGTTAAATCACTGTCCCAAACTGGCAGAGGCTTAAATATACCCTTAACATTTCTCTGTGTAAATCTCTACATAGGAGCAGACAAAGGCCTCCAAATCATGGAGAAAAAGCACTCATTCATCACAGGCACCTAAAAGGAAGTGCTCCTGGCTGGAGAGCAGCACCGGCCTGGCCGTATTCAAGCGGCACGCAGATGGTTATGGCGTGTCCGGCGCTGTTCCGGTTCGGGATCATTTCCACACACGAGACCGAATTATGAGCCAACACCTCACTGGCCCCCTGGACTCCAAGCCCACACCTTCCATCACATGCTTTGAAGAAAAAACTGAACATCTCAGGAAAGATGACCTATGTAATTTCCTAGACAAATGAGTATAGATTTCCTTTCCTAAATCTACCGAAGTTCTGATGTGATGTGAATCTGACATCTGATGCTAACGTGGCGGGGTCAGTTTTCACCCCCCAGTGACAGACTCCAACTGGAAAAGCCAGTGAGGTGGCCTGCAGCTTGTCCTTGACCATGGGGACCGAAGTCCGCTTGGTGTTTGTGTTGCTCAGACAAGAACACTGTGGCCAGTCTGGTGACTGGTTTCCCCTGAGCCTCACCTTACGGTGGCTTACCCTCCAGGAGCCCTCAGCCCTGACTCCCTCCAGGAGCCCTCAGCCCTGACTCCCTCCAGGAGCCCTCAGCCCTGATGCTGTATCTTTCTTTCCTCCTGTGGTTGTGGCTTGGGAACAGGTCTGAGCTCGCTGCAGGATGCGACTGTAACTCGTTAGCACCGGAAGGTTGTGGGCACGTGTCCTCACTTCTCATCAGCAGTTGGAATGTGGTTTCTCTTAGTGTTTAGTTTTCCACAGTCTTTATGAAGTGAAATGCAATATTAGTTTCTGAGGCTTTCCCAAGCAACCGTCTTCTAATAGGAAAACTTGAACAGAAAAAGATGTGTCGCATGCCAAATAGTTAACCTCACTCTCATAAATATTTATATCGTAGGCAAAGTTGAAACATCATTTGTGAGATGGATGTGCTTCTTTGGATTTCCAACAAGAAAATGCCTCACAAGCTGAACTGTGCCTGCAGCTCACAGGCACAAAGCCCTGGACTGGGAGGGGCTGGGGCCAAAGCAGAATCACCATGTGTTCCCGGGAGAGAACATCTCAGAACTTCTCCGATACCCTCCTCCTTCCACTGCAGCCAGAAATGCAATGCACGCTGGGGAACATGGTTAGACAGGCGCTCGGTGCTGCTGTGTAACTGAGGAGGGGTGGGGGGTGGGAGACACGCTCTGGGTGTGGGGAGCACAGATGCTGAGGAGCACAGTGGGTTATGGCCCCGGCGTTAGGTAACTGGCTGACTGTTACCTCCAATGTTATACTCCACGTGCCCCTGGCCCATGACCTAGCCTCTTTAAGCCTCATGTTTCCCATCTATGAAAAGGGGGTGATATTACTTACCTCGTTGTAAGGATTCACTGAGAAAATCCACTTAATTGTTGTCACAGCGCCTGGCACAAAATAAGTATACAACGCAATATGTGTTACCTATTGTCATTTTAGCTAAATTAGTACAGTTTAATTCAATAGTCTAGATATAAATAGACTGTAAATGCATGAAGGAAAATAAAGAGTAACATTTTTCAAACAACATATATACAAAAGTCAAAACAACTCTGATTAAACTTGATTAAAATAACTATGTGAAAAGCAAAATTTGCTCTCCTATCAGACCATGATGACGGATGTGAGGAAGTATCTAACATGACGGGCACCTCCTAGGATCCCTGTAAAGGCCCTGGCTCTCTTGGTTCCAGCCGTTGTGTCAGAAATCACTTCTGGACAGACATCTGTCCCCACCAGCCCCATGAGTACCACACTCAGCACCACCCTTGCTGGGCCGCAGCTGCTCGCTTCTGCCCCAGACTGCAAGGCCTGCGGCGGGCACCCACCGTGGTGTCATTGGAATTACAGGAGCATCTGTGACCATGAAGCCACTGCACTGCGGGGAGACAGGAGCCTGTGGTTAGTTCGGTCATCCCACCAGGTCTCCCTCGGTCCTCCCTTCTCCCAGCAGGTCTCCCTCGGTCCTCTCTTCTCCCACCAGGTCTCCCTTGGTCCTCTCTTCTCCCACCAGGTCTCCCTCGGTCCTCCCTTCTCCCACCAGGTCTCCCTCGGTCCTCTCTTCTCCCACCAGGTCTCCCTCAGTCCTCCCTTCTCCCACCAGGTCTTGGCCCTCCCTTCATCCATTAGGTCTTGCTCAATCCTCCCTTCTCCCACCAGGCCTAGGTCCTCCCTTCACCCACCAGATGGACAATACTGAGATACAGTTCAAAAGACCCTGGGAAGGATGGGGCACCAGCTCAGGAAAACATCATTGAATTAGATTGTTTCCTTCCCCTGCGACAGTCCTCACCCCTCCTGTCCTCCTGCTCCCTAGGCTTACTTTCAAAATAAGCTGTCTGCATCCAAAGCTGTGCCTTAGCCTTTGTTCGGGGCCTAGCCAAGAGAGCCAACTTCAACAGAAAAGAATAATGACATAAAGTTGATTTTTTAAAGCTTGTTCAGTCGTTTTAGATGTAGAACAAAGATATGTAAGCTGAGACCCATGTGTGGGCTTCAGATGGTTCCATAAAGCAGCTGAAATTTTATCCAAATTTTATGCATTGCGGGATCGGGACGAAACTGACTCTCCGACATCCCCCAAGGGGTCCCAGATTGCAAGAGGGTGCAGGCCAGCCAAGGAATCCACTGGTACATGATCGGGCCCGGAGAGGGACATGGGATGTTGGCCAGCCGGGGAGGGACTGCAGGAGGGCTCCAGGGCATGTCTGGCCCATCGTGCTCAGTCCCAATTGGCTGGACCCCAGCAGCAAGCTAACCTACCAGTCAGAGCATCTTCCTTTTGGTGGTCAGTGCACGTCATAGCAAGTGGTTGAGCAGGCTTAGCATAGTTTAGCATATTACGCTTTGATTGGTTGAATGGCCAACCATGGTTGAGCAGGAGCATAGTTTAGCATATTACGCTTTGATTGGTTGAATGGCCAACCAGACGACCGGACACTTAGCATATTAGGCTTTTATTATTTGGCCTTCACCCTCTCCAATCTGAGACCCCTCAGGGAATGTCCAACTATCTGTTTGTGCCCACACTTTTAACAGATAACAGCTCCATTGTTGTTCCTTTCTTATGCTTAAAACTATTGGAGTTAGTAGGTATTCAAAGAGTGTATACTACATTTTGGGGCACCCTGTATATCTCTAGTCAGTGGTGAAAGAAACCAACAGCAGATTTGGAGCCCCCAGACAGGGAACCTTGCTCATTATTCACATGTCTCCCCACTTCACTTTCCACCTTCGTGGGCAGCAGGAGAATCAA
>NW_005365953.1:336120-343018 GCF_000412655.1 Myotis brandtii
CTGAGAGCCGGCTTTCTCTCTGAGGCTCGGCTGCTGAAAGCAGGTTTCTGGCCTTTGTTTATCTTCTGTATTTGAAACTTTGTTGCGACTCCAGCTCTGAGATCCCGGCTGACTGAAAGCAGGTTACTGGGGTTTTGTTTAGCTTCTATATTTGTTACAATGTTTCAAACTGAGAGCTCAGATGCCGGCAGCGGCAGGCGGGAACATTGGAGTCCTCCGTCACTGAAGCAAGCAAGCCTCCTGTTAGCTTTAAGCTGCCTGGCTGCCGGCCGCCATCTTGGCTGGCAGTTAGTTTGCATATTTCCCTGATTAGCCAATGGGAAGGGTAGCGGCCATACGGCTAATTACCATGTTTCTCTTTTATTAGATAGGAGGATATTCATCCAAATCTCAGGTCCTTGTTTTGACCCACAGGGCCTTTGTCCCAGCTCTGGCCTCTGCTCCTTCTCTAACCTCATGTCCTTCCACCCTTAATGATGTTTATGCTATTGCAGTAAATTACCAGACATTGTGCCTCAAAAAACCCAAATTTATTTTCTTACAGTTTTGGAGGTCAGGAGTCTCACTGGACTAAAGTCTGTGCTGGCAGGGCTGGTTCCTGGCGGCTCTGAGTGGCCACCTGCATTCCTTGTCTGGTGGCCCCTTCCTTACATCTGGCTCTGAGGAGGGAATCTGGCTCTTTGCTTGTTGCCGTTATCACCTCTGAGCGGTCACCTGCATTCCTTGTCTGGTGGCCCCTTCCTTACATCATCTTGGTCTTTTGCTTCTATCCTCTCTTCCTTGGCTATTAATTCTGAGCCTTGTTCCTCCCTCTTATAAGGACCCTTGTAATTACATTGGACTGATTGGGACAATCGAGAGTAATCTCCTTCTCCCAAGATCCTTAACTTAATCACATCTTCAAAGTCCCTCCTACCAGGTAACCTGATATAGTGGCAAGTCCCAGGGATTAGAGCACTGACATCCTGGTGGGGCATGATCCCATTACCAGTGTTCTTTGAACACGTCCAGAACACTCTAGCCCAGGAGATTGGAATTTGCTATTCTCTCTCACTGGCTTATCTTCACCCCAGTTATTTTCATGGCTAGCACCCCCTCTTCATTCAGGTGTCCGTGCTAAAGTCACCTCTGCACAGAAACCCCCCATGGTCACCCATGCCCACCTCTATATTTTAGGGAACTCTGTTCTACAAAGTAAGTCTTTTAAGGAGAAAAAAATTCACTTAGAGCCAGAAACAGTCTTTGGGAGTCAATTTCAGGTGCAGGTGCAGTAGTGTACCTGCCCAAAGCCACAGTGTGCCTTTTTGGGTGTAAGCAGTAAGTATTGAAGTATGAAAGTAATTGCTATTGGAAGTAATCAGTGATATCAGTTGTATCAGGCTGTTCTAACAAAGTGCCATAGACTGGGCGACCGAAAAACAACAAAAACTTATTCCTCATGGTTCTGGAGGCTGGGAAGTCCAAGACCAAGGCAGCAGCCTATTTGGTGTCCAGTAGAACCTGGTTCCTAGAGCCCATCTTCTCACTGTGTCCTTGAGTGGCAGAAGAAGCAGGGGCTGTTCTGGGGTCTCTTTACTATGGGCACTAGTTCTATTCATGGGGGTCCTGCCCTTATATCCTAATCAGCTTCAGAAAGCCCCGCTCCAAATGTCATCAGAATGGGGGTTAGAATCTCAACTGTGAATATGGAGGGGCACGAGCATTCAGCTGTAGCAAATTGCATATGACAGAATACCGGATACTCCCCTTTATAGTTTCTTGACAAGAGAATAATGATAATCCCTTAAATTTAAAATTACAAACAAAGTATCAACACCCATCAGATGTGAAACAGCGGCAGGTAATATTCCCCTTTATAGTTTCTTGACCAGATAATAATGATAAACCTTAAATTTAAAATTACAAACAAAGTATCAGCACCCATCAGATGTGAAACAGCAGCAGGTGGAGTAAGAAGATGGCTCATAGGTCATCACACTCGTCAGCCTTCAAACTTGGCTTTCATAAGCCAAAGGCAGCAAAATACTCATGAAGGGCAGGAAAAGGCAGATTGTCACAAATGGGCTTTCTATCTCTGAAACAGGTCCCCATTCCAGGTCAACTCCTCTGACAGAGGAGACCCTCGGCACCTTCCCATCGTTACTTCATTTTCCTGGGCAGCCACTGTATATCCAGCCTTTGGTCCATCACAGAACCTCAACCTCAGATTTACAGCATAAACATGAGCTGTCCCCACTTTGTTCCCTCTCACACAGTGATTTCCATCTTTCTTACGTGTAAGATGAGATTGTTATTTTAAATTTAAGGATGTGTTCATGGTGACTTTGTTTCAGCAATCCATTCAATTGTAAACTGATATTTCTTTATCTACCTATACCAAATGGCTTACAAATTTTAACTTTGAAATTAATGAAAGATTCTAGCTAAATAAATAATCACTTTTTTAAAATATATTTTTTTTCTTAATTAAAGAGAGGGCGAGGGAGAGAGAGATAGAAACATCAAGGATGAGAGAATGGATTAGCTGCCTCATGCCATGCCCCCTCCTGGGGATCCAGCTTACAACCTGGGCATGTGCCCTGACTGGAAACCAAACCATGACCTCCTGGTTCATAGGTTGATGCTCAATCACTGAGCCATGCTGGCTGGGCAGTAATAACTTTTTTAAAGTTTCCCCATCAAATTACGTGATGCTTTCTTGATGTGGCGAGTATCGCTCCTTAATTCAAGGATGAAACGTGCTGTGGTGGTGATTTTCGTCTTACATATCATTTACATAGGACATAGGTGGGTGCAGCTCTGTAATGAGTGTGCCGGGCAGCAGATGGAACAAAGCAAGAATTTTCCCTTTTCCTTTGAGGATTACCATATAAATGCACACAATGAGCACCTATAAAACACCATGCAATGGGAGCAACATCAAGAAGTGAGTGGTTATTGTAACTGAAATGCATGTGAAACAGATAGTTTTTAAGGAAGTTTGTGATAAAAGGAGGGGAGTGGGTTTTCTGTACATTCACAGGAGGCATCTGAGGAGAAGAGAAAGGAAGTTCTTTTGCACTTCATAGCCTGAGTGAGTCTCTTTTGCTTCCCTATTGTTTATATTTCATAATTAGAGAGAGGGCACTTGGCCAGTATACATGGTTATTGTAAATAAAAGAGAATGGACCCAGACAGTGTGGCTCAGTAGTTGAGCATCATCGCATGAACCAGGAGGTCGAGGGTCAATTCCAGGTCAGGGCACATGCCCAGGTTTTGGGCTCCATCCCCAGTAGGGGGCGTGCAGGAGGGAGATGATCAATGATTCGCTCATCATTGATGTTTCTATCTCTCCCTCTCCCTTCTTCTCTTTTAAATAAAATATATATTTTAAATAAACAAATAAATAAAAGAAAAAGGGCACAGATAGTGGCAGGGAGAGAGAGAGCAGATGTGGAGGTGAGTGGTCTGAGTTCTGGCATGAGACAAACCTGGCATCGCATGTTGGCAGGTGGGAATCCCTGGGCAACGAACTTTGCACAGTTTGGTGTGCTGGTTTTTAAGATTGTTATTACAGGCCTGTGAGCCCTTGGAACCAGATGTATTGTGGAATTCAGAGTAATTCAGAATTTACATGGGAAATATGATATGTATGCTGCATATTGCATACCACCCTGGCAAGGTCTGGGGTAATAAAACACAGACATAATTGTATAGCAAAATATTCAAAGCAAGTGAAATAAAGACTCTAAGTGGCCTCGTGTCAGTTCAGTCTGGGTATTTGTGCCAAATAAGTGTGTGCTATATTTGTGTGGGCTGTGGATCATGCCACATCTTGCTGTGAGGAAGATGAAAAGCCCAGCACATGGGTGTGCAACACAGCAGACAATCTCGGGTGGGAGACAAAGCAAACACAAAGTCCCCTCTCAATGCTATTTCATCTGATCCTTCACAGGTCAACATGGCCTCACCTCTGCTGTTCTCATTCCATCTATGCATGGTAGTACTGGGACCCTGGTCCAAGTTACCAGCTTTCCTCATGGTCAGCCCATAGTAGTCCATTAATCAAGAGTGGACATTCAGAGAAGCTGTGCTCACATAAGTGTTTATCCAGACTAGAGCCTAGTCACACCCTGGCAGAAATCCTTTAATGATGTCCCATTCCCTAAGCCAGTGGATGGGACTCTCTACTAGGTCTACAAGCTCAGACCTGTCTGGCATTCCCACTCCTCCCAGTCATGCTGCTCTCAATTCCTAAACTTAGTCCCAGTCTCCACCCTTTGCACTTGCTGTTCCCTCGCCCCAGATGCTCTTCCTCTCCTAGGCTCCCAGTTGCCCTCCTGTGTTAAGGTTGCTCTGTGCTGCCCTCACCTGGCCATGGTGTTGCTTGCACTACTAACACCCAGCATTGCTTTTCTTAGACTCTACCCAGGGTGGTAATTGTATATATTTCTGTGATTATGATCACACAATCCCCGATGAAATATGGTTTCCATGAAGTCAGGGGCTGCACCTGTTTTTCTCACTCTTGGATCGCAGAGCTCAGCACATCACTTAGCATATAATACGTACATTTATTAAATTGAAGAAACACTGAATGAACGTCTGAAGCACCTACTATTAGCCAAACACAAGTCTAGGTACTTTACTCACACTCTTGTAATGCTTTGAATAAAGACTTTGAAAAAAATCTCTTATAAGCCTAACTTTAACCCTGCAGGTAGGTGCAACACCATTATTCTGTCAATGTAATAACCAAGCCTAAGAAAAGTCAAGCAACTTGTACGACATCACAGGGCAAGAAAGGTGTGAATTCAGGGCCGGGACAGCAGTCTGGATCCCGGCCTGTGGCCTCGCGTCCACCACGCTGCCAAGGAGCTGCTGCAGGGCAGGCGGAGGTCAGAAACGCACCATGTGGACACTGTCAGGGACAAAACTGCAGCAGAACTTACTTTCAAATTGAAGTGAAGATCTGGTTCAAGACTCTTATGATTACCGCACTCCACGTCCAGGTAACAGAGCTACAAACAAAATTCTGGTTGGGCCCCTGTGCTCAGGGCCAGTGGCACCATCTTCTCAGTGGATGTGTTAGAAAGAGCCACAAGGTAGGAGCGTGGAGCAGCCTCACTTTCTAGCAGAAGGAAGATATGGTTACTTATGATAGCACCTGTCATACCTTCCCCACTCATGCACAAAGCCTTTCCTTACCCTGGTGGTGACCATGGGCACAGCTCCATGGTGCGTTCCTCTTTTAACCCTAAAACAAGTTTTCAAAGTATATCATTTAGGGGGTTGCCTGCTCTGAATGAGGTGTTGTGTTCTTTTCTCACATGAGCTCAGTGAATATCTTGATTTCTTATTAAGGTAACAGTTGATGACAGTCATTTAATCTCTATCAGATACATCATTATGATTATTGATTTCTTTACCAGAATTGTAAATGCCCTACATTTTCTCATGTGCATAAATTATAGATCAAAAGTTAAAAATGTATATTAAACCGATAAATCAAAAACTGTCAGTAAACACTTGTTTCTGAATAATTCCTCTCAATTATCGGAATCCTATTTGAAACTTAATATATATCATATCTTTTTTAAAAGTAACCAGTGACGTCTTTTGCTATGTATGCATAATCATTGACTGTCACTCTACAATGTAGATACTTCAAGAAGACTTTGCACTAAGAATCTAGATGTTAGGATAAATATGGTTATCAGATGGTTATCATTTGTCCAAAGATGTGAACACAACAGAAGAGATGAAAATGGAGAAATGTCTCAGAAAGCAGTGCTGGAAAAAGCAAGGTGAATTTCATCTGTTTCTAATGGTAGCATTGGGCTGGACAAGTAACTTAGATTAACCCTGAAATGAAACCTTGAAATACTGAAATGATTAAAGAAAGATGGATCTAAATTTAGCAAAAAAGATCTGGAAGGAAGTTTTGTTGATAATTTTAATGGTGAATATGCTACAAGCTTTTCTCTTGAGCAGTTTGTTGTTTGGGCCTTGACCCCATGATCAGCTAGCTCCCTCATGTCTCAGAGCTGCAAAATGAGGGCAATCAGATCATTGTCAGAATTAAATGAGATAATGCACACATCCAGGAGCTGACAACGTGGTGGAACTATTACAGAATACTCTGTAACTTTGTTTATTAGACTAGAGGCCTGGTGTACAAAAATTTGTGCACTTGGGGGGGGTCCTTCAGCCGGTCTGTGCCCTCTCACAGTCTGGGACCCCTCGGGGGATGACCACCTGCTGGCTTAGGCCCACTCCCCGGGGGATTGGGCCTAAGCTGGCAGTCAGACATTCCTCTGGCAGCCCAGGAGCCCTCAGGGGATGTCCACTTGCCAGCAGGGAGCAGGCCTAAGCTGAAGTCGGACATCCTTAGCACTGCTGAGGAGGCGGGAGAGGCTCCCACCACCACCACTGTACTGGCAGCCATCAGCCTGGCTTGTGGCTGAGCAGAGCTCCCCTGTGGGAGCGCACTGACCACCAGAGGGCAGCTCCTGCATTGAGCATCTGCCCCCTGGTGGTCAGTGTGTGTCATAGTGACCAGTCATTCCCAGTCATTCTGCTGTTAGGATCAATTTGCATATTACCTTTTTATTATATAGGATAGAGGCCTGGTGCATGGGTGGGGGCCAGCTGGTTTGCCCTGAAGGGTGTCCCGGATCAGTGTGGGGGTCTCTCTGGGGTGCCTGGCCAGCCTCGGTGAGGGGCTGATGGCTGTTTTCAGGTTTGCCACAGCCCCTTCAGGGTGGGGGTCCCTGCTAGGGTGCCTGGCCAACCTGGGTGAGGGGCTGATGGCTATTTGCAGGCTGACCACACCCCCTTCAGGGTGGGGGGCCCTGCTGGGGTGCCTGGCCAGTCTGGGTGAGTGGCTGATGGCTGTTTGCAGGCTGGCCAAGCCCCC
>NW_005365953.1:343317-365871 GCF_000412655.1 Myotis brandtii
GCAGTCAATTTGCATGTTTCTATTTTATTAGATTAGATACTTGGAGAATCTATAATAATAAAAGCATAATATGCTAATAAGACAGGACAGCCAAATGACCTTCTGGACAACCTTCTAGATGAAGCCGGGGCTGCAAGGGCCAAGGCAAGCCGCCATGGGTGCGAGGGCTGAGCCCCTTTCATGAATTTCATGCATCAGGCCTCTAGTTTTACTAATAAAATCAATTCTAGGCATATCATGAGCTCAGGTTCTATCCAAGATACTGTATAAAAGATGGTGATGCCAAAGGCCAACTAGTCAAGACTCTTCCCATCAAGCCTTTGTACAAGTAGCCCCCTTTCCTACCACCTATTCTCATACTTAAATTAAAGTTATATGTTATTTATACTGGCCTCACCCTCTGGGTCCAGTGGGTGAGCAATTGAGTTAAAGTGAGCCAATAAGACCCTTCCCCCCAATTTGTGGACATGGAACCAGAGAGAGCATAACTGAAGTCTCCCCACAGGGGCTGAAATAATGAATGTGAAACTGAGATGCTAAAGAGAGCCAGGCTGGCCACCAGGGTGCTACTGCAGTGAGGCTGCAGAACAGAGACAAGCTAAGATGGGGGGAGTGCCTGTACTTACAGCCACAGAGCTCTGAACATCTCCCTGCAAATTATTGTCCCTAGAGAATCATTGGTGTTTGAATGACAAATCAATTTAAACCATTTATAAGGCTTTTAAAGATATAAAGGCAGTATGTACCCCAAAATACAATTTATGTAACTTGATCCCTTAATGTTTGTTTGTATAATCAAGGGAAGCTTCCAAGAGACTAAAACACTAGCTTTGAGAAACACTGAGGAAAATGTTAAGATGATCCTCTGAGGTAAAAAAATAGGGGCAAATACACCAAGTGATAGATAAAATATTATTAAATTCTTGTCTAAAATTAAATTGGCTGATTTTATAAGTGACTCAAAGAAGCATTTATTTATTTTAATATTTCTTCCTTATCTTAATTATTGACATTTTTTTCAGAACTAAAACCTTTATATCCACTCAGCCATAGCTAAAGGCAGGCACATGGAAAGACATTAAGTCATACATAACAGATTAGAGGAAAAGCGTAAGTATGGTGACCCTGATAGCATGTCCCCTGTGTGTGTTACTACGTGCCATTGAGCTAGCTCTGACTCCAGACGACCCCATGGATGTGTGATGTCTGCAGGTCGTGTGCTCAGCAGCCCTGCTCAGCACCTGTAGACTCAGCCTATGGCTTCTTTTATGGAGTCAACCCATCGCACATTTGGTCCCTCTTTTCTTGCTGCCTTCCTTTTTTTTCTCAGCATATTGTTTTTTCCAAACAACCCTGCCTTTTCATGATGTGCCCCAACTAGGACAGCTTCGGTTTTGTCATTTTTGTCTCCAGCCATGTTTTAAGCTTAATTTGCTCTGGAACCACTTGTTCATCTTTCTGAAGGTCCAAGGTATCTATAGAGCTTCACTCCCACACCGTATTTCAAATGAATCATTTTTCTTTTTTTATCAGCCTTCTTCATTTTTCAACTTTTGCACCTATTCATAGTCAGTGGGACTATGAGGGTATAGATGATCTTAGCTTTGGTCTCTGATGACACATTTTTGTCCTTGGTGATCATTCCTAATTCTTCCACTGTGGCCTTTCAGAGCCTCAGCTTTCTCTTAATGTCTTGGCTGCAGTCTCCATTTGAACTGATGACTGAATCGAAGTAAAAAACAATCTGTAACAATGTCAATGTCTTTATTGTCTATGTTACAGTCGATTATTTCTTTTCTAGTCATAAGGTGAAAATGCAGTCCTGCTTTGTCACTGTCTTCCTTCACTTTCATCAGAAGTTCTTTCAAGCCATTGCTACTTCCTGCCGTTAATATGGTGTCATCAGAATATCTTAAGTTACTGAGATTTCTTCCACCAAAATTCAGCCCTCCTTCCTCTGAGTCTATCCCAGTTTTTCATATGTTCCTTCATTCCATTTAATTAAAAATAAAGTAAAACCTATTTATAGGGGTAAATACAATGAAATAATTATCAGTTATGTATTCAGAATTAAAAGCTAAGCACATAATATAAAAGTTAATTATATCAATATGTAGCTCTAAATGAAAGGCCGTATACTTATTAAAGTGAAACACCCAGGGAGTTTTCATGGTGGTGAAAGACTCCTATCTGTATTGTTAGTTGCTGAAATCCATTATGCTCTTCAACTATAATAAAAGCAAAAAAAAAAATAGTGAGCGGCAGTTAAATCACACATTTTAAATGCAACATCAAAATTCTTTGCATGAGTGTGGGCATTTTCAACTAACAGAGCACTTCCTCACACAGGACCTGGTGGGAAACGCCAAGAGGTCCTGTGAGGTCAGCTGCAAAGATATGCTCCTCTCTGCTGACTGTCCAGACGATCAGGTGCCTAAGGCCAGGCGGTTGTATGTGCAGGAGCCAGGCTATGCATGATCCCTTGGCAGTGTCCGCATTCTATTTGGGAAATAAGTGATCCATGTAGTCTGTTATTCTGTATGGGATGCATGTGCAGATAAGATAAATGAGCTGTAGGTACTTGGAAAATACACTTAAAATGTGACGCCTCTTTCACAAATATTCAAAGAATGTTAGAGTAATAATGTTTATTTGAATGTATCTTTAATTTATATTGCAGTTTAGAATTTACAAAGTACTCTCCTATACACATGATAATTTGAACCTCACAACTCCATCATCGGAGAGAAAAGAAAGGCCTGATATTCTGATTTCAGCATAAAGGGAAAAAGCCATGACCAGAGAGGTTGACTAGGCGCCCGTGTTTTCTAAGTGAGGAATGGCAGAGGGAAAATACAGACCAAGCTTCTGACACAAACCCAACAGCGTGGGTGTTGGGACCACCTTTCCTGACACTGTGAAGAGGAAATGCAAATCTCATGCTACCTCTAAAAGTCCAGTAGATGCCAACCAGGGGTAGCTCATGTTAAGGATGCAAAAGTAATTCTCAAAGTCAAATTTCTAACTCTGAAGCTGTTTCTTCAATTCCTTTTTCTAGAAGTTCATGACCATATGGCTGGTGAAGCAAAAGTGATACTAAAGTGACTAAAGTATTGGTTTGAGTGTCAGTCTGACTTGAGTTGAAACCCTCTCTCCGACCAGCTCTGTGACCTTGCACTTATTATCTTTTGCTTCTCTGAGCTTTGGTTTCCTTGTTTTAAACATTGTAAAGAAATCTACACTTACAGATTTGTTTTGAAGGTTCAATGAGACTTTAGCACAGGGCCTTCTATATCACAAAAAGTGCTTAAATCATAGTCTCAAAAACAAAGAGCCTTTCATTATATGTCATGCTTACAGAAACAAGAAAACCCAGAGAATCCAATAAATTTATAATAAACTCTTGACTAGATCCAGTTTTCCCCCAAACCTTCCTTTTCCTTGCTGTTCCCTGAGTCAGGTGGTGACTCCATTCCAAGCACTCACTTTTTCTCAGCACCTTCACCCTCACCCTCTTCCGGCCACCTCGTTCTGTCCCAACAACCAATAACCATTTACAATGTGGAAATAAACATCAATCAAGTGAGAAGAGGCAAAGGCTATGGCTTTAGCAAAGGGCATCAGCCTCTATCACTTGTTTTAGCAGAGATTTAAAACCCAACAGGGGAGTGGGAAAGATGTATGATGGAGAAAGGGAGTGTTCAGGGTATCAGTATGTGCCCTCATTGGAGGCTGTTGGCATGGGGCACCTGGAGGCAAGCTGGCTAGGAGAGGGGCTCACTAGGTAATTGGTTAGGAGAGCATATTTAGCTTTCTCTGATTGGTCATGAATCAGAACTAGGAACAAAAATTAAGAACATTGTCAGTGATTGACCAAGTCCTGGCCATTGGGGTTATTCTTTGGCTTTCTGGAATGTTGTTAGCGATCATGGCCTGACCCTGCAAGTCGGAGTTAGAAACAGCAGGCTAGCTTTGTGGGCCGGTTACTGAAGAGAGTGGGTTTGTTCCCTGGGCTGCCTGTTGCAGAGTATGAGTCAGAGTTCTGTCTCTGTGTATGGCCTGGCAGTTGTCCAACAGTATATTCAGGCTCTTGACAGAGTGCTCTGAGTCTTCCTCACAGAACTTATTCCATGGACTGTCCTCCATTTCCACTCACTCACCAGGGGCCCCAGCACACGCTATGGCTCGTTGTGCATTAGAATCGTCTCAAAGAACTGGGTAGCACTCTTTGCCTTGCCTGCAGGTCTGATGCCATAGTGAACCTTCAGTGTCATCTCAGAGGCTCAGTCAGTTGCTCATCTAGCCTAGAGCTGGACACTGGCGGCTGAGCGGGGCAGCAAATTGCGGCCAGCAGGACTTCCAGCGCGCACTCCACCTCTCTATACACCTGTTTCCACGGCCAAGTGTGAGGGGAGAAGGGCTTACCCCCCTGCCTGGTCCTTCTTCCCTTTCACCTCTGTAGGCAGCATCTGGCCAGCCCTCAGCTCCCTGTCCAGTGCTGCCGCTCCTCCTCTTCCTGGCACGCCATCCAGCGTTCTTATTCCTAAAGGGTCCAGCAAATGACAAATTTCAACACACACTTGTAGTCTCTATTTTCTCCTGATCACATGACTTGTCACTGTGTTTGTCACAAATCCAATCCAATAGATTTAATGGTTTGAACTCATCTCCATATTTGGAAAAGTAAAAGTGGCCATTCATATTCATGGAGGGCGGCATGGGTACTCAGAAAGATAAGCACTTATCAACATTGAAAGAGAAACATGCCTTCTGTCCAGGTGAAAAGGTGAAAATCTCCCCATGGAAGCCATGGCGCCTGGAGAGGCCTGGCCACTCAGCGGGCACTCGCTGTCCGGCTGCGGTCCAGGCTGCCACCGCGGCCCCGGGAAGGTGCCACCACGTGCAGCCGAAAAAGGCAGGGCTGTGGCCCAGGGAAGGTGCCACCACATGCAGCAGAAAAAGGCAGGGCTGCGGCCGGCTCCCGCGTGGTGGGAACTAGCATAGGCTGCACTTTGGCAGCATCTGACATTTAGGAAACTCACGGTGACCTTTGGCTTCCTCCGTTTCAGGAATCTCCCCAGCATAGCTGCGGCAGCAGATGGGAGGCAATCATTCCAATTTGAGGCATTTTGCTCTCTATTTCTTAGGGTTGTTTGTGCAGGAGGTAGAGAGGCTGAGAGGAGAAAAAATGAGGAAAGATCATAAAGGAAGGAAAAACTAATTTGGAGGTCGAAGGTCATTGTTTAATGTGACAAAAGGAGACATTTGAATTTTAAGAAATTATGTCATCTGTGTTTTGTATGATTGGCTCTTCCAGTGCAAAGGACTTTTTATATTACTGTTTTGGTTTAAAATATTATGGGTTTTAAAGGCAAACTAGACATGTGCTCCAAAGCTGGCAAGGCTGTGAATGTCCACATCTCACTGCTTTTCGTCCCGAGGCCCGAAGCCCAGCCCCGGGCAGGCACCCCAAGCTTCCTCCCGGGACCTGCTGGGTCAGCCTGGAAGAAAAGAGCAAGACCCAGGGAGCTCAGAGAACAGCAAACCAGCGTCTTCTAATCCAAAGATGTGTAGCCTGCAAGGGAGAGGCCCTATTGTTTTGACCCCTGGTTGGCAAACTGAGGCTCTCGAGCCACATGCGGCTTTTAGGCCCCTTGAGTGTGGCTCTTCCTAAGCCTTAGGAGTACCCTAATTAAGTCAATAACAATACCTACCTATATACAGTGGGGCCTTGACTTACGAGTTTAATTCGTTCCAAGACCGAGCTCGTTAAGGAGCTCGTTAAGGAGCTCGTTAACTCAAATTACTCTATCAACTCAATGCAAAAAATCGTTGGAGGGACAGCTGGTATCTCGAAAAACTCGTTAGTCGGGACACTCGTAAGTCAAGGCCCCACTGTAGTTTAAGTTTAAAAAATTTGGCTCTCAAAAGAAATTTCAGTTGTTGTCCTGTTGATTGATATTTGGCTCTGTTGACTAATGAGTTTGTTGACCACTGGTTTTGACCTTCACAACACCTGGGTGTAAACCTTTGAGGAAACACCTTCCTGATGCCTATTCCATGGGCTCAGTGGGAGGCACCGCCACTAGTCAGAACAGCCCCGGAGACAGGCTGCTGGGGGAGCCCTGGGAAGATGACTTGGTCGCCTGCAGTTCACTTTCTTTTTCTTCAAATCAAAACCCAGGGAAATCGAAAAGGAAAGAAACTCCATTTGGTTCCTGCTCGCCTCCCAGGTGAGGGGAGGCCCAGCCTGCCAGTGCCGAGAGGGCAGGTGTGGGAGGCCATGGCTGTGTTTTCACATCTCATGTAGAGATGAGAAAACAGAGCCCAGAGGTGAGGGGCCTCTTTCAGGGGACTCTGTGATCAGTGTTGGACATTATTGTGTCAGAATCAGGATGACAGGGCCAGGGCTAGGATTTCCCACTGACACCACCTGCTCCCTACACAGGTGGCCAGGAGTGATGCGGGCGAGACACCACACAGAGAGCCCCTCGGAGAGGCGGGAATTGGGCCCTGGTGGAGTAAGGGTAGTCCTGCAATGCTGGAGGCTACTCACATATTTGGTCTTAACTTGGAGCCACAGGTACTGAAGGTTGAGAGCAAGGGCTCTGGATGCAGCCTGCCTGTGTGTGAACCTTAGCTCTGGTTCTTGAGGGCAGGGACGTCAACCCTGTGTGCCTTGGTTCCTTGGCCATTAAATAGGTTTAGAGACACTAATAACCAGCAATTCAAGATCTTGCCAGGGGTCACTTCTGAGCCGAAAGAATTAAGCCTGTCAGGAAGGACTGCTATACATGAGAATAATAAAATTTAAAACAGCTACCTGGGATGAAAGTAGTACTTTCACTCTTCCACAGTGAAGGGAAAACACGAGTGCTTAAATTTTATAATTGGAGAAATGGATACTGCTCTACCGAGGATTAAGTGAGCTGGCAGCATGCAGAGCAGAAGAAAGGTGAAGGCTTACAGCTGAGGGCCCACAAGCATGGCATGCAGAAGCACTCTCCGGAAGGCGCTGTCAAAGTCTGGGCTGCACTGAAATACCTCTTATTTTCTCAACTTGACTTCTAACCCCCTAAGACCAAGTTTTAAAAACTAAACTCCAGCACTGATTGACTCACAAGAGAAATCCTGGGACAGGAATCAGCTGACTCGGATCTGGACCTGACTGGTGTCAGGTGTCCTCAGCTCCCACAATGCTGAGACGTGGTCTAGTTGACCAACAACCCTGCTGGACCGGTCCTCGGCTGTGAGCGGGCCCTGTGGATGCTGCTGGAGGCAGCCCCTTGCCCTGTGGTTTCCTGTCCACCGTGCGATGATTTATCCTCCACGAAGGCACCCACCCTTGGCCTTGCAGGTTAAGTGAAAAGGAATTCATTTTGCCAAACTTAAGTTTTGCTTCTTTTTTTTTACTTCAAATCATATACCAATTTTTCCTTAATATGAGGTGAGTTATCCAGATTACCTGTGATGTAATATACAGCATTTTATTGGGGATAAATGTTATTGCTGAGCAGATTGGATGAATAAAGGCGCATTAGGAAACAAGTGAAGTGGAACTAGCCTGCTGGTTAACTGCACTGTGGCCAGGGCCGTGGCTCTGCTGACAGGCAGCCCCTTCTGACCCAGGAGCTGAGCTTCATTTCTAACTCACTGCAGCTCTTTGCTGTGTTGCTACCTTGGTAACGGTGCACCCCTTAAAATAAATACTTGTAACAAAACTCATTACTATATTCCCAAACACCTGCCCTGGGCAGCTGAGCTGGTGCAGGCCGCTGGGCCGGCCTCTCAGCAGCCGTCCTCCGCAGCTCTTCCTTCTGGGCTCCCACCAGAGCCACAGGCCACAAATACTTTCACGGTGGCTTGACAGGAGCCATGTGACCCAGCTCCAGCCAATGAGGTAACTGTGGGAAAGGTCATTAAGTCTTATTCATTGGTCTTATTCAGCTTTTATCCCTGCCCTGGGGCAGAGGCTGGGGCAGGGCTGGAGCGGTGTTCTCACAGCCCCTCAGTCTTATTCAGCTTTTATCCCTGCCCTGCCTGGCGTGGGGCAGGGGCTGGGGCAGGGCTGGAGCGGTGTTCTCACAGCCCCTGCCACATGGCTCGGCCTCCTTCCAGGCGCTGCTGTGTGGCCTAGAACCCAGACGCTAATGGTCTGAGGTATGAATGAAACACATTACCCTGCTGGAAGGTGAGAGGCCTTTGTCCATGTTCAGCATGCAGCAATGGGGAGGCGATCGGCTCCCAGCACCGAGGGTGCAGCTTCTATTGCCAAAATAGTAAAATGTTCTCCTGGTCCAGTGGGCTTGGGTAAGATGTTGGTAGATGATATCGGTGATGCCATTATAATGATGGTACAGCCAGCCTGAAGTGACTGCAGCTCAAGTTCTTTGTGAGCTGGCTGACAAAGAGGTGGGAGATGGAACTACCTCTGTGGTTGCAGCAGAACTTCTGAAACTGCAGGCGAGTTAGTCAAAGGCATCAGTTATGCTATCGGCCTGCTTGCAAGGAAGCAGCACGTTATACCTGGGAAGGGATTGCCTGATTAAGGCTCTAAGACCTCAGTGCCATCCAAAATCATTGACTACATGGTTTCATCACCAAGATGGTAAATGCTGTACCTGGGATTAAATACACAGATGGGAAAGGCCAGCCTCCCTCACGGTCAGTCGGTTAAGATTCTGAAAGCCTGTGGGAGAAGTCATGTGGAGAGGATGTTCATCACTGTCTGTGCACTCACTGTGTGGTGGGACCCCGGGGATGCCCAAGAGAACAGTTCATGCAAAATGTGCTTGCCTTGGCTTCAGCCTGCAGAAAGCAAGCATGATGCTTGGTGTGCAGGTGGTTATTACAGACCTGGAGAAACTGGACCAGCTTAGACAGAGAGAATCGGATGTCACCAGGAGCAAATCCAGATCCTGGCAACTGGTGCCAACCTTCCTCCCACCCATGGTGGGATGGACGATAGTGTCGGGAGTGCTCTGTGGAGACTGGTGCTCTGGCAATTAGAAGAGTTTTACAAAGGGACCGTAAACACATCGCTTAAGCTTCCGGAGCAACTCCACCCATTTGGAAGGTAAAGAAACTCGTGAAGCGTCCATGTTGGGACAAGCTGTAGAAGTGGGACAGGAGAGAATGTGACGATGAAATGATCCTGATCACAATGCTAAGGCTCACACAGCTGGGGTAGTTATCTTACGTGGGGCAAAGGGTGTCGTGTGTGATGAGATGGAGAGCTCTTTACATGATGCTCTTTGTGTGGTAAAGAGCGTTTTGGAGTCAAAATCTATGGCTTCAGGCAGGGGTGCTGTAGAAGGAGACTTTCCATGTACCTTGAAAACTAGGCCACCAGCAGGAGGTTGTGGGAAAAGCTTGCTATTGCAGAGTTTGCAAGATCTTTTCTTGTTATTCCTATCACACTGGCAGTCAGTGCTGCCCCAAACCCCACTGATCTTTTTGCAAAGTTAACAGCTTTTCGCAAGGAGGTTAAATTAACCCAGAACATAAAAACCTAAAATGGATGGTCTGATCTGGTCAGTGGTAAACCTCGAGACAACAAACAGGGGTGTTTGAACCAACCACAGTTAAACTTAAGAGCTTGAAATTTGCTATAGAAGCTGCAAATACCATTCTTCGAATTGAGATCTTATTAAATTACATCCAGAAAGCAGAGATGACAGGCACGGAGGCCATAGCATGCTGCTCAACTCAGGAGCCCTTGATGGCTGATCTGATTCCTCTTTATTTATTCACTGTAAGATGCAGTTTCTTATACCTCACATATTAAGCATTAAAGTACAACCAGCTGTCCAAAAACATGTCTTATTGATCAGTCTCTTTCATAAAAGGAGAAAGGAACAATGGAAACATCTCTCACCTGAGGGTAAACATCCTCCCGGTATTTCCTTTGGGACAGAATGTGATCCCTGTAGCTTTGGCCTCAGTCTTCTCCTAACGAGGAAGGAAACTTCCAGGAAAACAAACAAACGAAAGAGCCCTAGCTGGTCTGGCTCAGTGGATTGACCATCGGCCTGCAGACTGAAGGGTCCCAGGTTCGATTCCGGTCAAGGGCACATGCCCAGGTTGCAGGCTCAATCCCCAATAGGGGGCACGCAAGAGGCAGCCGATCAACGATCCTTTCTCATCATTGATGTTTCTATCTCTATCTCTCTCTCCCTCTCCCTTCCTCTCTGAAATCAATAAAAATATTTTTTAAAAAAGAAAAAAAGAAACACATTACCCTGCTGCTGAAGCAGCCCTAGCAGACACATGGGAAGAACTGCGGGCCTCACGCATGGTGAGTTACCTGCACACGCTGGCACTCCCAGCCCAGGACGCCTACTGAGTAAATAATAAATGAACTCTTTCAGCCACTGTCAGTTGGGTTTTCTAAAATTCACAGCCTACAGCAACCTAATTGATACCTTGACCTTCTTTTGTGTTCAACTTTAAAAGTCCAAGCCTGAAAACCAAATATCATGTTACCTATTCATCAACCACGCGTCTTTATTTGTGTGTGTACATGCATTGTTCATTCCCAGGTAAATGTGTGAAAAGGGCTCATGTAATTCCAGGGAAACTGAGTGAGCACGATTTCTGTGCCTCTGTCTTCAGAGGCCAACGTCAGCTCTCCTGCCTTCGCTCCCAGGTGCAGCTGAGCTCCTCGTGGAACCTCTGTAGGCGAGTGGGAGTTGGAAGCACTGAAAAGGAATTAAATGCTGAGACAGTAGAAGTGCAGAAGAGGAAGAGATGGGGTTCAGAAAGACAGAACCTGTGGGAATAGGAAGGGGGAAACAAATGAGACACTTTCAGTAAAAAAATCCACTTAGAAGCCAGCCTCCCTGGGACAGCACATCGTGATCCCTGCAGAAGAACAGGGTGGTCGGCTATGCAGAGATGAAAGGAGGTATCCTGAGGTTGGCAGGACTCCAGAGCTGAGGGTTACGTGTGGCCTGGCTTTTGGAAAGGCTCCACAGGTCCTCAGGAAGGATAAAAACAGGTACCCTGTGGACAAATTGGGGTTCCAATGAACTGCCACACTGGGGGAAAACCCAATATCCACGACTTGATTTCTTTTCTACCTTCCTCATGTACGACTCCACATGGCGTGCCAGAGATTCTCTTGTCTTCTTACAAGAAGGTACAGAACAGTGGATGAACGTAACCAGAGCGAGGGGCGCCTATGGGGCCTGGCCAGGACCCTCTTGTCCTGATGACAGACAGTTTCTGGATCTTTTTCACATGAAAGGGCTACCAAAGTTGTGGATATTATTACTCTCTGGGAAACGTTGAGAATTTGTCACTTTCCTTCCCCTTTTGCCCCGCTGGCTGACCTGGTGCATCTCTGCACTTGTCTGTTTGTAATTAGGGTCCTCATGAAATCCAGGCAGCCTGCTCTCCGGCCAGGTGTGCGCACCGACATGCTGTGCCCAGCTGTGAGATGAAAACTAAGGAATGCTGAAAAAGTTAGCTCTTTCCTCCTTTCTCCTCTTTCCAAAGCAGATCATTTAACTCTGTTCAACACTTTCTTCCACACACTTTTCTGATTATACAACCTTAGCCACCAAGGAACATTTTAGTGATCAATCTGAGATCGAAGATACTGATGTAATTGATTGTATTGTAAAAGTTTATAAGCCAATTTCCACTTTTTCTTCCTTCTCCTGGGGATGTTGACCTCATGAGCTATGTTATGACCATTGTTAACTTTCATTTCAAAAAGTTAAAAAGGCCCTAGCCAGTTTGGATCAGTGGATAAAGGATCGGCCTGCGGACTGAAGGGCCCCAGGTTCAAGTCCGATCAAGGGCACATGCCCTGGGTATGGGCTTGATCCTCAGTTAAGAGCATGCAGGAGGCAGCTGATCAATGATTATCTGTCATCGTTGATGTTTCTCTCTCTCCTTCTCCCTTCCTCTCTGAAATCAATAAAAATATATATATTTTTTAAAAAGTTAAAAATAAATAAATGGTTCTCCCCTACAATGCACTCTGATGAGAAATAAAACCTGGGACTATGACAGCGGACCTTGGGAGCACTTGCCACAGTATGTGCCTGGGCAAGTGGTTCCCATCCTCCCCGTGGCCAGGCTTACACTGCGCCTCCGTGGGCCAGCTCTCCTACTCTACCTGCACTTGAAGAGACGTTGGCTCTCTCGGAAGGGAAGGGCAAGAAATCTCGCCCTCTGCCTCCTTTGTCATGTCCATCTCTCTCTCTCTTGCCTCATCGTTCTTTCCTCTCTTCTCCTTTTGTTACTTGTATTGCAATTTGGTATTTAAAAGCCCACATTAGTAAAGAAATTTCTGTCACTGAAAATGCCCCCTCCCACAAGCGCTCCAAAGGACTCACTTCCTATCTAGTCAGATAAAGTTGGATTTCAGTTAAAATTGTCTACATATGTGTTTCCAATAAAAGCTGTGGAGAACTTTGTAAATGAGATTGCATAAGAGGTATTAGCAGAACTTGTCATAATTGTTCAACTCAAATGTGTGCTAGGTTGGCAGCAAGTTCATTTGCTTTCAACTGGTTTCCCCAATTCATTGGACTTAGAATTATATTTTCAATCAACAATTTCTTGAGTTCTATGTATATTTATCTTGAGTTTCCTAGGGGAAATGAAAGCTAAATAATAATTTTCTTTAAGCTGTGCAAATATTTTTTTATGTTGGTGTTTATTGTAACGGAGCATTATTAATATACTTAATGTAATAAACCAAGTTTTTTTTTAAAGGCTTAAATCATCTGATGTAATCTGAGAAATCACCAGCATTTGCTTTATAAGTGAAGTAAAACTAAAAAGTCTAAGTGATGCTGGTTTACACTTCATAACTAATAACATTCTGAGAATAATTAGCTGTCATTGAAAAATCAACCATAAACCAATCAGTAGAATTAATATAAGACTTTTTCAATGAACTTTACTTAGGAATTCTGACAGAAACAAAGACATTTTGCAATGGTGTCAATCATGATCACTATTTTAAATCATTAATATTTACCAAGATGTGGTTAATTGCTTTATACATTGCAAGCTAGGTCTAATGGGAAAATGATGTGACTGGTGGTATATTTCTTTATATATTCGAAATAAACTTTTAGCTTTTTGTTAAATTCTTTAAACTGCTCAGAATTTTTATTCATAATAATACATGATCCAGTGAAAAAGAAGATGCTTGTTCTTCATCAATTTAAAGATCAAAAAAATGATATCAAAATCACCAAAATAATTTTAATACAAATTTGCACATATATATATTTGCTATTAAACTAGGCTTTAAATTCAGAACTTCTCGAAGCCAAAGGAGACAAATATTATCTTTTTAATGTTATTATAATTTCTTACATTTTAGGAAAGTTATTGCTAAAATTAATTTAGAATATTCCACAAATTTCCATAAAGGAAGTGCAGATTCTTTATTTACATTGAAATGCAATCTGTGTCGCCCTGACCGGTTTGGCTCAGTGGATAGAGCATCGGCCTGTGGACTGAAGGGTCACAGGTTCGATTCCAGTCAAGGGCATGTACCTTGGTTGCGGCACATCCCCAGTGGGGAGTGTGCAGGAGGCAGCTGATTGATGTTTCTCTCTCATCGATGTTTCTAGCTCTCTATCCCTCTCCCTTCCTCTCTGTAAAAATCAATAAAATATATTTTTAAAAAATGCAATCTGTGTCAAAAATCACTTGATTTTTTTCATGTTTTATAGGTGAAGAGTATATATTTAAGTGCATAAATAAAAGGAATATTAAAGTCATAATAGACTGTAATAAAACAAGGCTCTCAATGTTTACTTGAAAATGATTTTAAATATAAAATACAATGCTGTTTATGTATTTCAGTTTACAAGTAGTGTTACTGACAGTCCTCCAGCGGAAAGGCCAATGAATGCTCTGAGCAGAGTTAACAGCCATGAATAGAGTGTGTGTGGGCGGGGTGCTAGGCTCAGCTTGTGCATGTTTTATAATTACAAGGATAAAACACATATAGGTTACAATGTTCATTTAAAAATCCATTCCCAAATCATTTGAAAATTTGTACAATCGATCTTCTTAATTATACAGTTAACTCCTAATTGTTAAGCATTCTGGCTATAATTCACTTCCTCCTAATCTTTGACAACAAATCATTGGACCTTCTTGCATATTTCTGTAAAGTGCATAATACCAAGACAGGGCTAAAGCTTGCTAAGCCCATCAGAAAAGAGTGTGTTTTATCCACACGGGGTGTGTCATTTTGGTCTGACCATGTTTAGATACTCATATTTAATATATTTGAGAAGGATCTTTAATCTTTATAGAAAGTCCATATTTGCATTTTAAATAACTCAACATACAATATGGAAAAGGAAATGGTATGAAATTTGTGAACTGGTTAACTTAAGCAGCATTTTGTCCTGTAAACCACAGGTTTCATCTACTGCGAGGCTGTTTTTACTGGAATAATGATACAGTTGCATGAAGGTATTGGTTCTACCTGCAACTAACTCTGTCCTGTGGTTTTGTCACTGTTGTCTCTCCTCCCCTCCCCTATCATATTCTCTGCATACAAAATTGAAATGACTACCTGTACTTAAAAGATGTTCTCAAGACAATTGTAATTTTCACTGACAGTGTTTGCTCAAATTGTAAAACTTAGTTTCTTGATTTTATTACCTGTTTTTCAGAGCTGGGCAATTCGAGATAATTACTTTAAAATTGTGCCTGTGAATTCCCTGCTGTGAATTAGATAGGGATGGTATTTCTCACCTGAGACACCGGCCACTTTTCCTAGTCACCTGACCCCAGGTCTGCTGTCCCAGGTCACGGATCATGTTATTGACCCTGAAATGAACAGGGGATTCGTCCTGCTTAGATATGCATTGCCTTTAAAATAAAGGTCCTCTGTTTTTATATTATATTTTAAATTGTGACAAAATACACAGAACACAAAAATGATTGCCTTAATCATGTTGAAACGTACAATCCAGGGGCATCAGTACATTCACACTGTTGTGCTTCCATCACTAGCATTCGCCCACAGAGCTCTTCCTTTTGCAAAATCCAGACTCTGCTCATTCAACTCCTCACCCCTCTCCCAGCCCTTGGTGACCACTGTTTAATTTTCCCCTTTGTGATGCTCTTCTGTTGCTGACTCTCCTTCACATCCTTCGAGGAACCTAGAAAAGGAAGTCTCTCTCAAATGCTCTATAAAGGAGGTCACACTTACAGGCCTGACCCAGGGGACTGCACTGAGGCTGAGCTCCAATGAGCTCATTCAAGTGGCCAGCACTGGGTCCCCGTGCATCCTTAGGGGCAGACACGGAGGCGAGTCGAGGTCCTTTATCCCTGGATGTCATTCTGTGCTCCCTTTCACCAACCCAAACCAGCCCCTCCACACTTTCCTTCATCCTTACACAGGGAAAAATATGACTGAAAAAAAACAGTAGTATTTTATATACACAAGCAAATATTTTTCTTCTTGTGGTATTGCTTTATTACAAAACCATGGTAAAGTGTTCCAAGAACTATTTAATATTTTATATAAAAATCATTATTTCACATATGATAACATTTTTATTAATTTCATACAAATAGATCGTTACAATTACATAATCCCTTTTATCATCAATTCAGTTTATAAAAATAAATCGTAGTTGGTATTTTATATATATATGTGTGTGTGTGTATACTCTTCTTTTTTACTAAATATTTGAGGAATAATAACACTTTCTGGATTAAGTATATATAGGTGAGAAGAGGAGTAAAAGAAGAAAATAAATATTTGTATGAATGGTAGGTGTCCTATATTCCTTTGCTTATTATTATTCTATGATATCCTAAAACATTGTAACAAGACTTCTAATGCTAGTTAAGATCAATGCTACAATTAAAACAAATATATCTACATATTGTATCTCTGTAAAATTGAAAATGTAATAATAGTTCTGACCTATATACTGGGGAAAGAAACCAGTATGAAGTACTGACAAAACAAGGCTATGTTGAGAAATACCAAAACATTTACTTGGAGTCTGTGTGTAACAGATAAGTTTTATATAATGCCAATAATGATGTGTTAATTGTGCAGGAGATGCCCTCATTTAAGATCATAAATAAATTTTTAAAAAATAGTCATTAAAGCAGCTATGGATAAAGTTATAGTTAAAACAGTAAAGTTAAAATATCTTAATTAGCCTTGTCTGTATTCTACTTTAAAGTCATATTATTTTTATACCACATTCATATCAAACTGTCACATTCCTATAACATCAAAATGATAGCACCATATACTCTGAAGTATAGCATGTAATTCCTTGTTCTCCCATGTCCTTTTAGGACATTGTGCTGTGTAGATGTTCGGTTGTATAGCAGCATTTGCCAGTCTGGTCTGGTATAAAACAATGCAAGCTTCCATGAGACTGTAGATGCAGAGGATTTCTTAGCTTACTTAAGAGCATCAAATTCAATGCATCCAAAGAATATCAGTGGTATTTTAGGAATATGTTTGGAAAGTATCACTGTTTTATTGTGTTGAAAATTGTAATCACATAATATTTAAAACTTAAGCTTCAAAGATAGTTGCAGACTTTACTAACTTAACTGCTCTGTTTGTTTTTTTCAAATACTCTATAGAGAGCTTGTGGCTTCTTTCATTACTTCTCAGGTCAAATTCAAATTTAATGGTGAAAGTAGCATTTTCTTTGATTAATACAGATTGATTTTGCTTAAGCTAAAATAAGTATTTATTTTCCCTTAATTTAATATGTTTCTCCAATAACCCAAATCACTTAGTTAACAATCAGCCTCATTTCACTTGAAACAGAAATTTGTAAAACTATTTTAAAATGTTATCTTATGATTGTAGTGTGTTTGTATGGAACATAATAAGAATTTAACTCAAAACACTGGTAAAATATCATGCAACATTAATGTCAGATAATGCTTTTGCCAGGCAATGATAACGTCAAAACACCACCCTTCATTTACAGGATGACTGCAGCTGAAGCTGGACTTGACTTTTCTATATTTAAGGAATATTTTTTTATTAGTTTGAGGAAGAATTATTTTTTGAAAGTAATTTTTTTGTTTCCTCAAATCAGATAAATGTTTTAAGTATTTTATCCATCAATTTCTGCTTATGTATATTGACTATTTTTCCAATAAATTTTAGTTTTTATTTTTACTTTTTTCTCTTTTTTATTGAATTTACTGGGGTGACCTTGGTTAATAAAACCATACAGGTTTCAAGCATAGGACTCCATAACACATCATCTGCACACACAGTGAGCACCCACCAGCCAAAGGCAAGTCCCTTTACACCCCACTTATCCCGCTGGTTTCTTTTAAAGGCTCCATATTGGGATGTCAGAAGTTGTGTTTGCAGAAATGAAAGTATCGTCATTATGCTACTTTAGGTAAGTGCTGTTTTATAAATTACATCCTCTTGTCAGAAGTCAAAATGTATTTAAATAACTTCAAGGAAATTGTCACTAAGATTTAAATTGTGTGCCCTGTATGCCATTGTTGATTTAATCCAGGGATTATAAATTGACATATATTTCTTTTATGTGTGTGTGTGATTATTTTGTAACATGTGTTATTTAAATGAAACCTAGATGCAACAGTACTTTTCATGTATATTTTGACCAAGCTTTGCATTTTATAAATGTATTTTAATTTTCAGGTTTAATAAAATATGCTAAGTAGTATTAGTTGCTGTATATTTTAGTGCCAACATGTTTGTTTCCTACACATTTGGAATTTTCCTAAAGGGTAAAATAAATATACACGTTTTTACAAATTTATTAAAATATCAAAAATGAAAAGGATTTGATTTATTAAAATCATTTCCTGTTCACCAAGAAAAGCATTTCCAATTTGCATTTACATGTCACAAACTGGAAGACAAAATGTGGTCTCATTGAAATTGCGAATACTTACAAATATCCAAATGCTGAATAAATGACTTTTTAATGCGGGCTTAAAATAAAAACCTAATAGTTTTAAATTTACTACTTAAACCATCAAAAGAAATCTGGAAAATAATTGAAGGCATACACCAACATAATTATTTTATTGGAGAACAAAATGTATTACATTCCCTTTTCAGCCATTCCTGATAAAAGATCCGATTTCAGTTAAAAAGTAAAGTGTGTCCCATACAGAGCAGTAGAGTTTGGTGCTGATCTGATTTTACTTTTCGGAATGACCAGTATGGCTTTTAGAGTAATCTTTGATGTTACAAAAAGTAAAAAATCAAAGTGAAGAGCTAAATCTGTTCATTTTTCAAATATATTAATCTTGTCAAGATAATACACAAAGATCAATTCTTGAAATTTTTTCCAGAGCTCCTTCTCCTCTCTTTTATCCAAAATATGAAACCACTTAGGAGGATAAAGTAATGTGAATGACTTCAGAAAAATAGCCTAAGTTTTATTTTGGCTAAATATATTGTAAATGCCCCAGCGGGCTGAGTTTGCCTGGTCAGAAATGATCTGTTTATATAACTATTGGCATTCGTCATATGTGCTCAGCTCATGTGTATGGCAGAATGAGAATTTCTGGGAAGGCTTTTTTTTTTTTTTTAGCAATTCAACTGAGTTTTAAATCTCTGACAGTAACAAATAGAAATTGCACCAGCCCCCCAAAAATTGTTGGGGCTAATTTTAATATTAATGAATTCTTTACAACCTCAGTTCAGCGGTTTCGATTAAGCTTTAATTAGTAGCCAGAGGGGAAGCCAAAACAAAAATAAGGAGTTGAATTGCTAATTAAGTTAGTTTGATAAGGTAGAATTTTAGTAAAAGACTGGTTGTTGTTAGCTGTGCAAGTTCTGACAGCTAAAAGCACTAAAGATGATCGTTATTGTAACTAACATGCTACATGACCACCAGCGCTCTCCGCGGAGCAGACCGCTCGTTAGAGCACAGGTTTGTGTCATCAGTACCCGGACTAAAGCCTCGGGAATAACAGCGCGGTGACAGGGACAAAGCCCAGGACAAGGCCAGGAACCCTGAACTCCGATCGGTTATAAACTAACCAGTTATTACACCCACTGAATATATTTATCCACTAGCAGTGTTTTGTCCTTCGCTACAATTTCCACAAAGATCTTATTTTTCAGAAACGAACGTTGTAAAGGAATTTGCTTCTGCTGTTGACAGTGATGCTGTTTTTATTCATGTCCAGTCCTGAGAGCATCCCAAACCCACAACTTCGCAAAGAATTTGAAATGTGAAGAAAGAGCTGAAAACAAGGGGAACCCACTTGTTCCAAAATAAAACACACCAGACCTTCAGTGATTCTCACTGTATGTAAACAATGCCTGACAATTCTTTTGATTATCTGAGTCCTGTCAATGATAGAGTTTATTGTTCAAAAACTTGGGTTATTGTTATTCCAAACCTGGAAGTTAACTCTCTGTGATCACTGACTGTTGCTGGTGTGGTGTGGATGCTTTCTTTGGGCCCAAAGATTACCCACGCTCCCCTCCACAGCTCTCTGGTAACGGGATTCGCCCAGGCTGCACAGAGGGAGGCGACCCTCTTTCTCAGGACTGGGGAGAATGTCATTTCATTTCTTCATACTCCACTGTTTCCTATAATTTGTATTTTATCCTTTTGCTTAAGGTTTCAAAGCCTACAAACCCAATAACTTATGGATAAGAGAAGACAGAAAAATAAATGATGCTGTTTCTGAGGTATTAAATATAAGCCTGGCCATCGGAACTGCATAGCTCTGGAGAATCGTAATCAGGTACTTTGATTTGACACTGTTTTGTTTTATAATAAGGTGGTTGCCATATGTTGGGAAACCTATCTGCCTGTATCTGAGGGGCTCCGTACCTCTGTAACAAATCCAAAAACTCATTTCATAAGACCTTAAATCTACCCATTGTAATGTAGCCCCACAAGTGTAAATCCACATCCAACTTTGCTCATGAATGTGGCTGGCAGATTACCTATGTTATACGTTGAAAGATAACGGGAAGCGGTGAATTAGAATGCAGTGGATCTAGCAAAAAGAACTTTCAGTAAATCTTCTTTTAATGCATAGTTTACAATTTTCTTTTGCTCAGCATGAAACTGATTAAGATGCCCCTTCTAAAGAATGTTTCCCCCTCACATCAAGGCATTGTTTAATATAGTTACATCCCCCAATACTTGACAAATCAGAATTTCAATGCTGCAAATGTGATGCTTGTTTAACAGCAGCAGAGTATTAATAATTTATCTATTTGAATGTAGAGTAGTTTCCAATTATAGTATTTCACATGGTGCAGCAACTGAAGGCGCATTCTCTGAGAGGTAGAGAGAAATAAAGCCAGCGTAAGCAAGTCGGGGATATCCGCAGGAGGAGCTCAGAAACTGACACCCATTGTTAAATATTCTCATCAACTGGCACTTGAGGCTTACAATTTAAATGATTACATATTAGAAGTTAAAATTGAAACAAGTAATGAAACAATGAACAGAAAACAAAACTTCTCTTTAAGCCATCACTATTTGTTCCTAAAGATAAATTTTATTCCAAATGCATATAAAATTCAGAATGAGGATCAATCTCCAGCATTTAATTTTTGTAAAAGTGTCTTTCAGAAATTGCATACCATGGTCCGTGTTAGGCGAGGTATAAGAACAAAATCATTAGGGCATTAACACTCTTCTTTAAATGTCTCGCTCATAATCCACGGTTGTGTTTCTGAGACACCAAAGTAATTAGTTCAGTGAGTCTGAGTCAAGTTGAGGAAACAAACTTGCTATTGAAATGATTTGTAAAAAGGCACTGAGGGTCTTATTTTATGAATAAATTATTTTCAAGCAGATCATCCCAGAAAAGATATATTCTTGGACTTGGATTCAAAGAATCTTTAAAATATAAGTCTGCAATGACATGGGATTTATTTTTTGATGCTTTTAATGTTTTCTTTTATCCTGTGAAATTCCATTTTTATGTCATTCATAAATATAACTGGGTTTGGTGTATAAAAGTTTGCACCCATGTAGAAATAAAAACACTCAAGGGTGTATCCCAAACCAGCAGGTGGAAGTGACAGCCTCTGTCCCCTCCGGCCTGAGGCTGCAGGCAGCGCAGGGCCTCCCGTGTGGTAGCTCAAGACGGAACTCCACAAAATCCTCTGAGTGAACTTGGGAACATTGATTAGCTTTCATATTAAATTGTCTTCTTAAGATCTGATCAGAATTAGGCGAGGTATTTAATTTTTAAAAATTGAGAAGTCATTCAGAAAAGAAGTGATAGAAACCTTTGTGTTACATTTAAATGGTTAGATGATACGTTCCTGTGGAGAACTTGCTCAGGCATAGAGAAATTAAGAAAAAGTAGCACTTTTCCTTTCCACCTGTCATCTAGCTGTGTAATTCTAAAAGAAGCCGATGTTTTCTTTTGCTGTAATATTTTATTTTTAGGTTTCTAGAGTAGCAGACCTTCTTTGCTTTGACCCCAGAGAGAATAACCTACATGAGGTTTTAAAAATGAGTATTTTGAAAATAATAGAGCTGCTTGCTGCTTAGCTTTAACACTTCCTTAATCTGTCCTTAAGCAAATAAGACAGCAGCAGCATGCAAAAGCAGCCTTTAAACATAATCACCTGTCTTATGAAACCACCACAGGTATCACATTTTCTGCAAAGGGAGTGTAACAAGAATTTTGATTAGTAGACCCTGATGTTCTTGGTGATTTTAACAGTCTTCTGTTTTAAAGGGTTACTTGGTCTATAAGTCGTTAATAGCATTGATATTGCAGTGAATTTTTTTACACGTGTCATTGCATTTTATCTCCCACCCACAGGAAAGAAGGATGCTAGCATTTCTTGAGCACTTCCTGGTGCCTAAATCTGTTCTAAATCTTTTCAAAGATCATCTCATGTCACCTTTAAATAAGTTCTTTAGGGAAGCTTTTGTGTCAGAGTTGAGGAGTTACTCCCAGGACCATGCCCAGCTGCCCTAGCACACCTCGCTCTGAGCGTTCGGCTCTCTGTCTTTCTGAAAGTGGTCACAGCCCGCCCTGGATTGTGTCACCCCAGCCAGCTGCCCAGAACGTCCCCGTGGGGTCTATTCTACACAGAAGAGGATCCAGAGGTGGCATCGCCAAGGCAGAGCTGGGGTGTGAAAGATGGCCTTGGCAATGAGGTGAGAAGGTGGACACTAAGCCTTTATAAAGGTTTCCTTAGCTGTTCTGTTTGGAGATCAGAGCAGAGAGCGCCTCTGTGCGCTGGTTGGTTCCCAGACCATCGCCATCGCTGTCTGGCGTGACGCCTAGACCCAGAGCGCTCATGGACGGTGCTGAATGGGTGGAAAGATAAGCCCGGCGCCTTCAGGAACCGAAGGCACCGGTATACAAACCCCATTCCCGCACCGGAAAGGGCCCTGAAAATGCACCCCTAACCCCGCACACCACCAGTGAGGGTCAGCATGTGGGCGCCTGGGGCATCGGGTGGGGCTGGAGCGGCCGGAGGAAGCTGCCCCTGAGGCAGAGCCTCTGACTTGCTGCGCAGAGGGAGCTGGGACCCCGACCGCGCACAGGCCCTCGGGAGAGCAACAGTTCCCCTTCCTTCCCGCA
>NW_005365953.1:365936-377428 GCF_000412655.1 Myotis brandtii
ACACACACAGCGCCCTCCCGCCGAGGGGCCGGCATGCTATGACCCAGGAGGTCAAGGTTCCATTCCGGTCAGGGCACAGGCCTGGGTTGCCAGCCCAACCCCCAGTAGGGGGCGAGGTGAAACGGACCAGTGATTTTCTCTCATCACTGATGTTTCTATCTCTCTCTCCCTCCCCTCCTCTCTGAAATCAATACAAATATATTTTTAAAAACACATTTACGGGGGCGGAGGAGCCTGGGATTAGGGCTCTGCCTCATGCTCCCGGATTCCCCCCGCCCTGCTTCTGCTGACTGGTGACCTCCGCAAGTTACCAAACCTCCGTTTTCTGTTGGTTAAATGGGCAGCATTGTAGGGCCTAGCTCCTGAGCCTCTTTTGAAGATGCAATGAAAGATGCCCCCATGCCACCAGCCAGCTGGCAACTGCTGGCTGAGCTGCTGCCTGGAGCAGGTCCTGTGCACCAGACAGGGGCCTGGACGCTAAGCCTGGGATGGATCCCCCTTCAGGTGCTCGACATGCCCTGGGAGTGGGACATGGGCATGTCTCCCAGGTAAAATGATAGAGGAGTGTAGACGCGAGTAACAGGGGAGTGAAGGGGCTCGTCCTGGCCATCACTGGGCCTCTTCCACGTTCTCACCACTGGGCCATCACAAAGCCATCAGCCCTGGCCGGTTGTACACCTAAGGCTCACAGGTTCGATCCTGGTCAGGGTGAGTACAGGAGGCAACCAGTCTCCCTCTCCCCCCTTCCCCTTCCCCTCCTTCCCTTCCTGTCTCTCTAAGATCAGTAAAAACATGCCCTCTGGTGAGGATTTTAAAAGTTAAAAATAATAAAATAAAAGAGGCCCTCAGCCTGGAGCAGTGCAGGCTCGGAGCAGCTGTCCTCGCCCACAGGGAGCTGCGCTGGGGAGAGCATGACATTTCCTCCTCACTGGGGCTCCTTCAGGAAGAGCCTTCATGGCTAGGCTCGTCGGGTCTGTTTTGAAGCTCACTTTCGGGGGCAAGCTTCCTAAAGGCAACCGTGGGGGGGACTTCGCACCTCGCCTCCAGCTTACCCAAGACGTCTTCTTACAGTTACACGCTTTTTCTCCAAATTCGAGGCCCCAGTGATTCCTGTGCCCTGCAGGGCTCTCCTCGGGCAGAGTGGCACTGCGTGTAGGGCGGACTGTGGGAGAAGGAGGGACAGGAGGGAAGCAGCCGGGACAGATGAGACTAGACGGCCACCCCACACCCCAAGCAGTGACAGAAAAAGCCTTTCACCTGCATGGGAACTGTAACTACTTAACACACAAATGCAACTGTCATCAATGTTGTCCTTTCTCAAAACTGCCACAGAACATGCTTGTAAGACAATTATCTAAACACTCAAAGCAATACTGCGGAGCTGTGTGAAGGCAGGTAGAGACATGCTCAGGCTCCAGTGCGCTGTGGCCTCCGAACGGCTCCATCTGGAAGCCTCTCGGGGCAATGCCTCCGTTGCAGGAGACACGCGTGGATTCCTTCGCAAAGGACACCCTGGGCCTGCTCACACCACCTGATGGGAATCTGTAATCTTAGGTGAAATGCGATAAGCAAATCGTGTTTCCTGGAACTGCAACGATGAACCTACTTTCTCCACGAGGAATGATTGCAGTTATTGTCCGAAAACGTTTCCCTGCTGGGCTCCCGGAGCTCAGGATGAAGGGCAGTGTCCGGCCTCGCTTGGATCCTAGTGGAGGAGTTTGCTATCACAGAGGATGGGACAGAAGTGACGTGGCAGCGTGTCCACTCACTATCCACGCTGAGCCGTGCCATCCCTCAGCCCCAGAGAGGATGCTGGGGGAAAGATGTGCTGTTTTTCCCTTTGTGTTCACAAACTACCAGACCTTGTTACAGAAAACGAAGGGCCATAAAATTTCACTCAGAGATAACGAACCGACAGCTTTGTGGCCAGGAGAGTGAAGGCCTGGAGTGCAGGTTCAGAGCTGAGCTTCGATGTGCAAGGGCCGATCCTGATTTTGTCCTCAGAGGTTATGACCTGGAGGTTATGACCTTTCCTGGAGCCTGAAGGAGGCAGACAAAAATGCAGCTTCCCACCTGCTGTGATTTTAAAGTTATGTGGCTGAAACTAAATCAGTTATTTCAATCCTTCTCTCACAGTTTAAAAAAATCAAAAGTATATTATTGGTAATAAACTATGACTTCATTAAATGTTTCATATATCAAAATGAGAGAAGACTGTGTCAGCAATTGGTGAAAGTTGGCCATTCATTAATTAACACCTTTGTATGAGTACAAACTTGTTATCCTCACGTTTTCAAGTTGAAAGATTACTATTAAAATATGCAATGGTATTTATGAATATTGTTTTTTTCATTATTATGACTTACATTTAATAAGTTGATTCAAAGACTTTTTAAAATCTCATTTCAAAAAAAATTCTCGGTGAAATTTGATAATATTTTAAGAGTAAATGACTATAATAATCTTTTCAGAAGACATAAAATAATTTTGTTTTTATATAAAATCCTACTAATTTTTAATTTGTTTTTTATTTTCTCACCTGTCTTTGTAGAAACAAAACATCCATATTAGTCTCATTGCCCTGTGTCCTTCACAGGCTCTCACCAGAATGATGCTTGCAGGCCCCAGAAACGGTGGCTCTCTCCATGGGAACCTCAGTCAGAAGGAAAATGGCCAGTCAAATGAAGCACGCAAACTTCAGAGCTGTGTTTTGTAAGTTTATCACAAGTGAACAGTTCATGATAAAGGTTAATGAAAACATAAACATGATTTTTTGATAGTTACCTCTAATCTAATTTTCTTTCCAATAATAGAGTAAAATTACATGTTCATGTTCTCATCCCTCCTAAAATAATACATTTTTTTCATACAAATGTATTTTGAAGGAAAAGGAAGTCTTCGTTTGAAAGGACTGGGCCAGGAGCAAGTGAAAGGGGAAACAGTTTTCTCTGTGGGTCTATTTCTAGTTAGGACAAGGGAGTGAGGCTCACTGGGAGGTGAAATGGATGAAAGGCACACAGAGAGAATATTAGATGGTAAGATTCGAGATTCTACTTGCTTACCTAAGTAGATTATTGTTAAGTTTCAGTTTGTTACTTTGTTTTGGTGGAACTGACAAAGTCCTTTGTGTTTGTATTTTAAATAATTGTTAGAATACCAATGGTTTCACTCCCTCTGAAAATCTAAATACATGGACAATATCCAGGAAAACATGTAAACATTGAACTTTGTTAAATTTTTTAAATGCAGTTTAATTGTCATGATTTAATGTAAAGATACGGAATTCATGAATCTAGATCCTGGGAGGCATAAATAAATTGTTTTTAAAATAAATGTATATTTTAAGAGAAATTACAAATAGTTTATATTCAAGCAGTATAGGTTTTTAAGGCACATTTCTCCTTTAGTGAAAATAATTTAAACCATTTATGTTTATGAATGTAGCTGGTGTGAGAACATAGCTTATAAACATGTGCACATTAGTGCATTTGTGGAAAAACTCCCCAAGGTTTGGCTCAGATTGCACTGACTTCATGCCCACCTAACATCTTTTCTAAACAACCTGGAAATGTATGCACTCTCACTCTAATTTATGCTATTCTCTTTTTTTATTAATTAAATTAACAAGATAGGCACTTAAGAAACTACTGAGTCATTTTTAATAGTAACTTAACTCTCCTTTAAAAGGAATTTGCCATCATTGAGACATTAACTTTTTCAAAATTCTGTATTCTATGTTAGACAACCCAAATGCCTCATCTGTGGTAACCACAGTTCAACCCCTGTGTCAGACCCATGCTAAGCCATACAGTCACAGTTTTTATTTGAAGAATTTAAACACATTTAGGTTCATGTAAGATTAATAATTTTAATTATTATTTTATTTTAGAAATTTAATTTATATATTTGCTTTATTTGGAATAAAAACCTAAAAGAACATTTAGAACTTCTCTTGAGAATTTGTGATGACTTTGTTTCTATATTCCCATTTTTATCGTTTTACCAATACCATGGTTTATGAATGTATATTTGGAAACATTTGCTTACCTTTATTTTTGTTATATAACGTATATGCTAGATACCATATGTACTGTTATATTTTATAGATAAAAATATCATCTATAGTAAATATATATTTTATGAAGAAATAGCCTAAAAATACAGTTTGAAAGGACACGTTTAAGTGTCCACAGCATCTAATTTTACCAACTTTAAAAACATAAAGAATCTGCCCTGGCGGTGTGGCTCGGCTGGCTGAGCATCTCATACACCGAAGGCTTGCTGGTCAGGGCGCATGCCCATGAGTGAGCTCGGTTCCCCTGGTTCAGAAGGCAGCTGATGGCTGTGACACTGTGCATGGATGTTGCTCTCTTTCCCTCTCCCTTCCCCTCTCTCTAAAAATCAATAAAAATATTTTTAAAAAATATAAAAGTAATCTAAAGTGCTAACAGTTCTAAAATATGGCTCTTATTTTCATTAGTTAATGTAAATGTCCAAAATTCATCAAAGCAAGTATAGATTACACATTTCTAAAATGTTTAGAAATTTACCAATTTCTGTCCTATTCTAGTGGATCTGCTCCCTAATTTGTAAAAGTTAGCAGTCATTGTACATAAAGTATATTACAACTTTAAAACTAGCTGGTGGGAATGTGTTCTATGAAGATGCAAAGAGATGACTCATCTGAGAAAATGAAATTATGAAGACGTGCTTATATTAATACTAATTTTATGTGTTAATTATCAACTACTTGTGTGCTGACTATTTCACCGTTTTATCGCCGAATTGGCAACCTATTATGCAGCATTGAAATACTTCATTATTCAATGGTCATAGTTTAGAAAAAAAATGCAAGTTGATGGGATTTATATTTACCTAAATAACCCTCCTAAATCATTAGATTATCCAGGTATGCAAGTGAAAAGGGGAAACAGTTTTTCTTTGGGGTCTATTTCTAGTTAGGACAAGGGAGTGAGGCTCACTGGAGGTGAAATGGATGAAAGGCACACAGAGAGAATATTAGATGGTAAGATTCGAGATTCTACTTGCTTACCTAAGTAGATTATTGTTAAGTTTCAGTTTGTTACTTTGTTTTGGTGGAACTGACAAAGTCCTTTGTGTTTGTATTTTAAATAATTGTTAGAATACCAATGGTTTTACTCCCACTGAAAATCTAAATACATGGACAATATCCAGGAAAACATGTAAACATTGAACTTTGTTAAATTTTTTAAATGCAGTTTAATTGTCAAGTACTCATGATTTAATGCAAAGATACAGAATTCATGAATCTAGATCCTGGGAAGCATAAATTACTTATTTTAAGCAATAAATTGTTTTTAAAATAAATGTATATTTTAAGAGATAAAAGTAATCTAAAGTGCTAACAGTTCTAAAATATGGCTCTTATTTTCATTAGTTAATGTAAATGTCCAAAATTCATCAAAGCAAGTATAGATTACACATTTCTAAAATGTTTAGAAATTTACCAATTTCTGTCCTATTCTAGTGGATCTGCTCCCTAATTTGTAAAAGTTAGCAGTCATTGTACATAAAGTATATTACAACTTTAAAACTAGCTGGTGGGAATGTGTTCTATGAAGATGCAAAGAGATGACTCATCTGAGAAAATGAAATTATGAAGACGTGCTTATATTAATACTAATTTTATGTGTTAATTATCAACTACTTGTGTGCTGACTATTTCACCGTTTTATCGCCGAATTGGCAACCTATTATGCAGCATTGAAATACTTCATTATTCAATGGTCATAGTTTAGAAAAAAAATGCAAGTTGATGGGATTTATATTTACCTAAATAACCCTCCTAAATCATTAGATTATCCAGGTATAACTTGAAATATTGGGGCAAAAGTATCTAGGATCCAAGCTACATCAACTAAGTAAATAAATATCTAAATTTTAAATCTAAAATTTTAAATATACTCTAAGAAATAGTTACTAGAAATATACTAGGCAATGAATGGCAGCAAGAAATAAATGTTAATACTTCTTCAGGCTTTGGGACAGAATCATTTTGCTGTGTTGCATGTGATGTAATATATTCGATTTACGCTTGTGCATGCACACTCTTATATGTGTCTTTTTGCACCAAGATGTGATATACAGCCTGGGATAAATGTATTACTAAAGTACTTTGGTGCTTCGGATTATCCTTAGAATTTCACTATTCTAAGTGAAATTAGAAGGGAGGAAGGGAGGGAAAATTTTTGGTGTCCGGTTTTTTCTCTGAGCGAGGGAAAGAGAAGTTTGCTAAGTTTTTGTTACCGCAGCTGTAGAAAATGTTTCTAATGTTACTAATGTCCTCTCAGACTATTATGAAAATAAAAGTAGAAAATGTATGTTCAGTAGATTTTGTGCTAAAAATACTCAAAAAATACCATATATTAAGGCAAAATAAGCATTTTTTTAACTTTAAATAAATTTTTATTACACAAAGGTCACATAATTGGGTATTTTTCTACTTTGTACACAATTATTCTTACTCTCCACAGAAAGGCTGCTTCTTAACTTCTCCTCGGGTGATGATGGCAAATACTGCAATCCTGATTTTAACAAAACAGTAGCAAAAATGCCTCAGTGATTTAAGTGGAAAGTAATACATTGGTGCATAGCTCTTGCACTTACTTATCAGGAATGAAGAAATGTATTTTTATTCAAAAATGCAAAATAAATGATCTGTAGGCATGGACAATGATAGTGGTAAACAAGTGAAACCAGTAACTGGTGGTTACAGTGATTTTCTTCAACATCAGCCAGCCTTTCTTCCGTCATTCCTTCCACTGACTCCTCTGAAACTCCAGGTGAGGGGCACCGCCTTGAGCCTCCTCTCGCAGTTCTCATTAATAATAAACATCTTCTATGAAGGAGTACATCTAACTTTTTTAAAATTCCACTTGCATTTTCAAATTATTCTATTTCACAAGGTAGTGTATTCTTTAAATTTACTTACCTGTATATAAAATGATTTTTAAAATTTCTTTTTCAAAATTATTTTTCTATTTTTGAATATCAAAAATCTTCAAAGTCTGGCATGACTATTTTATGAAATGTAAAATATCACCCATTAGATCTATTTTATTGGGAAAAATTTCACTATAAGTACAAAATGTCATAGTTAAATATACATTTGAAATCAAGCATGCAGAATCTATACCCAATGTAAATGTTGACCTGACAACTTCTTGGTAGACTATAACTTACTCTAATAATACCTTTGCTTAGAAAATTTTGCAATCTCTAATTTTTTGTAAGTAGCTTTATCCTTCACTTGTAAGTCTTCTTATTCCATATTTTTTACCCAAAAGAGAATCAGTTAGCCTTGCTATGAAATTAATTTACGAAGATCAAATGACATTTTACTGTTTAAAACAAATTTAAAATGAATTTAACTCACATTCAAAAATATATTTGTTACAGTGATAAAATTTTTAAAAATGTACAACTAACTCTCAGAAAAATCCCCAAAGAAAAGTTCAAAGACTTGTTTGAACGTCGGCATGAGATGTGAAAATGAATGAAGTCTTGGGGTGCCAGGCCAAACAGAGACATGTGCGTCCTATGGAATTTCAACAGTAACTTTAATTCTCAGTATTTATTTGGAAGATGTACTTGACACTGCATGGAGAAAGTCTTCTCTTCTCCTCATCTCACTATGACATGTTCACTTAGCAAAAGAATGTTCTAAAAATAAACAGAATTAGCCTTCTCCAAATGATAGTTGGTGGCCATTCTTCTGGACCAAATAATGGGTTCTGTGACATCTCAACATTCTCCTCCATTCCAAGAGACCTATTCTTGACAGCCTGGCAATCTCTGTGGTAATATACACATGAGGGTTTATGGTAAGCACAATATTCTCCATCCTGTTGTACATTCCGTGTTTCATTATCTCTTATGTATGGGTCTCTAGTTTACATGGTCTTCATCCACTTCTGATTGGATATCTGATATGTTGCACACAATTGGCCAGGGTACTTTCTTTTTTATAGTCACAGTTTATAGTTTTAAAAAGTTAATTGACTCAACTCAGAGTTATTAAGGGCATTTTTAAGGCGGTGAATATGACCCTACTTCCTTTGAAAATAAATGCCATTGTCTGATCCCCTCCATTACCCAAGGAGTGGCCTCAGATGGAGACTAAGTGAACTAGAAACTGTACAAATGATAAAGTTGACCTAATGGACAATGACTTTGTTTTAGTTAAGTGGATCTACTAAAGGACTTAAAAACTTCCCTTGTGATTATCCACTTGTTACTAAAGGATATTTTTTTTAAATGATGGTGTATATTGTTACAGGAAAATGATGTGCCCAAGAAAATGTAATTTCTATGAGAAACAGATACATTAGAAGTTGAGTAAATATTTGTTGATTGATGGCAAATGTGAACTAAAAGAATTTTGGGTGTGTGTAGTCTGTGTGTAAGACTATGCATTGAAATGAACAGGTGAAAAGCTCTCATATGGCAGACAATGTACTTAGATTGAACTCTTAAAGTGAAGATAAAAAGAACTATAAATTTGAGCACGGTCTTGGGGGAAAATATTTAAAAGACCATTAAATTATCAATTATCCCAAGACATAGGTGAAACAAATACTAATATTATTAATAAATTAAGTTTGTTGCCAACATTTAGAATATTGAATTTTAAAAATATTTTATAAATGTTTGAAAACTCTTTTGTTGTTGTTGTTGTTGTTTTGTTTGTTTGTTTTTTTGAGAATTTTTACTTGTACAGTTTATTTGAGCCAAAATGATAACATATGCTGGGGGAACAAGATCTCAAACATTCCAAAGATTAACAGTTTCGCAGCTTCTTTTATGCATTTGAGATTAGGAGGGAATGTACATGGAGGTGGGAGGAAGCAAGGCGGGGATTGGTTACAGGATAGTTGACAAGATAATGTGCTCTCTTGAGGGTTAATACCCCGTTAGAGAGGTATTGCTTCTGGTATTTCAAAGGTGTGTTAACCTAAATGCACAAAAACAATGGACAGGCTGGCTTAAAACCTTTGACTAAAGAAGTTATAGGCCTGGGGCATGACTACCCACCATGACCTGCCTACTTAGGAATTTATGATCAGATTACTCTGTGAGGTTACTTCCTATAGACCCCCCTTTTTTTGTCCACACTGGTGTGTTTATTCCCCTTTTGTTGTTGCCTACCTTTAGTAAGGTCTTGTATAAACCATATGCTAGTTGGATTTTTCTTGCCCATAAGATTGCGCTGAGCGTACCTTGAACCCAGATTCCAGGTTCCTCCAGATACCTTTGAATTCTAGATGTACTCATGTCCCTATGCCCTCTGCTGGCAGTGGTTCCGTTTATGGATCATTTCACTCTCTAGTGTATGTCGAGCTGTATGCTACTTGTTAAACATCATACCAACTTTCTTCTTTCTTTATTGATTAAGGTATTACATATGTGTCCTCCTTTTTGCATTTTAAAACTTTATCTGTATGTCTCTAGTAAAAAATCAAAGAAAAACAAAATTGTATTGTCTTTTAAATTGATCATTAAATATTTTTTGTATTTTGCATAAATTTCTATCTTGTCAATAATAAGTTTTGACACTAAATCATAACACATAAAATTGTTTTTATAAATATGAATAAGATTAAATTAAAAAATTAGTTAAGAAATACACTTTGGTTGGGTGGTGAGGGCCTGGGGCAGGGGGAAGGATGGGAATTTATGATCAGATTACTCTGTGAGGTTACTTCCTATAGACCCCCCTTTTTTTGTCCACACTGGTGTGTTTATTCCCCTTTTGTTGTTGCCTACCTTTAGTAAGGTCTTGTATAAACCATATGCTAGTTGGATTTTTCTTGCCCATAAGATTGCGCTGAGCGTACCTTGAACCCAGATTCCAGGTTCCTCCAGATACCTTTGAATTCTAGATGTACTCATGTCCCTATGCCCTCTGCTGGCAGTGGTTCCGTTTATGGATCATTTCACTTTCTAGTGTATGTCGAGCTGTATGCTACTTGTTAAACATCATACCAACTTTCTTCTTTCTTTATTGATTAAGGTATTACATATGTGTCCTCCTTTTTGCATTTTAAAACTTTATCTGTATGTCTCTAGTAAAAAATCAAAGAAAAACAAAATTGTATTGTCTTTTAAATTGATCATTAAATATTTTTTGTATTTTGCATAAATTTCTATCTTGTCAATAATAAGTTTTGACACTAAATCATAACACATAAAATTGTTTTTATAAATATGAATAAGATTAAATTAAAAAATTAGTTAAGAAATACACTTTGGTTGGGTGGTGAGGGCCTGGGGCAGGGGGAAGGATGGGAGCAGCTAGAAGAGGTTAATGACTGGAAAAGCAGGACCTATGTAATACTTTCAACAATAAATATTTTATTAAAAAAATTTTAAAAATAAAAAAGAAATACACTTTGGTAGAATAGTCTGGATATGCACAATCAAGTAGGAATATTTTATAGGCCATAGGTATATATTGTCTACTAGACATAAATTATATAATCATCCTGTTGGATAGTAATATTAAATTAGAGTATTAAAATATGCAACTTAGTTCTGGGAATACATGTCTGATTACCAGGAAAAAGTGCAAAGAATGATTTTGAAAGGGCGAGGGCTACGCCCTCCATCTTGCCCCAGGGTAAGGGCTACGAATAAAGACTCTTAATGCTTTTGCTCGGACTAGCTGGCTCCCTGATGTGGTTTCTTGGGGATCCTGAAATCTGGGCATAACAGATTTACCTTAATTGATTTTCTTTACTTTTTGGCAATCTAAGTCAAGGTGTTGATTTGGGATAAACCAGTTTTTGTAATAAAACAATCTCATCAATTTGAAAGTTGTACGCATAATGCTTTGCAAATTCTACTAATACCAGACTTAGTACAAACTTCAGGATCAATCTGGATATCTCAGGATCCAAACATTAATTAGTGGGACCACTGAACAGCTTCTTCATCTCTTGCCTATTACAGGCAAGAGGGCTTAAAGTACACCTTCTTTAGAGAATATGAGCACTGAGTCTCCCGTCTGGCAAAGAGCTTTTAGAATGGTAAAGGTCAAAAGCAAGTGTCTCTTAACTTCAAAACTTGGAAAAGATGTTGAAAATCTGACTTATAGAATGAAAACCCATTATCATCTTTGATTTGGCAAACAAGATAACCATTCAGGTGGGGTTAACAACAGATAGTTGAGAGGTACCGAAATGTTATTAATTAAGTAAGCATTATAAAAGAGTAATATGTGATTCTATAAGTTAGAAGTGAATAAAGTTAGTTAAAACATTAAAGATTAGCCCTAGCTGGTTTGGCTTCAGTGGATAGAGTGTCGGCCTGCTACTGAAGGGCCCCTGGTTCGTTTTCAGTCAAGGGCACATGCCCAGGTTTTGGGCTCGATCCTCAGTGGGGGATGTGCAGGAGTCAGCTGATCAATGATTCTCTCTCATCATTGATGTTTCTATCTTTCTCTTCCTCTT
>NW_005365953.1:378093-389216 GCF_000412655.1 Myotis brandtii
AAAACATTAAAGGTTGAATTTACTTACTTTTTAGTATGTTCAAACACCAGGACTTGCTAAAAAAGTTACTTTTAACCTAAAGTTCTAAGAAAACCCTTAATACCAGGCACAAATATATTAGAATAAAGTAATAAGCTAAAAAAGAGAATGATACAAAATATGATGGAAAATGCACCTTCTAAATCAAGGTTTTCATCCATTAATAATATTCTGTTGTGATAAAGTATATCCTTTCTTGAAGGATGACAGAATTTTTACAGTTCAGCTACAAGGATTTTTGTGCCCAGTGTGGGTTTTAACCACATCATTCATCCTTTGCCTTCCTATGCCACTGTTCTAAGACCTTGACCATATGATGCTTTTCAAATGGCCAATATCTACAATGTTAGTATCTGCCAAATAGCAAATCAACCTTTATAATTAAAGTTGACAAGCTGACAAGAAAAATGAGTGTATACGTGTATATATATATGAATTTTTATGTCACATTACCGTCTGTACACTTGTTTGCTTTTTGTCAATAGCTGAAGGCTCATTTCTCTGCACCGGAAGCATGTTATATTCCAAGGTCTTCAGACAGCTCTCCTTCGCCCTAGTGCATCTGTTGATTAATTTTGGATACACTTCTTAATTAACACCCCAAAGGACATCTAGATTATCTAGCCTACAGTACATAGAAATACGTGAATCTGAAGCCTAATGACCCAGGGAGACGGTCACACTCTCTTCAAATGATGTTGTAAGAACGTTGAGTCCCTCACAAGTCCAAATCATGTCAGGCAATGCCTAGAGTAGACGTAGGCCTTTAATCAGGGCAAATACAGAGATTTGCATTAGTCTAATTCAATTTTCTTTTTGACAAGGAGAAGAGTAATAGATGCCCCTTGACAGATGAAACATGGTGCCCAATGCAGTAGTCATTGCCATTGGCCTTGATTAGTAACTGGTCCCATTTTGACCTCCAGGCAAATGAGTTAATGAATGACAGAAAAGAGTGAAGCAATTAAAACATAGGGTAAGTTGGAAACTAGTTTAATTGTACCCCAATCTGTAAAATCTAATCATAGAACCAAGAAATATGATGCTCATGGCAGCTTTTATAAGTATGTTCAAATACATTAATTCTTTATATGTGAGGATTATAATGGAATGCCTCTGACAACACAGTCTGCAAAGAATATGTGAGTTCATATCTTTAACCTTTTTTGAGGAGCAATGTTGAAAATTATTTGTTAAACCAACTGTTGCTTCTGTCACTTCTCTTTAATTTCAAGGCCATATCAAGAACATGTGAAAAAATGTCATGACTTTTCAGGCAAAAAAGTTTTTCAGTATATCAAACCCATCTAGACATCTAGTAAAAAAGACTCAAATTCAATGTTTTAATTGTAGTTTTCACTGTATTTCATTCTAGACCACTGACTTTGCATACTGAAGTTAAGGAGCATTTTTCGATGCTGAGTCATCTAATTGCTACCATTGTGCTAATTGTACTTAGCACTGAGCATCTCCACATTTAGGAAAGCATATGCCATCCTATCTGTTCCACTTACAGGGGAAAACATCTTCCTGTTGTTACTATATATTCCATCTTTACCTTTACTAACAAAATGCTGAAGCTGTTTCCTCCTCATCATTTGGATGTTTAAAACCTCTAACCTACAAAAGTCTGTTAAACAGTCTATTTTTAACACTTTGCCATGATGAAATATAAATGCATTTCATTGTATTTCTTACTCTCAAGTAAGAATGAACAGCCATGGCTTAAAGTAATAACTTCAATTTAAAATGTAAATGCCTACTTTTACAGTATCCATTCATTCAATCAGTAGGTCAGTTAGGCAGCAAATATTTATGGAGTAATATTTACTAAGTACTTTCTATGGATTGAATGCTGTGCCTATAAAGTATTATCCCTACAATATAAATATAATAGCTCCCAAAATAGTTCCAAATCCCCCTTCCTTGCATACATACCCTTGCAATTTAATGTTGCCACACTTCCCACAAGATGGTGGAGTCTATTTCTCCACCCCTTAAATCTGGATTTGACTGTGTGACTGACTTTGGCCAATGGGCCATTTGAAAACATGAAGCAAGCAGTCCTGAAAGCACTTTCACATTGGTACTTGGACATAGAAAGCCTGAAGCACCAAAGTTTGCATGAAGACAGAGGAAAGAATCAAAATGAAGAGACTAAGATGTCAATCACCCTGTTTTATTAATGAAGTTACATTAATATTTAAAACATTCATACTATGACTATTATCAAAACACTGGAATTATTAATAAACAACATTAATAGGCATACTAGTGTTTGCTAATCCAAATTCCAAGCTGCCTTCCAAGTTATCACCTATGAAGTATTGACTTATGCCCCCATATTACCACCACAAGTCATTTTAAAAATATTTTTGGTAATGTCATATTTATTGCATAATCTATGTAAGGAAATCTGTTGCATTATTAAAGCTACTGGTTTCAACAGAAATTTTATTATCCAAATTTGTCACCCATCTAAATGGTTATGCATCTTCAAAATAGTAAATGCATTAATCAAAGGATGTGTTATCTTTCAATATATTCAAAATAATGTGTTATGCCCTAACCGGTTTGGCTCAGTGGATAGAGCGTTGGCCTGCGAACTGAAGGGTCCCAGGTTTGATTCCAGTCAAGGGCATGTACCTTGGTTGCAGGCACAACCCCAGTAGGGAGTGTGCAGGAGGCAGCTGATGGATGTTTCTATCTCTCTCTCCCTCTCCCTTCCTCCCTGAAAAATAAAAAATATATATATATTTTTAAAAACTTCTTTGATGTTTAAAAACATCATATGTGGAGTACAAAAGAAAATTACAGAGTGGGAGATACATATAATAGCAAAGATCTCATTTCTGAAATACATAAAGAACTTCTATGATACAAAAAGAGAAAACCTAAGGAGCCAGTAGAAATGGGTAGGAGACTTGAAGAGGCAGAAAATGACCACAAAATAGGGTAACCAATAAATATTAGCAGTCAGAAAAATAAATTAAACCATTATGAGACACTACTAGAGACCTGCCAAAGTTGCTAAGATGAAAAACGCTGAAATATTAAAATAAGATTAGAAAATATATGTTTTATCTCAATATGTAAAGAGCTTGGAATTCATTACTCTCATTCTTACAAGAAATAGCTGGGGGGGGGGGGGGGCGGGGGGGGTGAAAACAACAACTTTTCTTGGACCCATCAGAGAAGTGAGTTTGAAAAGGGGACTGATACCACAAATGTGTTGAGTCAGATGCATTCAGGAACATAAAGTACCCAAGATTAGCTTACCTGCAGCAGAAGCTGCAGAATGACTTATAATGAGTAGAAATACTTAAATAGTTATTTTAACTAAATGTTAGAGGCTGAATTCAGACTAGAATAATAGTCACAGAAGAACTCTTACGCTTTTACCAATTTTCCCTCTAGCAACCCTATTAGGGCCTTACCATCTAAGACGGCTCCCTAATGACCTGGCTGGGAGGGAAGCGGAGCCTTTGTAAAAACTCTCTGACTCTTCTCCTGACAAAGGCCAGGTCCTGTGGAGAAGGACCTCCCCAGAAGACAATTCTATATGAAGAGGAACTCTGCCCCACTCCGTCTGGATGTTGTATCTGCTAAGGAGCTGCAAGTCATTGGGGGGGGGGGGGGGGGGGGGGGTCTGCTTCCTTTCTTGTTCCTGCTTATTCCTAGGGCATAGCCTTTCAGGATCCTAGGCAAAGCCTGTCATGTTTATCAGTGTCCTTCCCCCGTGGCCCCTGGAGCTCTGCTTGGCTTCCCACCCACCAGAGGATTTGAGCACTCTGGTATAATTACAACAAGCAAGCACACTCACTTCATAGCTGAATTAAGATAAATCTTAACACTAAAGGCTTATAACGTCAGTATCTATTACCTAATACATGACCATCTTTCAACAAAAAATTACAGAAAGCATGTCAAAGGGGAAGGTCCACATAATCTGAAGAGACAAAGCAATCACAACAAACTCAGATATAATGAAGATGTTGGAATTATTAGGCAGGCAATTATAATAACTATTTTTATTACATTTAGGTTCAAAAACACAAATAGTCTGAAGTATGTGACTCTTTGGTTGTGTTTCTGAATAACATTAGCACATGAGAAATCCCAGGACCTCAATTGTGCCCCATCCCCAGAACATCCACCCCACTGCATAGCAGCAGCCTTATCTCCTCATTGGTCACTGAGATCTCCATAGCTCCCATCTCTGCCATCGTGGCCAATGGGGCAGACACTGCACAAGTTGTGTAAGGAGGCTCTCTGACACCCACAGCTGGGCTAGCATGTCCTCTGATACTTGGGAGCCTTTTGGGCAGTGGGAGGTTTTTGATGAGCACATCAGGCCCAAATTTCTCACACTTGCAGTAGATCCATTCACAAATATGTCACTTCATTGTCAATCCATTAAGTTTGCTCATTTCAAATATCTGACCATCCAGCCAGTTTTTGACTTAGGATCTGTATTTCAGCCCTCTCCTTACAATATAAGGTAAACAATTTGAAGTTCTGTCCATAGGAAGGATTCTCATCCTGCACCTTTTCACATATGAATGGGGACATAACCCCCCTAAACCTTCTTTCCAGTTATGCTAGTCACCCATAACTCAGGTTAGTATTTTTCCTTCTTACTCAGACAGTCAAAGGAAACTCTTGATGAATCTATGAGTGTGCCTTGGAAGGGAATGGCAAGGAGTCAAGATTGGACACAATCGGAATATGACCCAGTGGCTCATGCATTCTTTATGTTCTTTGATGATTGGCTCCGGCCTTGTTCCTTGTGTAACATTTTGTCCACTTGATGACTGTGTGCCTCTTGGAGATGCCAGGTCTTATGTCAACATAAATGATGTTCTTGATAGACACCATGGTTGGTATGGCCAATAGAGTCCCATCAGGACATAGTCACAAACCAAGAACCATTTCTTAGAAGGAGGCTAGTTACACCAGGACTTGGCAAAGTCTCCACATAGCATCCAGCTCTGCCACACAGGCTTGTAATCTAATGAAGTTGCAGACAAAGTAAGTAAAGCTGCATGAGTTCAGTGTGAACGGACTTGGAAATTTCAGGTGATTCTTACTCTCTTCTGGCAACTTAAGTTAGGGGAGATTTTATTCAAGGACCTTCACAGGGAAGTGTTTCAGCACCAAAACACCGAAACTGATCAGAGGGTAAAGATCACTCCCTTATCAAAGACCACGCCCCCATTTTCAAATATGATTGCCCCTAAATAACAGCAGCCTTCTCACTGAAAGTTATACTTGAGCAGAATAAAATTTAATTTTGGTTCATTTGCAAACTGTGGTCTAATTTCAAATTCTTTCAAAAATAAAGGCCAATGAGTTGCTCATGAAAGATAAGAGTAAAGATTGTTTTTAACATTCTAAAAATAAAAGGAATCGATTCCAGGTGTCAAATCTGTAATAAAGTATGCTGATTTCACTGCTGGGGAGAGTGTCTAACAAGATTGTTAAAGAGTCCTATGCCCCCAAAAGCCTAAGACTCATTAATCTGACGAATATTAGTAAATTTTCAACACATTTTAAGCAACTGCATCTGCCACAGCTTCTCACCTCACAGCCTTTTATTATTTTTAAATATATTTTTGAATGTTTATATGTTGCTCTTATTTCATTTATAAATATGGTTAACTTGTTTTAAATTAAAAAAAAACTTCACTACAAAGAAAATTTTACTACTTAAATTATGCATTAAAGAGACAAATGAAAAGTGATATCAAAAGTTCAGATTGATCAAAAGGACATCTTTCGTGTATCTTTTACTTGGAACAAGTTTAGGCATTTCTCATATGCCAGTTACATGGATATTTTTTCTAGATAATAGTCATCGTTAAGTATAGTCACAACAAAATACTTTAGAACATTCAAGAATTGAACACAGATTTATTGTGTTAACTACAATTCTGAGTTGATGGTGTTTCACAGCAACGCACTAAGTTGAAGCTGAAATGAGATTTGGCTTGGCCTCCAGTTAGCCAGTCCCAGAAGCAGAGCTGCTGCTATGTGCTGTGGGGTGGTTTTCTTGGGGCTGCACCCCAATGACTGGTGCAGGGTCCAGTCAACGCTGTTGCTGACGAGGACAGTGAGAGTTGCTGGGCTTCGGAAGACAGTAGGTTTGTATTTATGTTGAATAAATACAAGGTTGTGAGTACTTTTTGGTAATGGACTGTCTGCCTTGAATTTGCACTTAATCCCTAACGATTCTCAGAGTATCCTCATTCAGGGATCTTATGAGGGTTATCTATTTCTGGGTGATTCATTAAAGAAACATAGACAAGCAGACCCTCCCCCCCCACCACCACCACCCAAGCTGGGGCACCCTTGAAATCCTCCACCTTTGAATGGCTCTTTATTCTCATCCATTGATATTCTCGGACGGTATCTTCCCATCACTCAGATCCTGGAGAGCCTGTAACTGGATGCAGTGGCACTTTCTAACAGCCTGAATGCGTCATTATACTTGCTGTGCCCTGGTTCTGTTCACTGTGCCGAAACGGAACTGCCCCACAGCGTGAAAAATTCTCTCCCACGCATCCCATCTTAGTGTATGATATGCAGCCTTGGCTGCCATCAAATATTAAACCATGTTTTCTGTCAATTTTGATATAAAGAAACAAGAGGCCTCATGTAATTTGGAGTTTTCCTGGTGTCTAATTTCAATCTAATGTACTGTTGGGAAACTAAGCTTAGGAAATCCATATGGCTGGTCCATTTGGGGACTGGGTCTGCTATCTTCAGCCTGTGACAATTTCTGGTTTCTGTTCCTTGTTCAGGAATGATAACAGTGTGATTTGCAGGTATAACTAACAAATGAGATCAATTAAAGTGTCTAAAAGTGACACCTGTCTGAGTATAGGGTTGCACTCCGTGACCCCCGCAGCTTCGCTTCCTGCCACCCCTGCCGTCTGCAAGCCCTCTCCACATGCAAAGTAACAATGGAGGGCTGTTTCCAAATGGGCACCAGCCCAGAAGGCAGCCTTATCCTGTGGTCTGGCTACATGATGATTATCGCTGCCTGGAAGCAGTAGGTGTATTTTTCAATCCCATTTACACAAGCGATCCCTGTGTTTCATAGCGTTCATTAATATATCTTCTTGAATTGCCCAATTTGTTACAAATTTGTACTGTCAGCTGCCTTTGTGATTGAATTGAATTAGTAATGAAATAGAAGCTACCTTTCATGTGTGCGCATTATTGAATACTTTGATTATTAGAAGACAAACTTGATACTTTGAAAAGCTCATAGGTCATGGAGAAGGGGAAAAGGGTTACTTTTGAGAAGAGTAGCAATTGGATAAAATACTCCAAAATGTTTGTATTTCTTCAACAAAATGTTTGTAAAAATAATAATGGCTAGTTGTCCAAACCCTATGACCATAAAACTTTATATTAAGTGCAATGTAGAAATTACAAAGGCTCAAGTATCCTATATAATAAAAGCATAATATGCAAATCTACCCAACAGCAGAACAACTGGTCACTATGACGGGCACTGACCACCAGGGGGCAGATGATCAATGCAGGAGCTGCCCCCTAGTGGTCAGTGCACTCAGCCAGAAGCTGGCAAGCCCAGCAATGGCAGGAGCCTCTCCTGCCTCTGCTGCAGGGGGGGGGGGGCAGTAAAAAGTGAGGGGTCCCAGACTGTGAGAGCCCAGAACTGTGAGAGGGATGTCTGACTGCCAGCTTAGGCCCAATCCCTGGAGAGATCAGGCCTAAGCCAGCAGATGGACATCCCCTGAGGGGTCCCAGGCTGCAAGAGGGCACAGGCTGGGCTGAGGGATCCCCCCCACACCAATACACAAATCTCATGCACCAGGCCTCTAGTAGTTTTATAATTAGGTTTGATTACAATTGAAATGTTGAGTTGAACTTTGTAAATATGCCTTTCACTTAGTTTCCCATTTTGGGGCAGCATAAGCTAGATTATATAGTGAAAGGTGAAAATTTCTGTTTGAAGTTACATCTCTGAAGTTACAAACTGTCTTTATAAAATAAATTGATATAATTAGTATTCTTGAAACTATAGCTTAATGGAATTCTCCAAAGCTAGTCAGAGTCTCAAAACCAGAATACACTAGAGAGATTAGAGAGATTTTGCCTACTAAAGCATTTCAAATTCTCTTTCTCAAATAGCTGAGTCTCTCATAAGTACGATGGCCAATATACCAGTATGTCTGGGATGGTCCATTGTTAATGCCTGTCACCCACACATATTTTTAAATATACATCATTCATCCCTACAAATAGGTCTGAACAATTAATCTTACAGACATCCAACTTGTAAGTCTAAAAAATAACACTGTAAAAGTTAGTTACATTTTATTTAAGCAAAATAATATCACAGTTATAAAAATGTAATTAAAAGCACTCATCCAAATAAGCCGCAGTTAGACACAAGTGACTGAGTTTTTCTAGAAGACAGCCAGAGCACCTCAGCTGTGCAGATGCTGGGCATGATATAATTCTTATGTGTTAATGTTCAATTGGTTCAGTCCTTTAAAATAGTTACACAGAATTGTCATTTAATTATCACCAATCACCACATACAGAACTATGCTATATCTTATTCTGCGGCAAAAAATACAATACATTGGGAGGAAATCTAATTATACCTTATCTCATACCATTTCTCTGCAAGCAGTAGGATTCAAACCACAAAATCAAAGCTACTCTAATCATTTCTAGCATGAAGAATGGAATCAACAAAGTTTATATCACAAGGAGAGAAAATGCTTCCACATTTACATTTTTGAAAACACAGGCCACTGATGTTATTCACTAAGAAGACAGCCATATACAGGTAGGAAAATGTGGTCATCCCGGGGCATTATTATCTACTGAAAATCTTATTATATCTATATCTATATCTATATCTATATCTATATCTATATCTACATAGATTGATAGGGATATATACGATATAGATATATGTCTGCATATAAGACATAGATATATTGTGTGTTGGACTAGATAAAATCTGAAAAAAGTGATATAACTCAATCTCTTTTAATCAATCTTAGAAACTTAGATAGATAAATTTACCCAAGGTCATAGAGAAAGATAATTTTGGAATTAGGTTTCTATTTCTTCCTTCCCTCCGGCCCTCTCTTCCTTCTGTTCTTTTTTTTTTTTTTTTTTTTTTTTTTTTTTTTTTTTTTTTTTTTTTTTCACCACCCTGATGCTGCTTTCCAAGAGAGGAAGGTGCCCAGGCTGCCTCATGTTTGTGTGGCCTGATCAATTTCTCATCAGAGTTGTCCATTGTATATCTGAAGAATGTAGAAATGTTTGAGATACCATTACAGCTGGTAAGTGTTTGCTATCGATAAAGGTCTTGCTACCATGCATTGATGCATCTACATCCCTGACTCCAGGAAGAATTCACATGGTCTGAAAGGATTAATTTTTCAGTGAGGAGAGCAGTGACCTATTTAAGTAACTAAGAAATATCAAATAGGTTGAGATAATTTCATATATTTGGTAGAACATTCATTCAATGGTACCAACATAGGCAATTTTGTAAAGAACTTTTTCAGGAATAATAGATTTTAAAGGGTAGAAAAACTTGGAGAATAACTGGAAACTACTGTAAGTGAGGTGAGCTTTTCTCCAACAAGTAGAAAATGATGCTGAGAAAGATAATGATGAAAGCATATCACCGAGGACTCTGAACGCTGAGTTCTTTAATGTAACAGATCAACCTGCTTCAAGTTCCTAATAAAGAGAGACTTGATCAGCATATCTTTGAGGTATTTGATCCATAAAGTCATAATAGAATAATTAAGTCTGTCTTGGAGTATAGTTAAATATGGGATAAGTAAACTGTAAATTATATTTTCTAGAAGTATAAATGTTATATGAGATTACACAGCAAAAAATTAATTCCAGCCAACCAACCAGAAGATTCCTGTTTTGTCTCAATCACTCATGCATGCCCAGCAGACCTAAAAACTAGCTTGTAGTAATCTCAGACATAGCATTCAGTTTAGAATTTAATAAGATAGGTCTGCTCATTCATTCAGCCAACATGGCAGTCCAAGCTTGCAGGCACCGTTCCACCCCCGAATGGACCTGTGAACTCATGCACATCCTACACCTTCTACCAAAGTAAAAGAGAAGTCAAAGTAGAGACTTTGGAAGGAACCAAGATGGCAGCATAGGTAAACGCCTGTACTAGCTGCCTCCCACAATCACATCAAAATTACAACTAAAATACAGAACAACTGTCATCCAGAATCATGCAAAAGCTGGATGAGTGGAAGTACTACAACTAGAGAGGTAATGAAGAAAGTGCATTGAGATTGGCAGGAAGTGCAGAGGCGCAGAACGGGCTGGTCCAGCACCCAAGTGTGCCGCTTTTTTAATCGGGAGAGAGATCGCCTCTGCGGAGGCCACCTGGGGGAGTGAGGGGTCCCAGCCCCACACCAGACCCCTAGCCCAGGGTCCAAGAGCTGGGGGAAAATGTCCTTATAGGCAGTAAGAACTATGGACTGAAAAAAACAGTGCGGTGCGGATTGGGGCTGAGTGACACACAGGCTGCTGGAGACCCAGTTGTTCCTCTTAAAAGGCCCGCACCATGAACTGAACTTACCAGCTCCCACTTGCTTTGAGCTCCAGTGCTGGGAAAGGCTCTGGGGGGACCCAACACATACAGGGAGAAACTGGACTATCTGGCATAGGGGCAGGAACTTGGGGCTGCTTTCTTCCAGATGGAGGTGCTCACAGTGGTCATTGTTCCCATGCTGGAACCTCCCTGGTGCAGGGCTGACTGGAAGCCATTTCTGTTTGCTCCGCCCAGGAGATTCCCTGAGACCCAGCTCCAGCCAATTTACAACTCCACCCAAGCTGTGCTCAGTGGTTTTGCATATGAATGGCCTGTCCTTTCTCAGCCTAAAACCTGTCAAACAAGCTGAAGCTGAGTCAGGGAGCCCCAAAGATATCAATAAAAGCCGCAAGGCCAGCACCAGCACCAGCCTGCCTTTGCCTTGCTTCACAGCTGGATCTTTTTTGGGCACTTCCAAACTCTATACAAAGAGGAGGAATCTGCAGATCTCTCT
>NW_005365953.1:390928-407448 GCF_000412655.1 Myotis brandtii
TTTTTATTTATTTCAGAGAGGAATGGAGAGAGATAGAAACATCAATGATGAGAGAGAATAATTGATTGGCTGCCTCCTGCACATCCTCTACTGGGGAGGATTGAGCTCGCAAACTTGGCCAGAATTGAACCTGGGACCCTTTAGTCCGCAGGCCAATGCTCTATCCACTGTACCAAACCAGCTAGGGCACCTCTTCAACTCTTGACAACTCCAAGCTTCACTTATAATACTATGTAATAAAAGGGTAATATGTAAATCTACTGAACGGTGGAATGACCAGTCACTATGACATGCACTGACCATCAGGGGGCAGACGCTCAACTTAGGAGCTGCCCCCTGGTGGTCATTGTGCTTCCACAGGAGGAGCGCCACTCAGCCAGAAGCCAGCTCATGGCTGGCCAGTGCATCAGTGGTGGCGGGACCCTCTCCCACCTTGGCGGCAGCACTAAGGATGTCTGACTAACGGCTTAGGCCCGCTCCCCCATGATGGAGCCATTAGTCTGACATCCCCTGAGGGCTCCTGGGCTGCCAGAGGGATGTCTGACTTCCAGCTTAGGCCTGATCCCCCAAGGAGCAGGCATAAACCGGTGGGTGGACAGCCACCGAGGGGTCCCAAACTGCGAGGGGGCACAGGCCAGGCTGAGGGACCCCTCCCCCCTGAGTGCATAAATTTTCATGCACCAGGCCTCTAGTAATAGTAATAATAATAATAATACAGTAGCCCCTTGCTTTCTGTGGTTTCAGTTATCTTTGGTCGACTGTGGTCCAAAATTATTAAATGGATAATTCCAGAAATAAACTATTTATAAGTTCTAAATTGTGGACATTCTGAGTAGCAGGGTGCTGTCCTGCTCCATCCTACCTGGGATGTGAATCTCCCCCTTGTTGAGTGCCCACACTACAGATGACCCCACCCATTAGCCACTCAGTAGCGGCCTGGCTGCAGATGGACTGTCCAGTGCTGCATGCTGGTGTTCAAGTCACCTTATTGTACTTGGTAATGGCCCCACAGCATGAGAGTGGTGAAGCTGACATTTACAGAAAAGCTGTAAAGTGCTTCCTTGAAGTAAAAAGGTCAAAGTTTTCAACTTAAAAACAATTAATAAAATTATATCTTGAGTTTCCTAAGATCTACAGTAAGACAGGATCTTCTATGCATGAAGTTGTGAAGAAGAAATTCACGCTAGTTTTGCTATCACACCTCAAGCTTCCAAAGTTATGGCCATAGTACATAGCAAGTACTTAATTAAGAAGGAAAAAAAAAAACACGTTAGATTTGTGGGTGAACAAACAAAAAATGTATTCCAATGGGCCTGCAATATTTTGTGCCAGAAAGCATTGAGCCCATCCAAAGACCTCAGCCAGGGATACTCTGCAACTTTCACAGCAAGGATGGGGTGGAGACACAAATTGTGGAATAGGTTCGGTCTGAAAATATAAAAAAAATATTGAAAGGAGAAGGGAGAGAGAGAGAGGTCGCATTCATATCATTTTAATCCTAGTACATTGTTATAATGGTCCTATTTTATTATTAGTCCTTATTGTTATTATCTTACTGTACTTAATTTATAACTTAAACTTTATCATAAGTATATATGAGCAAAAACATGTATACAGGATTTGGTACTATCTGTGGTTTAAGTCACTCACAGTAGCTCTTGGAATGTACCCTCCAGATATGGGGCTGACTGGTATAATAATAACTCATCATAGTCATGAACAAAACAAAATTTATCATTTTTTTTTCTTTTCCCAGTGGACTAGCAATTAGGACTTGACATGAGTTGGTGATGATTATTAAAGAGTAAGAACTAGTGTTGTAAAGGAATCCTCGTGTGGGCCCCCTGCAGGGGTCAGTGAGAGCGGCCGCACTGGGGAAATTACTCTTTCCTCCGTGAGTCTTTCTGAATTCAGGTGATTAATGTTGTGTGTTCTTCTACTCAGGCACTGCTTTTAAAGCATTGTTTACCTGCACCTTGTAATCAGCTTGCCTCAGCAACCCCTTATTACCCTCGATAACAGTGTGCCTGCAATTTAGACCTGAAAGAAATAGGTCTTGGATGAGCCTTCCGAAGCTTAAAGCTACTCTGTAACCCTGTTTTCTCCATTTGTAATTTACTCCCAAGAACAAGGATTTGCATTTCAGTTGGCTTACTCCTGTTCCTGTGTCACACAGGTAAAGTGGCCACAGTACACACTCAGGCTCTCCCACATTTCAGTTGCATTTGAGCCCCTGTAGAAATGGCAACAGACACAATTCAAACCCAAAGTGAGACGATTCCTTTCAGAAAAGAGACATTAGTGCAGTTTGGACTGCTATTTTAAAGTGGCATAAAACAGCACTGTGCCATAGGAGTTTCAGGACCCCCACCGCTGAAGAATGAGTGAGAAGGGGAGCTCCTGGCAGCAGCATCTCAAGGAGGCCAGGAAAGATAAGGTTCTCTGGAGCGGCTTCACGTTGTCTGTGGCTGTGTACCTTCCAGTGGTAACATATTCTACTGAAAGACCACGTTAAGCCAAAGTAAGAGCACAGAGTAAAAACAGTGACAATATTACGACAAATTATTGTTTTTGGTGAGTGTTTATTTATAAAGATCTTAATTAAATGCATCCGTATTCCCCTCATTCTATTACTGAGATCAGTTCTTTCTTTCTTGATTGACGTATAAATGACACATAATAAGTTCATCCACATTGTGCACAACTGGATGGATGTGGAGTTCCTGGCAACCACGTAAGCACCAGGACAGTCGAGAGAGAGCTGCTCCATTGCCGCTGAGGGGCTTCCTCGTGGCCCTCAATCCTCTCCCCTCCCTGCCAAGCCCAGGCCATCACTGATCTGTTTGCTGTCACTATGCTTTTGCCTTTTCTGGAATTTTATATCAATGGGTTACATAGTATTGTGACGGTCCAGCCAACCCTAACCCCTAGAGATAAGCTATATTAGACGTTGGGTCTTTGAGGTGTGCATAGGTTATGAGGTGGAGCCCTGCTACCAGGTGAGGACACAGCCAGAGGCTGGCAGTCTGCCACGCTGAAGGGTGCCTTCACCAGAACCCAAGCGCACTGGCACCCTGGCCTTGGACTTCCAGCCTGCAGAATTGTAAGAAATACGCCTAAAATGTTGTGTCATTATAGCAGTCCAAACAGACTAAGACAAGTAAGTGGTCTTAGTTCGATGGCTTTCACTTGCACATTATTCTTGAGATACATCTATGTTGTTGTGTGAATACTTTATTATTTTTTAAATTACCGAGTAGTAAATCATCTGTTGATGAACATTTTGAGTTATAAGGGATTAATGTGAATATTGCTATCAGAGACATTTGTGTAAACAAACTTGTGTAGAAGTGTGTTGCTTTCATTTGCTTTGAAGTAGGATGGCTGGGTCAAAGGGCATAATTATGTTTAACTTTCTACAGTACTGTTAAACTGACTTCTAAAGCAGTAGGACCATGTTGCATTCCTAGTGACAATATATGTATGTTTCAGTTGTTTCACAGCGTTATGGACACATAGTCTTGTCAGTCTCTTTATTCCTTCATATAGATGCATAGTGGTATCATATTCTTGTTTAATTTGTATTTCCTTGATGACCAGAGGTGGTGAGATCCTTTCATGTGTTTACTGGCCCCCTTTACATCTTTTTGTTTTTTTGTGTGTGTGTTTTTAAAAATATTTATTTATTTATTTATTTATTTATTTATTTATTTATTTATTTTAGAGAGAGAGAAAGGGAGAGGGAGAGAGAGAGAGAGATTCCTATGTGAGAGAGAAATATTGATCGGCTGCCTCCTGCATGCCTCTTACTACGGAATGAGCCTACAACTCGTGCCCTGATCTGGAATTGAACTGGTGACCTTTTGGTGCATGGGACAATGCTTAATCAACTGAGCCACATCAGCCAGGGTTCATCTTCTTTTGTAAACTGTTTAAATCTTTGGCCCATTCATTAGGTTGTTTTACTTCTTATCATTGTTGTAAAGGCTGCTCATTCTTTTGTTTGTTTGTTTGTTTGTTTGTTTGGTTTGGTTTGGTTTTAGGTCAGGAAAAAAATTCAAAAGGATATTCTTTGTTGTTTTCGTTTTAAAACGTTATCACCTAACAATTTAGAAAACAAAGATTTTGTATTAAATAATCCCTCCATGTATGTCAACAGTCTAGGCCTTCCTCCTGTGTCCTAGGTACTTTGACAAGAATTTGTAAAATAAATAAAAAATCATCTACTCATGTCCACTTGAGTGTCCCTTGTAGATTCAGAAAAAGTAGACCCAACACTGAACTCATTATTTTCCCTTGTCAAATACAAGGCTTCTGTGGTCCTTCTTGCTAGCCACAGAAGCCACGAATGTAGGAGTCATTTCGTTCCCCACTTTCGTTTGCCACATCCAATTGGTTCCCAAGTCAACCTCCTAAATTAAGTGTAAAACCCATGCCTTCTTTTCTCATCATGCCATTTCCTTAGCTAAAAATTATATCTTCTTTGTGTTTAATGGCCTAAAGCCTGACAATGTCTGCGGTGTTCTCGTCTTGTCCGGAGGGCTACCAGGTAACTTTTTGTGGCAGAAAAAAAATTGAGTCAAATCATTCAACTTTTTAACATCTCCCCATAGTTACCCAGTGCCTTTAGGATCAAATACCTTTGAGAACATACCAGCTCACCAGACTGCAGCTCCAAATAAACGCCATACTCTGCGTAACAGCTCAGCAGCTGCACCAAAAGACATGCCACACCCAGCACTTCACACTGCTTACCACCATGCCCCATCTGCCCCTTCTACCTGGAACTCTCTAGGCCCATTACCCACCCCTTTGTCCTGCAAAAGTCAGCAACTGTGATACATGCTCCAAAAGTCTTAATTGGCACAGCACACCCTGACCAAAGTGCGTCCTTCCCCCGAGGATCCTAGAGCACCTAGAATGCCCTATCATGGCACATGTCACACTTTACCACCACAGAAGGATTATTTCTCCCATGGGAAAAACCAATTGTGTGGTTTAATATAGATCCCATAGAGAAACATAAGAAACAATAGACTCAGGAGTGATGTCTTGGACAATGGTGGATTAGAGAGCTGCAAGACACAGTCTATCTACTGAAGCAATGTTCAAACTAATATAATCAACTGTTCCTAGAACTTCTTAATTGAATAAAAGAATGTTTACAGCAACTTTGAAGAAAGAAACTGCTAAATTTCATTTCCTCACTTTTTGCTTAATGGTCTGCCATCCCCTAGGCCACAGCTTAGCAGTATCCACAGGGACATCAACTTGCCTTCCTATACAGCTTTCTGGAATGAAGGTGGAGGGGCTATGCATCTTATTTGTAAAAATTTGTGTTTGTATATTTTGACTTGTCTGGTGGTTCCCTAAGAGAATAACTTAGAGGTTTGCCTTTTCTCCCCACTCTGGTTTCCCAAGGATGTATGTGTGAGAAGCATTTAAGTCCATATACTACCCACCACCACTTGGGGCCAGAGATGGCAGATAGGACAAGAAGCAAATAAACCAAAGGCCTAGGAAGGAGAAACCTGAGACGAAAGATTCTCGTGGAAATAAGGGCTTTGAAGGGCTACTGCAAACACCTGGAAAATTGGATTCAATGCCTGAGGCCAGGCTTGAATGCATGCCACAGAAGACCAGCAAGAACCTGAGGTTTGCACCTCTGGCTGATTTTTGAGCTCTGTGCAAGAACGAGAGAAAGGCTAAGGCAGAGTTGTCATTGGCCTGGCTAAATGTCAAAAGGTACACAGCTCAGAGGCAATATATAAAAACTAGGAGAGCATTCATTATTTTTTCTTGGCTGCAGTCACTGAAGAAAATCTCTTCAGGTCACTGGCTGATCACTGAGATGATGAAACAGAGGTTTTAAAGATCACAAGGAATACTGCCTCTGCAAAAATGGCTGGAAAATTTACTAATGATATTATAACCCTCAAAAAGAACAACATGAAAACCCCAGGAAGTGGGAAGAATCTGACTACTAAAGTTATTGTGCTGTAATATTCAAATGGCCAGTTGTCAACCAAAAAAATTGTTAGATATATAAAGAGACAAGAAACTATGGCCCATTAACAAGACAAGAAAAGAAAAAAAAACACAAACTGACAAACTGACAGAAACTGTCCTTGAGGAAGCCAAGCTGGATTTACTAGAAAAATACTTTTTATACCAATTGTTTTAGATGTGATCAAAGAGCTAGAGAAAACCATGGAAAAAGAAAAGAAAAGGAGAAAGAAAGAAAGAAAGAAAGAAAGAAAGAAAGAAAGAAAGAAAGAGAGAGAGAGAGAGAGAGAGAGAGAGAGAGAGAGAGAGAAAGAAAGAAAGAAAGAAAGAAAGAAAGAAAGAAAGAATAATGACATTTGAACAAAGAGAAAATATCAGGGGAAGAGAAAGAAGAAAAAGAAACCAATAGGAAAAGGTTGAAAAGTCATAGAGCTGAAAAGCTAAATAGCTGAAATAAAAAATAACTATGTTTTGTGCCAGGTGGGTACAAGCAATAATGGGGGAACACTTTGTAAAGTATATGATTATCTAACCACTATGCTGTACACCTGAAACTAATACAAAATAACATTGAATGTAAGCTGTAACTGAAAAATAAAAATTTAAAAATTCACTAGAGAGTTTCAACAGCATATTTGAACAAGCAGAAAAAGAATCAATAAACTTAAAGATAGGACATTTGAAATTACTGTGTCTGACAAGCAGAAAGAATATGAAAAAAAATAGAGTCTAAGGAACCTATAAGACATCATCAAGTGTACTGATATAGCATTATGGGACTTCCAGAAGTAGAAGAGAAAGAGAGAAAGGGATAAAAGGGATATTAAATAAATAATGGCTAAAAAATTCACAATTTTTATGAAAGATATGAATCCACAAATTCAAATAGCTGAAAGGACTCCAAATAAGATAAACTCAAAAAAGATCTAAACTTAATACATTGTAGTAAAACCATTGAAAGACAAAGGCAAAGAGATAATTTTGAAAACAGCAGGTGAAAAAGACCTGGTCATTTACACCACGGGAGTCTCAATAAAGTTAACAGCCAGCCTAGAACCATCCAAAATTATGAAGGCCAAAAGGCAGTGGGGTGACATATATGAAGTGTTGTAAGAAGCAAACTGTCAACAAATAATTCACTATCCAGTAAAACCATTCTTTAAAATGAAGGAGAAATTAAGCTAGCCCTAGACAAACAAAAGCTGAGGGAGTTTGTTACTGGTAGGCCCACCCTGCAAGAAATGCAAAAGGGGCTCTTTCAGAATAAAATAAAGGATGCTTGATAATAACTCAAAGCCATACAAAGAAATAAAGAACACTAGTAAAGGTAATTACATGGGTAAATATAACAGCTAGTATTGTTGTACTTTGAATTTATGACTTCAGTTTTTGTTTTCATATGGTTTAAAAGACAAATCATAAAAAGTGTATCACTCTATGTTAATGATCACATGGTATATAAATATATAATTTGTAGAAACAACAACACAAATAGAGAGGGAGAAGAACTATGTAGAAGCAGAGTTTTTCATGCTATTGAAGCTAGGATGGTGTCAATTTAAAGTAGATTATTGTAAATTTAAGGTATTAATTGTAATCCCCAGATTAAGCACTAACAAAATAACATAAAATACACTTTGAGGAGGGAAATATAAACTAAAAGTAATCAAACACAAAAGAAGGCAGGCAGTATTATAGGAACAGAAACAAAAAGATATGACATATAAAGAACAAATAGCAAAGTGGCAGAAGGATGTTCTTCCTTATCAGTAGTCATTTTAAATATGAATGAATTAAACACACCAATTACAATGCAACCATATATCTACAGGCCATCTTTAAGAAACACATCAGAGTCAAAGATACAAAAAAGTTGAAAGTAAAAAATATACAAATGACCAAGCAGAACATGAAAAGATGCTAAATATAATTAACTAGAGGCCCAACGTACAAATTTTCATGCAAGAATAGGCCTTCCTTCCCTGGCTGCGGCACCGGTTTCCCTCTGTCACCCAGGACCTGGGCCTTCACTCTGGCCACCACTTCCCACCTTCGCTCTGGGGCCGGGCACCACCTCCTGCCTTTGCTCCAGGGCCAGGTGCTGCCATCTTTGTCATGTTAATTTGCATATTCCCTCCTTATTGGCTGTGGGCACTGCCATCTTTGTCGTGAACTGATGGTCAATTTGCATATTCCATCTTTATTAGATAGGATTATTAGGAAAATGCAAATCAGAGCTATAATGGGATACATATTTACACCCACTAGGATGGCTTATAAAATTTTTTAATGGAATACAATAAGTGTGAGCAAAGATGTAGAGAAATTGTAACAGTTGTACATGACTGATGAGAATGTAAAATGGTGAAGCCATTGTGGAAAGCAGTTTCATTATTCCTCAAAATGTAAAATATAGAATTGCTAGATTACAAAGTAATTCCATTTCCAGATATATACCCAAAAGATTTGAAATATGTGTCCAAACAAAAAAAGAAACAGCATTATTCACCATAGCCAAAATGTTGATACAACCTAAATGTCCATTGGTGAGTAGATAAATAAACAAATTATGGTACAATGAAATGTTATTCAGCCATCAGTATATCAAGTCAAGTTGATATACTGATACATGCTACAATGTAGATAAATTTCAACAATATTATGTTAAGTAAAAGGAGCCAGACTCAAAATATATGTGTTTGATCCTATTATACGGATGGAGTTTCTAGAATAGGTAAATCCATAGAAAGAGAAACCATGTTGGTGTTTTTCAGGGCCATGGGCTAGAGGGGAATTGGAAGTGACTGCTTAATGGGTACAGAGTTTTCTTTTGGGGTGCATGCTTCAAAATAATTCTATTTTATCTAAATTTTGTTTGAATAATAAGCTAAGCAATTTGAAAAAAAATGGTTTAAGTTGTGCATATGAATCTTTGGATAGATTTTTTAAAGAATACAAATGCCCTTTTGTACCATTTACTTCATTTCTGAAAAAAATGGTGGGACCAAAAAAAAAAAATGACATACTAATTGTCTCAACAAATCAGTACTTATCTTGACCATCTTGACTTATCTTTTTAGTATCATTAAAAAATGTTATTTTAAGAAGAGACAAGATATAATTATATCTCAGGGTAATATATTCTTAAACTTAATTATCAAGTACTTGGTTTTCTACAAAAAGTAATAACACTGGTGAAACTAAAAAGTGGTGGGTTAAATAGACTACGTTTGCCTAAATAAAAACATACCCATGAAACCTTTAAGTATTTTTTCTTACTTAGGAGCTATTACTATTTGTTTGATGTACCCACCACTTTTCACACTGGTAAAATTGTTATCGCTTTTTAAATAAATGTTAGAATGGCTGTACCAGCTCAAACAGTATTATACAAGATAATAATCCAGAGTCATATTATTTAGGGAGACATGAAACCCAGTGAGAAAAGGCGTTGCTTACATTATTCCAGAGAGAAACAAGTGAGGAGTAATTCAATTAAAGCTAAGATAAAATTTTTAATGTTGTATCGTCACTGATAAGTTCTTGGATATTTGACTTCAGGAGATGGCTGGAATCTGGTTGTCAGTCTGTGGGGAAGCATGGGACTTAGCTGGAAAGTCTGTTAGGAGGACATTCCGAGATAAGGGAAGAGTGCTGAAGGTAGCCCACCCTGTTTATTGGAATTCAAAATTAGGGGAGTGCAGAAGGCGGCACCCCTAATTATTCTTTGACTTTTCCAAACAAGTCTGTGCATGTGCAGACCCCCGGTGTTTGCTGGAATCCTTATGCTTAATCTTTGGGTGTCCTTGCTTAAAGGACACTGCAAACACATGTGTCCTCCCAATAGCACTTACCCTACTGATTGTATCTAAAAGATAAACTTTATCTCAAAAGTGCTGTTACAATAAAAGCCTAACAAGGCAGGCAATTGAGGCTGTCTGGTTCCTTTAGCCAGGCAGTCCCTTAGCTCTCTCTTTCACAGCAAAGTTTGTGTTGGGGTAATCATTCATCTGTTGCTCAGGGTCTGCATCAGTCAAGGTCAATAGTACCTAGCTTCTCTTCTTTTCTTCTCAGGCTCTATGTTGGCTTCATCCCATTTACATGTGGTGGCTACTGATAGCACCAGACTCACACCATCTTCATTATTAGAACACAAACCAGCAATAAAAGCATGGCTTTCCTGTCAGTCCATTCAAGTCCAGGATTCTATACAATTGGACCAAATTGGATCAAGGCCCTACCTCTGTACCCCTATGAAGACTAAGAGAGTTTAGCAAAGCACAAAGTACATATTAGAGCTGGATGCAGAGATGTATTGAGAGCTGGGGAGCATACGGTCTTCTGTCAGAGCATTAGGGTTCAGTGGACAGAGGAAGGATAAAGATATGCTAGGAATAGGGGAGGTATCCATGCAAGAATAACCCTAAAATGAGAAATAAGATGGCAACTCCCTAAACAAAGAATTACATTCTTTGGGGGTTCCTCTGTCTTGGAAAGGTCAGTAAGGATTTAGGGATTTGAGTGTCCTAGGTAGGAAGTGTAGGTAGTACATCCTGAAGCTTTCAAAGAGTGAAAATGGGCGAGACCCCAGTTTAGCTGATTAGAAGCAAGGCTAGGTCTGCTAGCGGAGATTGTGACTCAGCCTGAAGCAGGAGATGAGAGGGTTTTTGTTGTTATTGTTATTGTTTAGCTATCCCCAAGAAACTATGTGTGCAATGGAAACTAAGGAAAGCTGGAGGACAGATATATTAGTCTGAGTAAAGATTCAAAGTGTCAGAAGTCTGCAGGAAAGATGGGTCAATTTTATAGATTGAAGTGGCATAGGAATTCTCAGCAGGTATATCATGCTCTGCAAAACTGAAGCCTGAAATGTATCCTTCATATTTGTGGTAGGCAGAATCCAAAAACGTGTTCAGGCCCTAACCTGGGATGTGTTCATTACCTTATATGACAAAAGGAACTTTGTAGATCTGATTAGGAACTTTGAGATGGAGTCATTACTTTTGTCTTCTTGATGTGCAAATGCAGTCCTGGTGGCACTTTCTTCTTTCACTCTCATCAGAAGTCCTTTCAAGTCATTGCTACTTCCGGCCAATAATAGCGTGTAATATGCATATCTTAAGTTATTCACATTTCTTCTACCAGTTTTCACTCCTCTTTCCTCTAAGTCTAGCCCAGTTTTTCATATATGTTCTGTGTATACATTAAACACAAAGAAGACAAAATTTATGAGTACAGAAGAAATACACAACTTTAACATAGACAACGAGACATTAAAATTGTTAAAAACTTTGCTTACTTTGGTTATGTCATTAATTAAAACCCATACTGCAGCCAAGAAATCAAGAGAAGCCTGACATTCCAAAGGGCAGCAAAGGACAAATTAGGGAAGAGCACCAAGAGCAAAGATGTGTCATTAGAGACTAATAACCTCATATTTCCAGTTGGACAATGAAAAAGTCTGATAAGAAAAAAAAGATTCATTTGAAATACGATATTGGAGGGGAGACCAAAAAAATGAACAAGTGGGCCCTAGAATAAATGAAGGCTGAAACATCACTGAAGGCGAAAATGACAAAACTGAAACTTTCCTTCTTGGGGCACATCATGAGAAGGAGGGTTCTTTGGAAAAGACAAAATGCTGGGTGAAACAGAAGGGAGGAGGAAAAGGGGAAGTCCAAGTGTGAGATGGATGGGCTCCATGAAAAAGCCACAGGCATGAGTCTCCGGGGCTGAGCAGGGCTGCTGAGAAGAGGGCATGTGCACATCACTCATTTGGGTCGTCAGGAGTCAGGGTCGGAGCCCACTCAAGGGCATGTCACACACACACACTTGGAGATGTGAAGATTATCTTGGATTAGCCAGGTGGGCCCCATCCAATTACATGGACACTTAAAAGTAAAGAACCTTTCCTGGCTGTGCTCAGAGAATTAGAGAGAGAGAGAGAAAGAGAGAGAGAGAGAGAGAGAGAAGCATGAAAAGAATTCAGGCACCTTTGCTGGCTTTGAAGATAGAGGAACAGGCTATGAGCTGAGAAATGTAGGTGGTTTCTAGAACCTGAAAAAGTTAAGCAGTGAGTTTTCCCTAAATCCTCCAGAATGGAGCCAATCCTGCTAACACCTAGATTTTAGCACTGTGAGACTTATTAAACAAAACTGTAAGATAGTAAATCTATTTTGTCATTATCATTTTATGTTTGTGGTAATTTGTTGGGGCAGCAATAAAAAACTATTACAATTGTTTTCTGTTAATTATATACATACTAGAGGCCTGGTGCACAAAAATTTGTGCACTCGGGGGGCGGGGGGAGGGGGGTCCCCCAGCCCGGCCTGTGCCCTCTCACAGTCTGGGACCCCTCGGGAGATAACAACCTGCTGGCTTAGGCCTGTAGATTGAAGTGGCATAGGAATTCTCAGCAGGTATATCATGCTCTGCAAAACTGAAGCCTGAAATGTATCCTTCATATTTGTGGTAGGCAGAATCCAAAAACGTGTTCAGGCCCTAACCTGGGATGTGTTCATTACCTTATATGACAAAAGGAACTTTGTAGATCTGATTAGGAACTTTGAGATGTAGTCATTACTTTTGTCTTCTTGATGTGCAAATGCAGTCCTGGTGGCACTTTCTTCTTTCACTCTCATCAGAAGTCCTTTCAAGTCATTGCTACTTCCGGCCAATAATAGCGTGTAATATGCATATCTTAAGTTATTCACATTTCTTCTACCAGTTTTCACTCCTCTTTCCTCTAAGTCTAGCCCAGTTTTTCATATATGTTCTGTGTATACATTAAACACAAAGAAGACAAAATTTATGAGTACAGAAGAAATACACAACTTTAACATAGACAACGAGACATTAAAATTGTTAAAAACTTTGCTTACTTTGGTTATGTCATTAATTAAAACCCATACTGCAGCCAAGAAATCAAGAGAAGCCTGACATTCCAAAGGGCAGCAAAGGACAAATTAGGGAAGAGCACCAAGAGCAAAGATGTGTCATTAGAGACTAATAACCTCATATTTCCAGTTGGACAATGAAAAAGTCTGATAAGAAAAAAAAGATTCATTTGAAATACGATATTGGAGGGGAGACCAAAAAAATGAACAAGTGGGCCCTAGAATAAATGAAGGCTGAAACATCACTGAAGGCGAAAATGACAAAACTGAAACTTTCCTTCTTGGGGCACATCATGAGAAGGAGGGTTCTTTGGAAAAGACAAAATGCTGGGTGAAACAGAAGGGAGGAGGAAAAGGGGAAGTCCAAGTGTGAGATGGATGGGCTCCATGAAAAAGCCACAGGCATGAGTCTCCGGGGCTGAGCAGGGCTGCTGAGAAGAGGGCATGTGCACATCACTCATGTGTCAGGAGCCCACTCAAGGGCATGTCACACACACACACTTGGAGATGTGAAGATTATCTTGGATTAGCCAGGTGGGCCCCATCCAATTACATGGACACTTAAAAGTAAAGAACCTTTCCTGGCTGTGCTCAGAGAATTAGAGAGAGAGAAAGAGAGAGAGAGAGAGAGAGAGAGAGAGAGAGAGAGAGAAGCATGAAAAGAATTCAGGCACCTTTGCTGGCTTTGAAGATAGAGGAACAGGCTATGAGCCAAGAAATGTAGGTGGTTTCTAGAACCTGGAAAAGTTAAGGAGTGAGTTTTCCCTAAATTCTCCAGAATGGAGCCAATCCTGCTAACACCTAGATTTTAGCACTGTGAGACTTATTAAACAAAACTGTAAGATAGTAAATCTATTTTGTCATTATCATTTTTTGTTTGTGGTAATTTGTTGTGCCAGCAATAAAAAACTATTACAATTGTTTTCAGTTAATTATATACATATAAATTTATATTAAAGTTACATAAATTTACATAATTATTAAATTATGTGAATTAATTATTACAGAATAAATTATATGTGTATTAATACAATAAGTAGGAGACCTTGGAATAGTTACCCACTGAAATCATTCTCTCTGGATGTTGAATCCCCTGACTTTCCTCATAGGAACTCTTATGGATATTCTCAAAATAGTAACATCAAGGGAAACAGAAATTTGTTCCAGGGAGAAACAGGAAGTTCAGAAAACAAAATATTGGACCAGCACAAGAAGGGAATCAATGGAAAGGAGACTCTGCCAATGTCCATGCTAGATCCTACCCAATGCATTACCTCATTTAATGCTCCCCTAAACATGCAAGCACCTTGTATTATTCCAATTTTGCTACTGAAAAAAGCAGAGACTATTTTGCCCAATGTTACAAGTCAGCAAATAATAGTCAAGCTTCAAACAAGGGTAGCGGTCGTACGCCAATTACCATGTTTCTCTTTTATTAGTGTAGATAAATTTATATTTAAGTTATATAAATTTACATAATTATTACATTATGTGAATTAATTATTACAGAATAAATTATATGTGTATTAATACAATAAGTAGGAGGCCTTGGAATAGTTACCCACTGAAATCATTCCCTCTGGATGTTGAATCCCCTGACTTTCCTCATAGGAACTCTTATGGATATTCTCAAAATAGTAACATCAAGGGAAACAGAAATTTGTTCCAGGGAGAAACAGGAAGTTCAGAAAACAAAATATTGGACCAGCACAAGAAGGGAATCAATGGAAAGGAGACTCTGCCAATGTCCATGCTAGATCCTACCCAATGCATTACCTCATTTAATGCTCCCCTAAACATGCAAGCACCTTGTATTATTCCAATTTTGCTACTGAAAAAAGCAGAGACTATTTTGCCCAATGTTACAAGTCAGCAAATAATAGTCAAGCCTCAAACCAGATTTTTGTTTCCAAATTTTGCCAATGCTACTCTATTACAGCTGCCCTCCGAGGAAAGTCAGAAATGATGTAATTGTGGCTAAATTTGATGAAGCAAGGAGTCAGCATAAAGTGAGACAAGCCTTTTCTAGTGCCTTAGAAATGTCCTCTTCTTCCATCAATACATCGATTATATCCTCAGCGCCCCATATCCTCAGCGCCAGCCCAAGCACTGAGAAAAAGTGACTAAGAGAAATCAAGGCCTGGCTTGTGTCATCCAGAGGATCATAGCTATTTTCTGAGGCAAGAGAGGAAGGAAGTTGAAGAATATAATTAAACACTAAATTATACAGAGCCAGAAGTTTCTAGATGGAAGCACCAGTTGGATCTGGGGATATCAGGAAAGTCTGCACTCAGAGGGAAGGATTTGGATTGATGAATAGTGGGGCTGAGTACCCGTGGTGACCTCACTTTGTGCCTACCCTCACGTCTGATGAGTACCAGGCACTGGCTGGGTACAGAAAGGCACTGACCTATTCTCAGGGCACTCATAACCATGGTATGGGCTTGTCACGGACCAACTTTGTGTTGGGATGTGACATGTGCACATAAAAAAATTTAGAAAGAAACTGGGGAAGAGAGAGTACTATCAAACCTGATATAGTGTTATCGGATGGAGTCTGAACCTGGGGCAGGTCTTGCGAGGGCCTGCTGGTAGTGTGTGGGTTTTTGTATGAAATATTTCACAATATGAGTCCAAGTGATTTGGGAAGTATGTTTATTAAAGCTGGGGACAGTGAAACAAAGGAAGGACTTAACGTTGTAGAAGCAACAGGAGAGAGAGTCTTAGAGACAGGTTCAGGGGTTAGCCTGGGTTGAGCTGCCGCTGCCCACTGCCCCCTGGTTGCAAGTCTGTGGGGTACCTTGGAGTTTAGGAGAGGCATGCCTGTGGAGGAAGGGAAAGGTTTGGGCATGCTCCCACAGTGAGAGAGCTCTGTGGGTCCTTTGTCTTGAAGCTTTTTATCTCTCTTTGGCCAGCGGAATTATAGGGGAGGTCTCTGGAGAGGGTCTTAATGGAATATTCATTAGCTTTTCAGGTAAGTCCTTCAGTACATCAATTCATCAAAATGTGTGTGCAAAGGGGTCAGGGCATTTTTCTGGAAAAAAAATAAATAAAAAACAATATATATATATATTCCTATCTAATAATAAACAAACATGGTAATTGACCGTACCTTCGCTACTCCTTCCATTGGCTAATCAGCGAGATATGCAAATTAACTGCCAACCAAGATGGCGGCTGGCAGCCACTCAGCTGAAGCAAGCAGGAGACTTGCTTGCTCCAGTGATGGAGGAAGCCAAGGTTCCCCACCAGCCGCGGCCCGGCTCTGAGCTCCAAAAGCAACAAAGTTTCAATTATAGAAGCTAAACAAACACCAGATACCTGCTTTCACCAGGCCGTGGCCTCAGAGCTGGAGCGAGCAGGAGCCCAGCTCTCAGCTCCAGTGACGCAAAAAAAATTTCAATTATAGAAGGTAAATAAATCCCAGAATAAAAAAGAAAAAAGAAAAAAAGGAGAGGCTGGGAGCTTCAGTCGCCGGCCAGCCTGAAAACGGCCCTCAGTACCTCACCCAGACTGGCCAGGCACCCCAGTGGGGACACCCACCATGAAGGGGGTGTGGCCAGCTGCAAACATCCATCAGCCCCTCTCCCAGGCTGGCCAAGCACCCCAGCAGGACCC
>NW_005365953.1:407904-415210 GCF_000412655.1 Myotis brandtii
TGGCTAAGGGACCCCCCCCCCAAGTGCACAAATTTTTGTGCACCGGGCCTCTAGTATATATGTGTGTATATATATTATATATTTTTTATTGGTTTTTTTACAGAGAGGAAGGGAGAGGGATAGAGAGTTAGAAACATTGATGAGAGAGAAACATTGATCAGCTGCCTCCTGCACACCCCCTACTGGGGATATGCCAGCAACCAAGGTACATGCCCTTGACCGGAATCGAACCTGGGACCCTTTAGTCCGCAGGCCAATGCTCTATCCACTGAGCCAAACAGGTTAGGACTGGTTAGTTTTATTTTTAAAGAACATTTTGAAGAGGAATGACAGAGACCGAGGCCAGTCTGCCCCAGGATGGAATGGAATGTGTAAACCATTTGCTCCTAAGTGTCCTTGGTTAGGGAAGACAAAATCTTTTGATTTATTAGCTGGCTGCAATTTGCTCAAATTGTTTGACCTTGTCTAATCATTTTGTCTGTTTCTTTTATTCCACTTGTCAAGCAATTGCCCTAGCTTCTTACTATCCTGCCTCAGTAGGACTGATTCATTAGACTCAATATTATGCCATGGTGTGTTGTTTGCTTTTTAGTAAATTTGAACTACCTACAGTAGTTCAAACTTCGGTAGTTCCATTGTGTTGTTTGAAAGGCACTGTCTTAGCACTTTGAGTGTGAGCTGAACCCCAGAGGAGGTCACTTCTGTGATTCAGATGGCAGAAGGACTGGATATTAGCAGAATTGGAGGAAATTGACTAGTGAGTATGTCATGCCAATTTCACTACAATATCTGAAGAATAATTCTTTGATAAAGTAAAATTTATTTTGAATTTATTCATTTATAAATTTCTTGTATAAACATTCAGACACATATACACATTGCATTCTACTCACCTAACATGTACTGGGTATTTTTTGATTTCTGATTTGAGAGCACTTTAGAAAGTAGTCTTTTCATGCCTTGTGGCCCTGGAATGAGTTCTTTTCATGTCGATCTCTCTCTAATTCTCTGAGCACAGCCAGGAAAGGTTCTTTACTTTTAAGTGTCCATGTAATTGGATGGGGCCCACCTGGCTAATCCAAGATAATCTTCACATCTCCAAGTGTGTGTGTGTGACATGCCCTTGAGTGGGCTCCGACCCTGACTCCTGACGACCCAAATGAGTGATGTGCACATGCCCTCTTCTCAGCAGCCCTGCTCAGCCCCGGAGACTCATGCCTGTGGCTTTTTCATGGAGCCCATCCATCTCACACTTGGACTTCCCCTTTTCCTCCTCCCTTCTGTTTCACCCAGCATTTTGCCTTTTCCAAAGAACCCTCCTTCTCATGATGAAGGAAAGTTTCAGTTTTGTCATTTTCGCCTCCAGCGAGGTTTCAGCCTTAATTTGCTCTAGCTCTCTCACTCACCTTCTTGGCAGCTCACAGTATCTGTAGAGCTCTCCCACCACACCATATTTTAAGTGAATTTTTTTTGTCTGTCTTTTGACTGAAGTATTTAATTCTATGTTCCCCCAGGGGAACTGACCTTGTTTCTCTGGTAGTTAACTTTCTTTTCTACGTAGCATTAGAATCTTACATCTTTTGCCCTCACTCTCTTGGGAGAATTTCACTGAAATACAGGTCTAGCTCATCATCCCTTTCTTTCCTTTTCTCTTTAACACCCTGCAGAAAACCTGTTGCCAGAAAGCTTTGCCTGCTCTCCGAGCTGCCTTCCGCACTAACTCTCAGGCACCAGCCCAGCTCACAGGGCCTAACCATGGGAGGTCAGTGGTGTGCTGTGTTCCACGTGGGCACACATAATATTAAGCCAGTTCTCTGGAAAGCCTACTTTACAGAATTCACAAAATCAGTCACAACTTAAATACTTTACCAGCAGCCAAAGCCAGAAGGCGTTAACAACAATCTTTGAAGTGTGTTTGGGTAGAGGGTTGGTACAGAAAAGAATTTTTAAAAAAAACTGAAATATTTTGAAGGTGTTTATGTTTGCTATTACAAGTCTTTTTCTTCAAGGTAACTGCTTTATATATGGTTGAAACTCTAAAATTATGCCAATTGAAATGTAAAATAGTCAGAATTGTCTACCCCATTCTAATTTGAGTAAAGCTTATTACAATTGCTTTTACCCGTGACTGATTATCGCTGTATAGTCACTATGGCCCATGTGATCTGGATTAAATCGCAGCAGCGCAGGTCTCCTCTCCTGAATGTACACTCACATGATTCCCCTGGGCTGGCATCTGCTCCTTTGACTCCTCCCACCCCCAGTCAGGAGATGGTGTCTGCTCCAAACACATAACATTATCAACTTGAAGGGCTGCAATTGATTGAATATTTTGACAAATATACCTCTCTAATTCCTGAAGCCATATGGGTGTGCAGCATGCCATATGGAATACAGTACTCTGCTTCATGAAATGATCCAAAAGCATTTTTTTATTAGTGGTTATTCTCTTGAACTGAAAACTGATTAGATTTTGAATATTCCATCACTGAGGACAGCCAACTAGCCAACTGTGTGTTCTTAGCAGCATCTTTAGTGTGGAAGGGTATTGCTGAAGTGGAAGTCCTTGAGAGTGATCACTACATTTTTAAATTTTTCAGGAAAATGGCTACTTCTATTAGGACTCTTTTTGCAGAAAGCAACAGAAAACTTCAATTACTGGCTCAACGGTGAGGAAAATGGTGTTACCGTGGACAGCAAGAAGCCTAGCACCACGGAGGAAGGGCTGGCGGGCCAGAGGCTCGGTGGGTCTCAGAGAGCAGCATCTCTCCATCTCGTTCTGTCCTTCTGCCTCTCTGCTCCGTGGAACCTCCAGCTGGCTGCCCTCAGGGCCACGAAATGGCTGCATCAACCTGGACATGACTTTCACATGCCAGTGTCCAGTGGGAGCGGATAAATACTCTCCTCCTCAGCATCTCCTTTGTCAGAAGAGGTCTTTTCTCACAACTCATTCTGTTATGTCACAGGCAAGTTCCAACACTGAGCACGTGCGAGGGAAATGGGGTTTCGGGAACTGATTTGATGAAGCTGTGGCTGCAGAGAAAGACAGAGACCCCGAATCAAGGTGCTGCTCTCTTAGAAAGGGAGGCAGAGGGGCCTAGACAGAAAGCTCTGCCACCTACAAGATTTGCTGCTCTTATACTTTTCATATTTAGAATTGATTTGGTCAGACCACCTCCACCAAAACAACTAGTTAAATTCTTTTCCCTGGAGTAAATAAGTAGAATCACAGCCAAAGACCATCAGAAAACTGTTTAATTGAAACCTGAAGCAGTTCAGTCTTGGGTATTGGTTGAAATTGACTTTTCAAGGACTATAATGCCTACTTTTTAGAGAACATTTTACTGAAAATAAAAGATATGTAAGATTGATTTTCTCCTTCATTACCAATGGCTATAGGAATGTTTACAGATTACAGAGTTACTAATCTGTAATTCTTTTTCCATCCTGTAAAATAGCATACTTTTTGAACATATGTAAAATATTGATGAAGATGGAAAGGTAAGGTGAAGGGCAGGTCAGCACTCCGAGCTGGGCAGACCGGGTACCAGACCGCCCATGTGGCTGAAGACAGGAACTTCTAGTCCCTCTAACAGAATTCTGATTTTTTTTTTACATTTGGGACATTTTTTAAACATTTAACATAACGGCCTGGGGTCTGGGAACCCTAATATCTGCGCAGGTTCACCCTCTGACTCACTGGGCACTAACAACTTTGCTATTTGGGACTCAGAGTTCAGTCCACAAGGTGGGGGTGGGGCCTGGGAGTGGCACTCAGTGATTTCTAAACTCCAGTTCAACTCTATAATTCTGTGACCCTCATTTGAGTTAAAATAAATTGAATCTCCCAAAAGGTCAAATGGAAGCAAATCAGGGTTCCCACCAAAGCTCAAAGCCAAGATAATTACTGATTTTAATACTTTGACTATAATGTCTATGCAAATATGAATATAAGTCCAATTTTCAGTAAAGTGCACTTGGATTTGATAGAGTCCAATCTGGAATGGATTTATCAGGCCCTTCTTTGCTGAAATGTTCAAAAGTTGTTGTTTTTTGTGTGTTGTTGTTTTGTGTGTGTGTGTGTGTTTTAGTTAATTTCTTTGTTATAGACATTATCTGACCTTATTCTTGGTTACAAAGTATTCCCTGGTAAGAAGTCTAGCTTTTAGCGGTAAATATATATATACATAAAAGTAAGCCTTCAAAGTTTAGCTTTCCTTGTCTAAGACTGAATTAAACTTCAACCTCCAAATCTGAAGTAAAAAACAGAATGTTTTATGTCAGTGTGTGTGGATGAGAAGGAGGCTGCACTGTTTACAACCTATTTATATATGTCATCTGCTCTCTTTTTTTGTTCAGAATTCATTTTGATTCATCTCATATCATGTACAGAAATTCTTTTATCCCATTAACACCTTTTCTTTCAGAAATCTGTAAATGAGCATAATTAAGAAACATTTTCAAGCACTGGTTTCTGAAATATTCATTATTAACCTGCTGGCTACACTTGTCCCTTTTTAGATTTATATAATTAACTAAGTATCTCTCTTTTAATACATAATCTTTGAAATGCAGTATTAATGTTATTCAGGTTTTGACTTGTCCATTTCTTCCTTCTGCATTTAAAGGAGATGATTCTGTTCATCAGAATCTCTCTCACCTTTTAATTTCCTAGGCGAGTTGGAGTGATTGAGGACAGTGAGAAGTTGTGCCATTTTTCTATTTAGCTAGAAAAGAACATGACAATACACTTAGAAAAACGTGAGGAGAGGAGTGTATTAAATACCATCATTTCAGAGTAGAATCATATAGGACGCATAGTCCAGGGGTAGTTCCAGGTACTCGTGGGGACAAGTTAGTGCCAGGCCCAAATAATCTAAGACTGCTGACTTTTTTTTGAGTATTTATTTATTTTTATTGAATTTATTGGGTGGCATTGGTTAAAAAAATTATATAGGTTTCAGGTATACCGTTTTATAATACACTAGAGGCCCAGTGCACGGGATTCTTGCACTGGTGGGGGGGGGTGTGGCCTGCGGGGATCGGCCTGCTATGGGAGCAGCTGCTCATCCCAGTCATCCGAGCAGCGCTCCCACTGTGAGAGTGCACTGACCACCACGGGGGCAGCTCCTGTGTTGAGCATCTGCCCCGTGCTGGTCAGTGTGCGTCATAGCGACTGATCGACCAGTCATTCTGGTCGTTCCGTCTTTAGGTCACTGGGCTTTTATTATATAGAACTAGAGGCCCAGTGCATGGATTCATGCACTGGTGGGGTCCCTCAGCCTGGCCTGTGCCCTCTTGCAATATGGGACCCCTCGGGGGATGTCAGACTGCCAGTTTTGGCCTGATCCCTGCAAGCCAACATCCCCTGAGGGATATAGTAGTGCAAGAAGTGGCAGGAGGCCGGGAAGGAGCACAAGCCCAGGCCAGGTGCTGCACCGGTCCCGCTGCGCTTGCCACCACCACCGTCTTTCAGTAGCCAGCCGTGAACCCAGCATCTAGTGCCCTTCAGTTAGCTGAGCAGCACTCCCATTGTGGGAGTGCACTGACCATGAGGGGGCAGCTCTTGCATTGAGCATCTGCCCCCTAGTGGTCAGTACACATTATAGCGACCAGTCAAGCGGTCGAGTAGTCAACCATTTGCTTAGGGTTTAATACATATGGATTATCTGTATCTTGTATCGTGAATGCACTGGCCCTAATGCTGATTTTAAATAACATTTGAATTCTAATTTTGGTTGATGAGAACCATCCTCTAGTTGTTCACATATAATTTAATATAAATAATTTTTGTACAATTTCCAAGTTCTAGTTTTTTTTTGTTATTTTTATTATTATTATTTCAGAGAGGAAAGGAGAGGGAGAGAGAGATAGAAACATCAATGATGAGAGAGAATCATTGATCGGCTGCCTCCTGCACGCTCCCCACTGGGGATCGAGCCCGCAACCTGAGCATGTGCCCTTGACTGGAATCGAACCCAGGACCCTCCAGTCTGCAGGCCAATGCTCTATCCACTGAGCCAAACTAGCCAGGGTCAAGTTCTAGCTTTTTTAAATTAAAAGGCAAATGGGCCAGGGTAGTCATGGACCTGTGTGTGGCCCTGGGTGGGCCAGCAGCATCCACTGCGCTGCAGCAGTGCAGTGTCAGGATTCCCAGTGCCCAGGACCATGTCAGACTGGATAGGGTCACCAACAGAGAACCAAGATTACACTATCATTGATTTTAGTAACAAATTAGTTGCCTTTGGTACTTTTGCCTAACTGATTCAATAGTTAAAAAAATAAAAGAGCAAGTCAAGACCTTGGCGCCAATCTCAAAGTGTTGCTAGGCTTTGAGTCTTTCTTAAATTACGAAATTACTATGGGAACCCATCTCCTGCTTGTGTACTCTCCAAAATCCCTTAACTGGCTGGCAAAGAAAAACTAAAATTGGGAAAGGTCATGGAGATGCCCAAAGCTGCAGCTGATTTTTCTGAATAGGAGTTTCCACACATAAACAAAGCAGTGCAATTTTACACAGATTTGCCTGTTCTAGGGAATTTTGCTGCTAGATTGGGCCTGGGAGTAGTTCTCTGAGAGCAATCTAGTGATAACTAGTGGAAGTTAGCTAGATTTCTTGTTTAAAGTATCACCGAATCATATCCGTGCTGAGGAAGCAGTCTTAACACTGGGTATCTATCATGCCTCAAAAATACTTTCAATGTTTTAAAAAAATTGTATTTTCCGGAAAATGTCTGGTTGGACTGTAGACTCTCTTCCTCATGTCAGCCATTCCTTTAACAAGTGTTCACTGAACACTCACCATGTACCAGGCACTAATGTTTCAGTTGGGGAATACAAATGCGCAAAAAGTAAAGAAGATAATATCAGATACTAAAAAGCACTAAAAAGAAAGCAGAATGCTCTGATATTGAGCAGAAAGTTACATGTGCATATGTATTTTTTTGGGGGGGGAGTGGTATATCACCTCCAATTGTATGGCTGACCCTTGGACAAGGTGACAGAGTAGATGCCATTTAAGCTCAGGCTTGAATGACAAAAATAAATATGCCACTGGAATATCTGGACCAAGGTTTCCCCAAGAAAAGCAAAGAGTTGGCACAAAGGCCCAAAGAGTTGGCACAAAGGCCCAAAGACTTAAAAAATAAAAATATTGGCATGTGTAAGGGCAGCAAGGAGACCATGCAGAGTTCAGGTTGTCCTTGGGGAGAAATGTTGTAGAAGATGGAAAAAGAAAGAGGAAAGAAAGAAAGAAAGAAAGAAAGAAAGAAAGAAAGAAAGAAAGAAAGAAAGAAAGAAAGAAAGA
>NW_005365953.1:415223-421301 GCF_000412655.1 Myotis brandtii
AGAAAGAAAGAAAGAAAGAAAGAAAGAAAGAAAGAAAGAAAGAAAGAAAGAAAGAAAGAATCAGAGTTTAGGTCAGTGAACTTGCAAGCTCTACAACAGAGTTTGGGCATAATTTCCGCATGTGATGGTGAGCTTTAGGACGTACTAGATAAGGCAATGAGTCATATATTTAAAAACAACTTTGTCTTCACTGGGGAAAATGAGTCATAGAGGAGAAAAACCAAAAAAAAGGGTCACTGACAGTTTGGATGGAGTACATTATTCTTGCCTATTACTGAAGCAAAGAATAATGGTGTTTTTCTGGGGTGTGTGTGATAGAAACGGGGTTGATAAGACATAGGTAAATGTGGGATATATCCTGCAGATACTTTCAAAAGGACTTGCCAATGAGTAGAATGTAGAGAAGTGGTGGGGAGAGGGGAGGATCGTGCATGGTTTGGGGGCTTTGGCTGGATAACTTGCTTGTGAGGTGGTGCAGTTAGTTGCTAGGGGGAGGCTGCGAGAGGAACATGTTGGAGAGTGAGGAAACAGGAGCTCTCCTTTCTATATATAAAGTGTGAGATGCAAATTAGACATCGGGGTAGATATTTCAAGTAGGTAGTAAATATGTGCTCTGGAGAGTTAAGAAAGAACTGAGGTGTGGAATTTTAAATTTGGAAGTTTTTGGTTTTAGAAGGAATGTACAATATGGAACTGCCTGAAATTACCTAGAACACCAAGTGTAACTGCTCAACAAACTGGGGCCCATCAAGAAGGAAGACAAGCAATTAAAGGGTCCGAGGCACACTGGCCTGGGCCAGAGGAGCAAACCCAGAGGTGCCACGTCCCGGTGTGGCAGCAAGGATCGCTGTTGCCATGTCGAGGGCAGTTGGGGTGGAGTACAGAGAACATAGACATGAATGAAATGAATTAAAGACAGAGTACGAAGTAGAACAATGGAGATAACATACAGACAACTTTTGAGTGTGTGTATATATTTTTCTTTATTTTGTTTTTGTATTTAACTTGGAAAAGTGTCAGAAGAATGAGGTTGTGGCTGGGAGGGAAGTTTGGATTCAAGAAAGAGACTTTGTTTTCTCTTTTAAAGAGTAGACATTGTCATAGATGTGTTTATGTGCTGATAAGAAATATTAATAATGCACCAAATTGGATAGTGCCTTTCCTTCAAAGAAAGAAAATAAAACTGCAAGAAGCCTAGAGGACAAAGGTACTGCGGTGGGTGCCAAGAGTGACTCCAACACGTCTTCCTGACAGAGTCAATCTCCCAGCTGTGGCCACGTGGCCCTTCCAAGGTGTGGTTGCAGAGGACGGGAATACTCAGGAGACTGAAGGTTGTTGAGTAAGAAGAAAAGACTTTAAGACCAAGCTCTTGGGAACTTAGAGCTGGTTTCATTCATTCATTCATTCAATAAATATTAAGCATCTAATATGTGCCATTTACTCTGTAAAATACTAAGTAAAACAGACTTGATTTCTGTCCTTTTTAATACATTTCATGATATTTATGAAGTGTGGATTATGTTTTATGATATAAGTACACATATCTATGTACCCTTGCACACATACATTAAAACTATATAAAAACCTTTTATTTAATTCCCTCCCAGGAATATGTTTTTATTGATTTTCTTTCTTCCTTTCTTTTTCTTCTTCTTCTTTTTTTTTCTTTTCAGAGAGAGAGAGGGAGAGAAACATGGATGTGAGAGAAACATTGATTGGTTGCCTCCCAAATGTGCCCCAACCAGGGATTGAACATGCAAACTTTTATGGTGTATGAGATGATGCTCCAAACAACTGAGCCACCTGGCCAGGGCTATATGGTATTTTTCAATAAAAATTCTGTAATAGTCTATGTGTCCTAAAATTTGGGAGGAAAATACATTTGCTCTAAATGCTTAGACCTAGGACTAATAATCATAGGCACTCATTACTCCAGGAATTGTTAGGGTTTCCTCTGAAAACTGGCAAATTCTTGGAAAGAGGAAAGCAAATATGAATTATATTACTTGTACTAAATCATTGGGGTTTATTGGTAAATTTATTTCAGGGTTGCATATTAGAGAAAGAAAAACTTTGTTTCCTATGTTGAAGGTTTACCTGATTAATACATTTGACTTATGATCGCCATTTGTTCACTATTTTCCAATGAACTTGCTTTGAAAATAAGTGAAGAGCAGCTCTCCTTTCTTCCCTGAAGTGTTCAGGGAGGTTGCACTCAGATGTTTCCACTGGGTCCCAGCTGAGACAGCTGATGCCCTCTGTCCCAGTGGTTGGTTTGCTGCCTTCTTGTATCTACCAAAGTGGATAGAACAACTATGTGATGTGATCCCAAAGGCATACCTAGTTAGTTCTAGCTGATGGGAGACCAGAAATTTGTAGCAGCTCCTCCTTATCCACAGGAGCTGCATTCCAAGGCCCCCAGCAGATGTCTGAAACCAGTATCAAACCCTATATATACTATATTTTCCTATGCATACATACTTGATAAAGTTCAATTTATAAAGCATTTTCATAAATAGAAGATTCATTTTTACCTTAGATCTTTGCAAACTCAGCATACCATTTTTTTTCCTTATGAATTTGAGAACTTTCACCATCTTACTTAATGGAAGCACTTTATTGCTTCACTTTGTCATATCCGAATTGCGAGCATCACTACTCTTGGGTTTTGGGCATTCTATACTAATAAAAGGGTAATATGTTAATTAGGGCAGATGTCCATCCAGATGTCCATTTAGACAAAGCCACAGCGACCGCCAGGCCTCAGACTCAGGCAGCCATGGGCTCAGGCAGCCTTAAGCCCAGGCGGCTCCGAGGCCCAGGGCTCATTGCAGCCTTGAGCTCAGGCAGCTGCAAGGCTCAGGGCTCACAGCTGCTATGAGCCCTGGAGGCTGCGAGGCCCAGGGCTCAGGCATCCGAGAGCCCCAGAGGCTTTGAGGCTTGGGGCTCAGGCCTCACAGCTGCCATGGCCAGCAGTGGCAGCACACTCGGGTAATGGGGCGGTGCCTTTCCCTGATCAGCCCGGTTGCCTCCTGCAGAGGAAAGCCAGACTGCGGCATCAGTAGGACATCCCCTGAGGGCTCCCAGACTGTGAGAGGGGGCAGGCCAGGCTGAGTGACCCTCCCCCCACCAGTACATGAATTTTCATGTACTGGGCCTCTAGTCTATAATAATAAAAGCGTAATATGCTAATTAGACTGGACAGCTGAATAACCTTCTGTATGTCATTCTGGACGTCCTTCCGAATAAAGCTGCAGCAGCAGGGACTGAGACAAAGGTGGTTAGGGGTGATCAGACAGACAGGCAAAGGGGTTAGGGGCAATTAGGCAGGCAGGCAAGTGGTTAGGGGCAATTAGGCATGCAGGCAGAGTGGTTAGGGGCAATCAGGCAGGCAGGCAGAATGATTAGGGGCAATGAGGCTGCCAGGCAGAGGGGTTAGGGGTAATCAGGCAGGCAGGCAAGTGGTTAGGGGTGATCAAGCAGGCAGACAGAGTGGTTAGGAGCAATCAGCCTGGCAGGCAGAGGGGTTAGGGATGATCAGGCAGGCAAGCAGTTATGGGCATCAGGCAGGTAGGCGAGTGGTTAGGAGCAACCAGGCAGGCAGGCAGAGTGGTTAGGGGTGATGAGGCAGGCAGGTGAGTGGTTAGGGGTGATCAGGCAGGCAGAGTAGTTAGGGGTGATAAGGCAAGCAGGTGAATGGTTAGGGGCAATCAGGCAGGCAGGCAGGCAGCAGAGTGGTTAGGGGCTATCAGGCAGCAGATAGGCGAGTGGTTAGGAGCTAGCGGTCTCAGCATGCGAGAGGGATGTCGGACTTCCACTTTAAATCAGCAGTCAGACATCCCCCAAGGGGTCACAGATTGTGAGAGGGTGCAGGCCGGGCTGAGGGACCCCCCACCCTGTGCAGGAATTTCGTGCACCAGGTCTCTAGTCTTTATAATAAAAGCCAAAACTACTATTATGGTGGAATGACCAGAACAACCGGTCGCTATGATGTGCACTGACCACCAGTGAACAGACGCTCAATGCAGGAGCTGCCCCCTGGTGGTCAGTGTGCTCCCACAGGGGGAGCACTGCTCAGCCAGAAGCCAGGCTCACAGCTGGTGAGTGCAGCGGAGGTGGCGGGAGCCTCTCCTGCCTCCACCACAGCAGCAAGGAGCAGCAAACTGAGTGGTAAGGAGCAGTGAGCAAGCAGGCTGTAAGGAGAGAGGGGTCCTGGACTGTGAGAGGGATGACTGACGGATCCTGGACTGCAAGAGGGCATGAATTTTGTGCACCAGGCTTCTAGATATTACATAAAATAGGTTTTACTTGAACACCAGCGCTGTGATACCTTAGCAGCTGATCTGATAAGTGACTAAGGACAGGCAGTATATACGGTATGTCATGGTGGACAAAGGGATGACTCACATCCTGGGTGGAACAGAGTGGGAAGGCAGGAGATTATTCGCACTACTCCGAATGGTGCACAATTTAAAACTTATACATTATTTCTGGAACTTAATTTTTTCAGATCTCCATTGACTCTAGGTAACTGAAACTGCAGAAAGCAGAGCCATGGTTCAGACAGACTACAGTAAATGGATGGTTGGGTATTGCTGCAAATAAAAATGGGGCCTGAGGGAGTAAAAAGGAAAATTCTACTGCATTGCTACATTATGTACATTAAAAATCATATACCCATAAACAAAATATGAAGAATTTTAAACCAGGAATATATGTATATGTAAATTATTGGCAACATTTTAGTTCTTGCCTTGGGTGAGAGATTCATACATACTCATGAATCATGTATGTTTCTTATAGCATATGACATATAGAATAATTTAAATGAAAGGGGACTTTGGACCAAAGATGATGATAAGTAATAAGTTAAAAATAAAATTAATCTAGTTCTATGCACTAGAATTTCTAAAACTTCCATCTTAAAAGCTTGAGATGATCATGAGAATATTAAACAATATTTTAATGTCTTCCTAACTGCGATTGGGTCATTCGGTGTTATCTGAAATACAGTATACTCTGCACTCCATTTAGCATTATCTATATTGGATGTAAATATTTTAAATAACACTCTTGAACATTTATTTATTTACCTTGTTGTCAACCTCTTGTCATTTAATTCTTTTAAATGTCACAATGTGACTGAAGAAGAGTGTGTACTATGAGCTTCTTCCTCTGACTGGCTAACAGACTAGATACTAGTACATTTTAAGTCAGTGGTTTCTTTACAAGAATAATTCAAATCATTTTGTGCTGATTGAAACTGCATAATCCAATGCCTACAGCTGCTTGACTAGCTTCACATCAACTGCCCTATATGGTGACATTTGGGCAGCTGCATGCATGGAACTGCCCTGTCCATGAGTCTCCTTGGAAAAACTCCCTTTTCTCTCTCAGTTGCCATGAGTACCATATGGACTAATGCAGAACTATACTCAAGTGGGATACAATAATGTTGCCATACTGGTTATTAAAATATAAAATTCAATTACTTTTATTCCAGGTGTAAATAGCCATTCTCCCAAGCCTCCAAAAATACCTACCAATCTGACCCTCCCTCTAGACTTCCATATCTCCCCAAGATACAGCAACTAAAGAGTTAACACCTGCAACTTTGTGGCTGGTGTTCAATCTGATTGGTCTGTCTGGTCAATGTACATTTTGGGGATACATCCTTGGGCCTCTGATATCAAAACTGGGTGAGTGTGAGAATAGTTTATATATTAAATATTACTTTAGCTCAAATTCATTTTTATTTGTTTAAGTAAAAATAAATAGACAGAAATTGTCATATTCTCTCCCTGAAGCCTACTTATAACCTTTGAACTTACAATATCTAAGGTTTCTTTGAGATTACAAAACAAGAAATCTCCTGTGATTTTATAATCCAAAAGTGGAACTCTTCAAATTCAAAATTATAGTATTTCATATATAAAATTCCATTTTACAGACAATTTTTTTAGAAATATATCTGTTCTGTCCTGCCAGTGTTGCTCAGTGGTTGAGCATCAACCCATGAACCAGGAGATCACGCTTAGATTCCCAATCAGGGCACATGTCCGGGTTGTTGGCTCAACC
>NW_005365953.1:421360-428934 GCF_000412655.1 Myotis brandtii
ATACTCTAAACATATTTACTGCTATTTTTTTCATATAAACAGAAATAAGGAAACTAAAACATGATATAGAAATCCAATCTTCATTGTTCTTATCAACTTGCTAAGAGGAGACTCAAGGTCATGTATTTAAGGGGGATTCTGAATATGTAAATGCTTTGGCAGTTGATCATATTTATACATTCAGACTTTCTATTTGGCTGGATACTCTGTGGGCATTTTTCTACTTCTGTTGAATTAATTTAGTAATGTTACTGTTTGAAATAGTCCAGGATATAGAAAAATGTCAATGATTTTCAAAAATGTCACCTTTCCTATGGCGAGAATGGCATTTTGTTTTCTTAAAAACAAAAATAAAGCATTTGTACTAAAATTTTCTCTGTGAAGGCCCCTAGGAATCTAATCTATGTGTTACCCCACTGATAGAAACTAATTGATCTTCAGGTAGGTTCACTGGCCTTACCCAAATAAGCAGAAATATGTTGGGCCATCAAAACCTCTGGGCAGTTGTTTTTTACTTAAGTATGGCAAGATGAATAAAACACTTCCAGAAGGAGCTCATTGTACTTAGAACTTTCTCTTTTTAGCCAAGAGACAAAAACGAGTTTCTTGACGTCCATAAACTCTTCCAGTTTCTCAAAGGACTGAGGATAAGCTAATTTCAAACTCAAACCCAACACCATGTTGGTGCATCCCACTGGATTCTGTTGTTTTCAGAGAGGATTTGTAAAGAGCAGAAATGTTTCTCTCTGTGCAAACACATCTTAGATTCAGAAAAGTAAAAGCCCCAGAGCAAATAAAGCCCCCAGTCAACTACCCTTTAAGCGTACTAAGGACATCAAAAGCAATGTATAGTCCATACATCAAAACAAAACAGCTGTCTAATAAAATCATCAATACCTAGTGAGGTTCTGTTTTAATGAGATAACACACATACTCCACGGTGGATTACACATTCTGGAGTAAATTCACATTTTAATGTCGATTTGATGTTCATAAGCTAATGGACAAAAAGGACAAGTGCCCACCTGCTGAATAGAAGCTAGAGAAAAAAGCACACAATACTTTAAACCACAATACTAATAGGAAGTGTATTCGCCAGGTAATTTTTTGCAGTATCTCATTTAGAACTTTCAACTATCTTAAAGTATTAGACATTAATTACATTGGCTCTGTCTTAGTAAGGTTCATAAAGACTAATTATATTGTCAGGGGTCAAACAGGAGTGGAGCAGGGATTGAAATCCGGTCTGTCTGACCAGATTTTATGCATGAAATCAGGATTCTGTTATGAAAGGCAAGATATTCATAGGCACATTCATGCTAGGCATATTACATAGTCTCTCATTTAGTCTCCACAACATTAATTCTTCTTCGCATAGCTGCAAGTTAAAAGGTACATGTTGAAAGAACACACGTAGTCACAGAAAACGACTGCATTTGATGCTTGGTCAATTCCAGGAAGAGAGAGAAAATAGCAAAAGGCAGAAGCCAGAGCTCAGACCAGGGGCACCTGGGGTCAATGTGACATCACCCACCACAGCCCAGGAGGACACTTCTGACATATAGAAGACAAATGTTTGAGCACTTTTATGCAATGCTTCAAGCACAGGATTATTCCAGCAGGCATGAAGACTTGGGGAGCATCCAGACATCTGTGTTAAAAATGAAAAAGACACTGAGATAACAAAAGTTGACAAAAGTTTGACACAGGCCCTTCTGTCCCTCAAAGGCATTGTGATAATGGCGATTCTGTTTTCTATCAATCATTTCCTACTAATACATTTAATTGGTATTAACTCAGAAAGTATCACCCCAGACTTTCAAATAACACATATTTTAATTATAGAAGAGAAAATGTAAAAAATAATATCTCCTAAAGTAGTCGCTTTCCTGGGAAACAATTATAATCTCATTACATGAGTTACTTTTGGTTATTGATACACTGGTCTCATTTCTGTATAGCACAGCGATTTTCAGCTTTTTCATCTCATGGCACAGATTATTAAAATTCTGCAGCACACCAAAAATATATATTTTTTGCTGATCTGACAAAAATATGTGTAATTTTGACTCATTCACACCAGATGCTATTGTTGTGTTGGCTGTTGTCGAATTTTTATTTGACAATCTAAGGAAAAGAGGTCAGTGCCCCTGACTAAATAGGTATTACATGTTTTAAAGATACCTGGGACACATGGTTGAAAATCACTGGTATAATATGATCTGCTACTAATTGTACCAGTTAGGCTGCATTTGGGTACAAGTAAGGAGAAACCCAAGTGGAGTGAGCTAAACAGCCAGAAGCTCATTTCCCTCCGTGACAAGAAGCCCAGTGGAAGGCATGTGCTGGCCTAGGTCTGGGTGACTTCAAAATGTCATGAGGGGCCAAAAGCATAGAGGCAGCTACATCTCCATTACCACATCCAAGTTCAAGGTCAAAAGGAGGAAATAGACAGGAAGATAAGAGGGTTTTGTTTCAAGAGATTTGTCTTTTTATTTAGGAAAGAAGCCTCCTCTCCTTCTACCCATCTCCTATTCCACCCCCTCCGTCCATATCCCTGTGCCCCCTAGTACCCCTCCCCTTAGGTCTCATTGATGGCACCGAGTATATGTGGATGCATGCTCCCTGGCCAGTGGGAAGGAAAACAGGGCACCTGACTGATATCCATCAGCATTCATCTCTGGGCAAGCCCAGAAGGTCAACCACCTTGACCTCAGGTGATCTCCACCAGATGCCTGATAAAACAGTGCCATCTGCAGGGGTGCCTGGGGTGGGTAGGCAGGCAGCTGCTGAGTAACCACTAAACCTCTGTACATGACCACAGGATTTTCAAGCAAGGAAGAGTGGTTTGATTAAAATGACTGTCTGTTTTATAACCCAAAGAGAATAGAACAACAAAAATTCATCTTAAAACATCTATATTTACCTTTATAAATAAAACAAAGACTGGGACCACACATACAGAAAGCAATTGATATAAAAATGCAATTTAGGAGTCATGATTCTATTTCCTTTAAAATTAAATTATATTATGCATATTTCAGACCAACACATTTTAATCTGTAGTTTTGAAATATGCAAAGTGCTTCTCATACTAAGAAAATGGAATGATTAATATAACTACTATATGTTCTGCGGCCTATTTCTAGTAAAACATTACTTTTCTTCCATGTCATCAGTGTTGCACCATTATTTCAAAGGCCATGAACTGTAACAATATATTTTTGAAAACAAAGTCTTAGATGGCAGTGACAATGTGTAAATGTACTCATTTCTAGATAATGAAATGTTAAATTCCTAAAAGGCAACTATAATTAAATAGAGGAAGGAGAAACTCTACGGTAGATTGCATTTATTTGTTGCATACTTCAATAAGACACCATTACTTATTTAATGTCTTAAAGATTTAATTAATGTTTTATTATCCTTCTTATGAACAACATAAATGGTAATATCAGATGATAAATGTTAAGAAAAGGGGAGAATATTTCAAAGAGCCTAGGTAAAAAATGCTATTTACAACTTAATCATTTAGATTCTGTGACATTAATAATTTATCAGAAGCTGCAGCCCGGGGGCAGTTCAATATGTGTAATTTATCTCCTGGAATCACTGCTGATGGCCAGTTAACCTAATATGTCCTGAGTGACTCAGCTCGTTAGAAGATAATTTAGTAACTGTCCAGCAGTTGGCTCCCTTAGAAATTCCGTCATCTGCCTTCCTCCCCAGAAAGTTCCATGATAGTCACGCTAGAAACGCTGAGGCTTTAGATTAAATACTAGATTCTTCCCAGGTAGCTCTTACATGAATAGTCATAGGCAGTGCCAGATGTTTCCTGATACCACACCAAGAATGCTCTATTAGGGCGAAATGTTTTTATTCGTGAACTATGCAAAAACATCTCATTCTTTCAAGACCAAAGCTGACTTGTTACTAGAGAGCCCTCAGCTGCGCTGAGTTTCATGTGGTATTTATTCTGGGCAACAATCAAAGTGTCTCTTGTAATTTAGAAAGTGGATACATATCAGAACCAAATTTTCTTATAATACCAGATCAAAGGGTGGGGGTTACAGATTTCACCAATTCATCCCTTTGCGGTATGGCAGAGCATCCATATTAATGAGAGGCCTAAGCAGGAGCAAACAAAACAAAGCAAACAAACGAAAGAGTTTGAGATCCTAAAAAATGCCCATTTGTAAGGTATTCATTTTGTACCTTGGTAATGGGTTAACCAGTAAGCAATTGTACTGGTAAGGAAGCTGGCCTATTTTGGAAACATGTTACTTTCATTTCATGGCAGAAGTAAAAATTTTAGTGAGCCATTATCAGAAAAGACATCTTAGACTAAGATAATGATCAGCCCAATATGCCATCAGGAATTACCCCTTGTTATTATTTCTCAGTCTTCCTAAGCGTTGGCTGCAGAAAGCAGGGCGCCCTGGCATGTGGTGGATTGTCTGGGCTGGGTTTTACCTAATAACCTGAAGAAAGCATTAACCTCCTTCAGTCCTGAGTTGACCATCTGGGCTGAGTGCCTTTTGTCTGGATGTGCTCTGGCAAAGGCAGTGAAGCTCCCGCCAGCACCGCCCACACTGCACTAGTACTGGGGAAGCTCCGACGCGGCTTCCTTGGTTGGGAGTTAAAGCTAACTGGGAGGATTCTGAGTGGATTTTTTTCTTTAATCCTTGAGCAAGATCATTCACATGTGCATGTTTTTAATTTCAGAAAACTGCTACGTTTTGTTTAGAAGCAAGGGAGACCATGAATAGTTATGAAACTTGTCATTCCCTGAATGCGTCCATCATTTTTCCTCCCACCACTGACCCATCCTGCTTTCAAAGTCGAGATAGTAACCTGTGTATATGCTGAGCTTAAGGAAAGAGGCAGACTTTCAAATTGTGTCTCTTTTGGTTTAATTGTTCACGATTTGGAACCTATGTGTTTAACAACCTTTTATCATCAAGGAGTTTTAAATGCATTGTAATATTTATAACTCATGTTTTGTTTATAATTTCAAAAATCCCTTGAAATCACTTCATATGTTTCAAAGAAAAAAACTCATGTTATTTTTGAGTTGTTCAGGAAAAATAAATAAATAGAAGAAGAAGAGAAGAATCTAGGAATTTAAGGAGTTATATAGGAGAAAGGAAATGGAGGAACAGGGGACAAAAGTGTGAACTACACACGAAAAAGGACAAGAATTGAGTCAGAGAAGGATCAATGAATTACAGCCAGCAGCGCGAGCCAAGAGCAAGGCGGCCGTCCTCAATCTTGGCTGTGAACTTTGCAGGAGTCTGTAAAGTAAGACGGATATATAAATGCCCACCAGGAACCAGACACGAGAAAAACACTTTTTTTTTTTAGTCCAGAAAAAGAAAGAAATGCTATGTTTAACTCGCACCGACCGTCGATATAGCGCCAACTGCGTTCAAAAGCTCATCTCTCAAATGAAAGCCGTGCCTGGACCCTGCAGATCAAACAAAGCTGTTAGGAGCTCATTATGCGCGAGCCCATCTGTGGTCCCGGGAGGTGTCTGGGAAGGGGCTCACTAGGAGGTAGAAGAGCCTTCCCTAAGGTTTCGGGGAGCAGGGCGGCAGGTAGAGAGGCGGCTTGGAAGCAGCGGCCGCAGAGGGCGTCCCTGCCAGCGTCTGGCCTCCGTGACATGTGAATTCTCGCTTCGTTTCCCCTTTTCCTCAGAGCTGCAGCAGGAACAGATCGTTCCTTACTTGTAACTGTGCTTCTGTTGTGGACATTGGCACTGAAACGTTCAAGTCTTACTTAGAACCAAGACCGTTATGACTTTCTTTCTGTCCCCTCTTTGCCTTTTGCTGTGTTAGCGAAGTGGACTGATAAGTCCCCCCTCCAGGACTCGATCAGCACTGCTTTGTCAATACAGCAGGCAGTAATTAGTTTTTAAAAATCCATATATTTTTGCTATATCAGCATTGATGTCTGGTATTTAAAAACAGTACTCAATAATGCCACCGAGTATTAACTTTGGGGCAAATACGGCTTTTAGACAATGTTTTGAAAAGCAGCCCCTGTAAATAGAAGGTGGTGGCACCAGATGGAGCCTGGGCCTCTGACATATGGCTTGAATTAACAAGTTTCAAACTGTGAGGATCAGTTTTTCTTTCACTGAAGGCAAAACCACAAGATGCAGAAGTAAAATATGCTCCGGTCCCTGACGCAGGGCTCGCCTGCCGCCGGCCTCCTGGGCTGGAATTCTCTGTTGGCAGAAAGTGAAAGTTATCAAAAGTGAGACAAGTTGTAACATGACGGAGGAATCACAGGCTGCCACGGCTACGATTCCCCTTCCGGCCTGTTCCTGGGGCCGCGCCACACGGCCGCACGGCGCCCGCTCAGACCTCGCCCCTTTGGAAGTGAATTCTGATTAATACATCCTCAAAATAAGTTGCTGTTCCTGGGTTGATAGAAAAGATATTTGAAAAGGCCAACTTGAGTGACAGATTGAAAGTGGCTCGGGGCACAGGTCTCTGATCTCTCCTAATTGAACTTTTGTAGGAGGAATCGAACAGGAAAGCTTAAAGATCCTGGGCCTGCATTACACAAATATTGTTTTATTTAATCAAAAGTGTCTTTGAAGTGTGGTACTTGTGGGCCACCTGTAGCTTTGAAATTTAAAGTCACATGAAAGCTTTGGTGAGCTGGAGAGGACAGTATGCAGCTACAATAGCTGTTGGACAAAACATCAAGAGGCAGGAAGGGCAGTTTCATATTCATGCCCCTTCTATTGCCTTTTCATTTCCCAGGGAGCTGAGCTCTGCAACGCTGCAAAGAAAAGCTTTACTGCATCCAGGCACCCAGGGCTGATTTCCGTCATTGGAAATGTGCTTGTTTGTGGTTCAGCATCGAAACTACAGTTATTCCAAGCTCTGAAGTACCAGTCAGTGTTGGCCCGACTAACCTGACTTCCCTCCCTCTCTCTGCAGCTCCCATATGAAGAGCATCGTAGCACGCCTCTCACGGAAACCTGACGGCAGTTTCTTTTCAGAGCCTGGTCCGAGTGGCACAAATGTCCTTACAGCCAGAATGAAAGACTCCTATAAAGAAAGAATATGCTACTAGCTAGGGAGAAATGTCACTTAATATTATAATTATTGCACAGTTTGCAAAGCACTATCATGTACACTACCATCATTTAACTTTCAGAGCCATTTCACTGGCATGGCTCAGTGGGTGAGTGTTGATCTATGAACCAGGAGGTCACAGTTCAATTCCCGGTCAGGGCACAGGCCTGGGTTGCAGGCTTGATCCCCAGTGTAGGGTTTGTAGGAGGCAGCTGATCAATGATTCAATCTCATCATTGATGTTCCTATCTCTCTGCTCTCCCTTTCTCTCTGAAATCAATAAAAACATACAATTAAAAAAAAAAGCCTGTAGCTCAAAAATCTTAAATGATTTGCCTAGAGGAGCACAGCCAGCCAGTGGCAGTAGGAAGACCCGAACTTGTAACTAAAAGCTCAGGTTCTAAGCTGGTCACTCCAGGGCAGGTGCAGCCACCTTCCCTGCCCTTGGCACTCCCGGGAACAGGAAGGAGACACCTCTCAGGT
>NW_005365953.1:428970-429872 GCF_000412655.1 Myotis brandtii
CGGGGGAGGTACAGAGGAAATGTTTGATTGTCACTGCCACCCGCACCCCGCCCTGTCTTGTGAGGTCAGCAGGGAAGCTGGTAGAAGGAAAGGAAGAGGAGCAGGATGGGCAGGGCATTCTGGTCACATGAAAACTTGGAGCCTCCTGAGATCTTGCTTTATTCATCACCACTGGGCACTAATTATGCTGAAAGTGCAGTTCTAGTCAGTGCGTTTTCCTGCCCTAAACTCCCGCGGGCCTTCGCCTGCAGAGCACTGGGGGCAGCAGGTCCTCTGGCTTTGCTGTGTTCCGTGTGATCTTCCGGGTCCCACAGCACGTGCATGGGCTCCTCTTGATGCCAAGACCCTGTTCTTTCAGAGACACCTTTATAGATGCGCAGGGCCTGCAGCAGGTCTGGCAATGATTATTATTTTTTAAACATTTGTTTCTGCCCTTATATAACTTTGTGGGCCTCGCTAGAGAAATTCCACTCACTCCTTTAGTTTAAAAAATCAGGAAAGAATCACAGAGCAGAGAGCAGTCTGAGGAAACATCTGCTTCCAACCAGTTATGTCATAAACAAGAAAGCCGAGGCCCCTATCTCTCTGCTCTCCCTTTCTCTCTGAAATCAATAAAAACATACAATTAAAAAAAAAAGCCTGTAGCTCAAAAATCTTAAATGATTTGCCTAGAGGAGCACAGCCAGCCAGTGGCAGTAGGAAGACCCGAACTTGTAACTAAAAGCTCAGGTTCTAAGCTGGTCACTCCAGGGCGGGTGCAGCCACCTTCCCTGCCCTTGGCACTCCCGGGAACAGGAAGGAGACACCTCTCAGGTCCCAGAAAGCTGAAGCACCTGCACAACGTCACACCACCACCAGGCAGCCCAGCCTCCCACCACCAGGCTGCCCGGCCTCCCGCACCG
>NW_005365953.1:430071-434180 GCF_000412655.1 Myotis brandtii
GCCTCCCGCGTGCCGCCAGGACCTTCGCAGGCAAACCATTGCCCTCCACATCATCTGCTAAAACAGCAAACAAGCACAAAGTGCAACGTTTCAGGAGTTTCGACTTCCCTCTCTCCATCCATCCCGCCGCGCTTGATCCATTTTCCAGAATGACCACCACCGGGCCCAGCACACATTTATTTTGTACTGGAGGCCGCCAGGGGGCAGCTCCTGCATCGAGCATCTGCACCCGGTCATTCCGCCCTCGGGTTGATTTGTGTATTAGCCTTTTATGGTATAGGATTATTCGCCCCCCTCTTTCCTCCAAGACAAGGTGAGAGTGGTTGCTGGTAAATGCTCACCCACTAGCTCTCTGAACGGTGGGAACACCTGACTTGGACCATTGGCAGTTTCTGCGATGGAAACCCACCCGTGGCTGACGTCCAGCTCCCGGTGGGACTGGACATGGTGGGACTGGACGTGGTGGGACCGGACACGGTGGACTGGACATGGGTTAGGAAGAGACGCAGCCCCTGTAGCCTGGGCACGAGGGCCCGCGCACTCCCGTGATCGGCGACTCCATCTGCCTCCCAAATGCTCTGGTGATGCCCCGTGTCTGGAGCGGAGATCAGCACTGGCTGCTCAGTGCATATCTGCGGAACCGCCTCGCAAGCACGAGGACCGGGCCCTGGGAAGCGGTGCAGGTCCATGGCCTCCCTGCTCCCGCTGATGGGCCAGGGGACAGCCAGCACCTCTTTCCTGGAGAGGACGCTCCTGGCCCAGCTCGGCTCTCTGACTGATGGACATTGGCCAAGTTCTGCTTTAACTTAAACTTGAAGTGCGAGAGAGCTCCCAGGGCTTTTCAGGTGAAATTTTAAATGCAGATTGAGAAAAACTGCATTATCATAATGAGACTATTCTGTTTGGGAACATTGTGATAATGATGTGATTCTTCTTTTTTTCTTTTCTTTTTTTAACGCTTGGAATAACCTTGCTCATTCTCTCCTTTGGGATGCAGGTCAAGCACTCTGGAAGGCGTTTCCACAACCTCTCCCTCGCCACATCTCCACCGGAAGCCACGGGCAGGCTGACAAGCTCTGGCCACGGCATTAAGCAATGGAGAGCGAGGTCTTTGTGGCAGGAGAATGCAATTCATGAGGGACGGCCGGAGTCGTATGTTTTAAGACTGAAAAAGGACATCCCAGTTCTGCTTCGGGAATTTGTTTAACTGAAACTTAAGTCAAAGCCAAATACAGGGAGTGCTTTGCTCAACCATGGATTTTGACATTTTTATCTGCAAAATACTTTCTAGGAAACACAGCCACCATGCAGAGCATGTCCAATAATTTGGGCAAATGTAAAGTTAAAATGTCCCTGAAGAAAGAAAAGGGGCATAACATGAAGAATGAAATGACTCCCTCTGTGCTAGGGACCCGAGCTGCACCTTCGAACACTGCATGCCTCCTTCAAGGACAGTGCTTGCTTAAATGCAAATGCTGGTGTTTTCTGCAGCAACTTCCAACACATGGCCAGCAAGACCCAGCAGCAAGGTAACTCTACAGATCTCACATGCAAATATACACATTTTACATGTGTTTCATAGTAAATTATTAAGAACTAGAGGCACAGTGCACAAAATTTGTGCACTCGGGGGAAGGGTTGGTCCCTCAGCCCAGCCTGCGTCTTCTCGCAGTCTGGGACCCCTCAGGGGATGTCCACCTGCCCACAGGGATTGAGCCTAAGCCAGCAGTCAGACACCCCTCTCCCAGTCCAGGGTTCTCGCAGTCCGGGACCCTTCACTCCTTATAAGCCACCTGCAGTGAAGGCAGGAGAGGCTCCCACCACCACCATTGCACTCACCAGCGGTGAGCCAACTTCTGGCTGAGCAGTGTTCCCCTTGTGGGAGCACACTGACCACTAGGGGGCAGTTCCTACGTTGAGTGTCTGCCCCCTGGTGATCAGTACACATCATAGGAACCAGTCGTTCCACTGTTCAGTTGATTTGTATATTAGGGTTTTATTATATAGGATGATATCAGAGTCTGTTTGGACCTTTCTCACTATAGGATTTAGTGTAATGGATAGTGAAAATCAATAAGACATGCGGCCCAAGAAGTTTCAATCCTAGAATAGGTAAATGGTCTACTAGAATTGCATACATTCAGGAATTGTAGGGAATTAATCTCTTTCAGAAATGTATACATTCAGAAATGTCATTCCATGTGATAACATTTCATTTTAAGGGGATGAATTGAGAGGAAATAATTTTAACCGTGGGAACGTCTTAGGAAATATAGATCCTTATAGAGTCCATGACTAGCACCTGCGTGCCCACCTCCCTGGAGGCAGGGCTCAGACGCAGAACCCTTCTCTGCCTACTGCCCACAGTGAGAACTGGAAATGTGTACACTGACGTGGACAAGAGCAAAGGATTTCAGTTGACTCAGGCAACTGGTTGAAAACTTACCCTGTGATTCATAGCTGTAATGACAAGGGAAGACTTCGTTTTGGAGTGATTATTAAGGGGAAACATCTATTTTTCTTTATGAACACTCTGACTTCATCTTAGAATAATGTTGACCTAAAACCAAAGAGAAAATTTTAAGTAGTTGTGTTTCTTCAAAGTCGGTCCAATTAAGTTGTCTAATTTTGGTTCCAATGGAAAATAGAATGTCCATATTTTTCCCTTTCCCTTTATTGACTATCTTGGGCAAAATCTAGAGCATGCTGGACCATTAAATGAGGAAAGTGATGGAAATACTGCACAGAAGAGACTATTTTTTTCCTATTTACATGAAAACGGCTAGTAGCCAAACAGTCTGGTGTTTCACTCGAAACGTGGATTCATTTACGCATAGAGCACACGCGGATGCCTTCCCTGCGAGAGCCCGTGCCTTCCAGGCTGTTCCTCTAAGGAAGTTTATTCAAGCCTCTTCATCATCAGCCATTACAGGGTCACTAAGAGAATTGTGTAAGGCAAGAAACAGCCCAGTGATTGATCACCCTCCCTCAAAACACAATCAGTAATTCCCACCTAAAAGAGCAATGATTAGTTTAATGCACTGAATGAAAAATGTTAGAACAGTAAAAATATTTTACGTGAGTTTTAAAGTATAGATTATCATGAAACCAGAGTTTTATGATATGTATTTAGATATGGATGCAAATCAAAAGAAACAAAAATACTTTTATTTTTCCTTTGAAAAGATTATATTTTCCTTTGGGAAAAAAAACCCACAAGATTTTCTTATGAAAAGTAGTAAAACTAAATTCCATATCAAGAATTTTATTGCCCTTGTAAAAAATCAAAAGGAAGGTGGGGGTGGGTGGGAAGAGATCAACTAAAGAACTTGTATGCATATATGCATAACCCATGGACACAGATAATAGGGGGTGAAGCCCTGGGGTGGGGGTGGGGAGGGTTTGAAAGGGTTAATGGGGGGAAGGGGACATATGTAATACTGTTTTAAAAAATAATTTTATTGTCTTTTTTTCAAATATGTGAGTCTAGAGAGCTTGAAGGAATTTTATTTAAAAATTATGATGCATGAGTGAGGAAAATAAATATTCGACATTTTAGGAATTTCTGCAGCTTAAGAAGCTATCTCATGAGCGACACAGGTGTCAGTAAACAGGGCAGCCCAGCATCTCTCACCCTTCCCTGCTCTCCCTGACTAATATTTTCCAAAATGTTAGAAGCTCTAATGTAAGAAATTGCAAAGCAAAAAAGTGAAGGTTAGCCCTAAAAGGAACATATTTACCCTAAAAATAGATGAGTTTTCATAACTCAGGTGAAGGTCTCTCTCTCTCTCTCTCCCACCTCCACCCCCCTCCCCAGTCTGTCTCAGGCAAGCAGTTGCATTAACAGTCAGCTCAGCACTGCATGGCTCTCTAACAACCACAGAGCTGCTGAATGCGGGGTGTGCTGCCATGCATTCCATACACCCGAATAGTCTAGTTCGCTCTCTAACAACCACAGAGCTACCGAATGCGGGGTGTGCTGCCATGCATTCCATACACCCTAATAGTCTAGTTCATAAAACCCTGGCTTTTGCCAGCATCTTTGCTCCCGGTGACTGGAGAGCTCTTGCTGCCCCCCCCCCCCCCCCCCCCGCCACACACACACACAC
>NW_005365953.1:434400-451187 GCF_000412655.1 Myotis brandtii
CCACCCCCGCCACACACACACACATGCACACACACACACACACACACACACACACACACGCACCCTTTCCTTCTCCCAGCTGGTGCTCCAGCGACACAGACAAGGCGGGTCATGGAGTGCAGCCTCTGCTTCTGTCCTTCTTCCCACCCTGCTGGACAGACTGCGGGGAGGGGCCCAGGCTGGCCCTGGCCCTAGAAAGAACCAGAAGTGTACCCAGGGCCTGAGGCCCAAAGGCATCCCTTTAGCCCCAGGTGAGCTGACTGAGGAGCTCTGCTTTTCTTAACCTGACACCTGAGTGCACAGAGTGTGCGTGAAGGAGTGAGAGGTGCTGGCCCGGGACTCAACTCCCTCCTGGCTTTCAGTGACCATAGGTGACCTCCACCCTTCTGCAGTCACACAGCCATTCACTAAAAGATTATTATGCAAATGTATACTAACTAGGCTTAGTTCCCTACTGAGACTTCCCTCCCACTCCCTGCATGCTAGCATGGGTGCTGACAGTGTTTTGGAAGAGGCACTAAATAGCTGGAAGGCTTTCTGAATATATCTGTCCTGGCCTGTCAAAGCTAGAACAGCCCGGTCCATCTGGGCCTGGAAGACAATCTCCATGGTGTAAAATACATTTCAATTCTTTCCTCGCGGAGACAACCAGCTGGTGCTGCAGCGAGACAGCCAGCTCCACTGTGCGTAGACCTCGCTCTGAGCCACTGTGGCCTGGGATGACTCCGAGGCTGCACCTTCAGGAGACAGAGCAAAAGCACTCATGGGGGGGAAGGTGCAGGGCTCGCGTCCCTGCCTCGGGCTGAGGCCATGGAAGGGCTAGCAGGATAGCCAAAGCTCTTAAACAACTGATAAAAATGCATTTTTCTTTCAACTTTCTGGATATTGAGCATAAGGAGGATTTGGGGAGAAAGAGGCAGCTTTTCATATAAATGCCTCACTTTTTGGGTGTCTGCTCGGCCAGAAGCCCTTCCCGGCACGTCTCTGCTGTGTGACTGTACAGACCACCATAGAGTCATAACAGCATTGGGATGTAGGTACAGTGGGACCTTGACTTACGAGTGTCCCGACTAACGAGTTTTTTGAGATATGAGCCGTCTCTCGGCAGATTTTTAGCTTTGAGTTGCAAGCTAAAATTCGGGTTACGAGCCAGCTTCAGATACCCCACCGCTAGTTGGCGCAGCGAACGTCACAGTGAACGCCACAACATCAGCCCAGCATCACGTGTCTCACTCGTTCACTTTTTGATTTGACATACGAGTAATTTGAGTTACGAGCTCCGTCACGGAGTGAATTAAACTCGTAAATCAAGGCCCCACCGTATTTGGGGGCAGCAGAGGAAGTGGGTTCTTCCCCCTTGAAGTCCTGGGGCTCTGCTCACTCTCTGGTTCTAAAAGCACAGTTTGTGAATGTGCATCAGTACTGATCTATACAGCATATGATTACGCCACGTGGACCCGAAAATAATGGAGCCCCTCAGTGAAGATTTCTGACATCTGCCATTGTTCATAGTTTATCTTCTGGGAAGGGCGAGTGGCGGGATTCTTTGCTGAACCAACGAGACAGAGCTCAATACTTGGTCAGGGGTCACAAAGAACAAACCAAATTGGCTTGAGACTTCTTTGCCAGCTCAGAACCACGGTGAGGGCCTGAGAAGGCAGACCTGGCGGAGTGGCCCCTGGACACTGTTAGGAACTCGGTCAGAAAGGGCAAATGCAAACACACAGAACAAGTCAGACTGCACAGGTACAATAAGTAGCCATCCACAATGCAGGAAGAGAGCCATTCCACAGCCAGGGAGGTCGCCATGGCACCCCAGGGGTGAAGAGTTATCTGAGACCTTGAATGGGCCTCTCTGACCACCACTGACAGTGCAACTTCTTTCCAACCTGAAAGCTCGGTTTCCCTCAGGGCTGCCGTGGAGGATGCCATGCCACCCAAGTCCGGCTGAACGATAAAAATAAAAATAAAAGTGCTCTAACAGAAGGAAAACTGCCTTTGATGGGCTCATAATTAGACGGACACTGCTGAGGAAGGAATCTGGGCTTGAACTGTCCGCACAGTTCCGTGTCTAGGACATCTCCCCTGGTGTCCCAGGAGGAGGGGTCTGTGGTGTCCCAGTGTGTATAGGTCTGAGAGCTAACAATTTAGGAGGACCCAGGCATAGCAGGGCCCCACATTTTTGTGACTTTATCTCTAGAAACTCTATAAGATCCTCACAGTGAATATAGAAGAGAAATCCCCTCAGGCTTCCTGTGGGAGGCGGGGAAAGGGAGCCTGGCCTGAACTCCAGAGAAATTCTACCTGCTTAGCTCTTAATGTAGTCAGAGCCTAAACGATCTAGAGAAGGAAATATCCAGCCTCCAGCCTCTTCTCGCCTTCCTGTCCCAAATAATGTGTGCGGGGTATGGGGTGGCGGGAAATAAACACTCGTGAAGATCACAGTTCATGGTACAGACTCATTAAAAGACTAAGTCCTAACCACAGGACTATCAGACACTTCCCCTCCCCCACCACTGCATGAACAAACCTGTTCACTACAGTGCTTTTTACACAGTAGATCATCGTGTCTGCTTTTCAACAACAAAACTATAAGGCATACAGAAAGGCAAAGTAAATAAAAATTCAGTTCAAAGAGGTTAAACAATTATCAACACCAGAGTTAGACATAGCAGGAATGTTGAAACAATCAGACAAGGAATTTTTTTAACTATGATTAATATGCTAAGATTTTAATTAAAAAATAGAAAATATGCAAAAACAGATGGATAATATAAACAGAGAGATGAAAATTCTAAGAAGGAATAAAAATGCTAAAAATAAAAAATACTATAACAGAATGAAAACTATCTTTGATAGGCTCATAATTATACTGAACACTGCTGAGGAAGGAATCTCTGAGCTTGAGGATATGACAATAGAAACTTCCAAACTTAAAAGGGAAGAGGAAAAAAAAGACTGAAATTTAAAATTAAGAGAATATGCAAGAACTCTGAAACAACTACAAAGGGTGTTATAAGTCATAATGGGAATACCAAAAAGGAAAGAAAGAAAAAAAGAACGAAAGAACAAAAGAAAGAAGAAAGAAAGAAAGGAAAAAAGAAAGGAAGAAAGTCAGAGAAAGAAGGAATAGAAGAAATATTTGAAGAAATAATGGCTGACAGTTTCCCCAAATTAATGTTAGACACCAAACCACAAATCCAGGAAGCTCAGAAAACTCCAAGGAGGATAATGCTAATAATAAAAATACACATAAGCATATCATATTCAGACTTCAGAAAATTAAAGATAATGAAAAAATCTTGGCAGAAGCCAGCAAACAAAAACACTATAGAGGAGCAAAGGTAAGAATTACATCTGATTACCTTTAAAAAACCATGCAAGTAAAAGGAGAGTGGAATGAAATATTTAAAGTGTTGAGAGAGCCCTGGCCAGTGTGGCTCAGTTGATTGGGCATCATCCCATGCACCGAAAGGTTGTTGGTTCAATTTCCAGTCAGGGCATATGAGTGGGTTGTGAGCTTTATCCCCTGTAGGGTGCATGCAGAAGGCTGCATATCAATGTTTCTCTCTCTACCTCTCCCCACCTCTCTCTCTAAAAATCAGTAGGAAGTCGTTATAAATAAGTAAAGTGTTGAGAGAAGACAACCACCACCAACCTAGAATTCGTACCCTGAGAAATTATCCTTTAAAAAAAGTAAAAATACTTTCTCAGACAAACAAAAATTGAAAGACCTTTTGTCACTAGACCTGCCTTGCAAAAGATATTAAAATAAATTCTTCAGAGAGAAGGAAATAACTAAGGAGCAAAATTTGGATCTACATGAAGAAAGAAAAAGGATCAGATAATAAATAAGTGAAAGTAAATTGAAAACTTTTATTTATATTATTCTTAATTGGTGTAAAGATAACATTTTGTTCAAAATAGTAATAGCAATAATGGATTCAATTATATTTGCATATATACAATAGTATATATATTTGCTTATGCATGATTTTGTATAAGTAAAATAAATTACAGCAATGATACAAGGAGAAAGAAAAAAGAATTAGGAATATTTTGTTATTATGAGATACTTGCTCTGCCATGAAGTAGTATGCCATTTTTTGAAAGTGTAGAAGCATCGGACAGTCAAACCTCAGAGGGAAGGCAGGGGAGGGTGGGTGGGAAGGTAAGAGATCAACCAAAGGGCTTGCCTGCATGCATATAAGCATAACCAGTGGACACAGACAGTAGGGGGGTGAGGGCATGTGAGACACAAAACAGTACATTCTGAATAATCCATTCATATACTGTTTTTACAGCATGGAAAATTAAATTATGTGGTTAGAGAGGCATACAAACTATAAAGAAAAATAGGAAGATGACTAGAGGGAGGGGTGCTGTGATGGAGGTTTCCGGAATTTGGAAGTGCTCTCCTTCAGCACTGAAAGGGTGTTTCACAGTATTCGCTGCATAGAATGCATTGTATTTGTGATTATTTCATTTTTCTGTATTTGTGTTCCATTTCCTAATTTTAAAAGCTCCAAACAAAAGAGAGAAGCATGTGCCTCAGCAACCAGATCCTCCTTTCTCCATCTGTTCTGGAAGGCCATGCCTCAGAGCAGAATCTGCACAGATTTCCCAGGCAGAATACCTGGTTCAAATTCTGGTTTTGCTTTTGTATTACTCTGTGACCTTGAAAAGGTTGCTAAATGGATCTGAGCTGGTCTCTTCCTCTGGAGGGAAAATTAATAATATTGGCTCAGTTTTATTGAAGACAGTAGCTGCATTATGTACTTGGCACTTTACTTAAACCCTGGGTGTCATGTAACATGGAGACAAGACTATCTCACAAAGCTGTTGTGAGGATTGAGGAGTAATGGAAGTGAAGTGCCCAGCATAGTGACCAGTGATGTGAGATGGTCAGTAAGTGTCAGTCTCATGCCTGCTTCCTCCCCTCGACAGTTTAAGGCTGTTCACTGTGGTTATAGTACTCCCACCCTGGCAGAAAATGCATGTTCTACCTTTGCTTTCAGAACAATGTGCTCTGCAGGATCAGAACAGACATGTGGAAGCAAGATGCTGCGTGTTGTGGGAAGGGAGGACCCTGTCTTCTTCAGCAGTGTCTGGTCTACCAGCCAGCCCACATCCACTCTGACCTCCGAGTCTAGACTAGGGCACCAACAGTTAAACACCATGTTCATCAGGAGAGGAGAACCCCAAATGATTAACTAAAATGGGAAAGATATGAATGTAATAGTAAAGAACAGAAAACACCAAATTTCTACTGTTTGGAGGGGAACTAGTCCATCTCACAGCATCAATAAGACCATGACAGTTCTGTGTTGAGATTTAATGGTGAGTGAAGCATGGTCTCTCCTCAAAGGAGTTTGAGTCATGGTGGGCTCATGTGTGTGGTAAACGTGAGCATGTCTGAGCCCCTACCAAAGCATGCAGGTGGGTTGGCCTCACACTTAATCACATGGATATAAATTCAGCCATCATTTTGAACACCCTGAAGGGGGTGAAACCAGGCATAAGCACCAATGTGTCTAGAGAAGACACTTTGGACTGTAGCTTTATTCACTCACTTGGTCTTCATGCTGCCCCTATTTTAGGAGTGAAAAAACTGAGGCTTGAAAAAATTAAGTCTGTTTTATTAATGGAATGAAGTACTAGAACCAGTTTATAGAGCCAGGAATTATTGTAAAGTCTATTTTCATCATAACTGGAGGGCTATTTATTAAGCCTTCTCCATAGGATACCATCGGTCAACATTTGCACAATACACCAGTGTCCCACCAAATTTTAAAGTTAAAGGGTCTCATTTAGCCAAAAAATTATCTAAATAATTCTTCCCCTGTAGGATTTCTCACCTCTTTAAACATTTCCAATACCAACTGTGACCTTCTGTGGAGAACACATGCTTCCTTTACATATGTATTTGCCCCTCATCCCTTTCACTTCCTCCCAGTGCATGAGTGTTCCATGGAGGCAGCTAGGGAAATGCTCTTGAACACCCACATACGTGATTTTCTGGATCTTCCCACACACAGAGAAAATCACAGAAGGAACAACATCTACCCCAGAAGGCCTGTAGAAGGAAGCTTCATAACCCAACTAGTTCTCCTTGTTGGAACATCAGCCCAACTGTGGGCTTCATGACAAGGCTGGAAAAATACAGGCTTCCCAGCAAACACCACTTGACCTAAGTTTATACCTGAAGGGCAACAGATTGAGAAACAAACTAAATCTTAAATCTATAAATAGGAAACAGCACCTCAGTGGCTTTGTTAGTAAAAAGATTTTGAAACCCACTCACACAGCAGAATCACATGTAGAGCCTTTTAAAGGCCTGGACTCAAGCGCACTCCACCATTGGGGCTCTTGCAGCAGGTCAGCTGGCTTTGTTCCCATGTTCTGAGGATTCAGGCTACAGAGCTATCACCCTCCAATGGCGTGACTCTACTTTACTGATAACAAAGACGAAAAGTGAAAGTGCTGCCTCAGTGTTCTCGACTTAAATCTAAAGAAATTGGAAATAAGAAGAGAAATTCTTGAGTCAAATCTGGCACATCCTGCAACTGATTACCATGTGGCTCATTACCACTCATGTTATGAAAGGGATTTAGAGACTCAGTCATCCCTGCTCAGTAGCCCTCAACTCCAGGTGGGTTTCCACTCCTGCAGGACAACACTCCAACACTGGCTAGGCCAGAGTCAGAGACAAGTGCTCCGTCCTCCCGTGGGGGTATGTGGAATGCTCTGTGCCTTACCATAGTCACAAGACCTGTAGGCAGCTCAGAGCGAGAGGAGGCTAGACAGAGCCATTGGGCCCTCTTTCTCAAGAGTCTCCCTTCATCGTCCCCTTCCCTGAAGAGCTCCCTTCCGAATGTCCTGTTCAGTTGTTTTTTCTGTCCTTGAAAATAAGACAAAACTCAAAAATGAAATTCCCCAGTTCTCCCTCTTTGTGTGGATTTTAATCCTTAAGAAATCCCTTTCTTTCCCCATAAAACTTCTCTTAAAATCACTGCTTTCTCAAGAAAATCAAGTAAGTGAGCTCAGAGACTTCTCAGGAGCGACAGCCTGTCCTCTCAGCTACTCCCTGCACCGTGAGCTTCAGGACTTGGCTGCGACTCCAGACACCGGTAAGGAGACATGATGTGAAGAGGAGAATTAGAGCATAATCTTTCTATTGGCAAAATATTAGATCTATTACAATTAAAAAGAGCTTTGTTTTTGTAAATGATAGCTTTACCAATGCTATCTGCCTACCTCGTCATTTTCCCACGTTCCCAGATCCTCCTCCTTCCCTTTTCCCATAGCTCGGGCTGCACTGGTTTATGGCCTCTGGTGGGCCCATGGTTGAGGGAACTGAGCTGCCCAGAAGGGCTAAGGACTTGGTCTCACTCTGTAATTCAGGCCACAAGGAGGGGACCGGCCAAAGCTGGGACTGAGGGCCATGCGCCACAATCATTTACTACCCCGGCAACAATGGGCCACCCAGACCCAAGGGCAGGAGCAGAGTCCCGGCTGTCAGGCCCCAGCCCCTGGGCTCACAAAGTGATTACCCACCGCGGGGATCCTTAAACCTATCCTCAGTGTCTGCTTCTCAGCTCACCTGATCTAATTTTTTGTTCTCAAATACTCAGTTCATTTTCCTTACTGGGTTATTTTTATTATGTCCTTCTTCATCTGTCTACCAGCTCCAATACATTTGCAAAATTTGACTATCATGGAATATTCTGGACACTCAAACCAATAAAATCATTACACTTTATAGCTGGGATGTATCTCAAAGGGATAGGGAGACCAATTCCTTTATTTTGTCAGCAACAGCCAAAGAGGTATCTCACTTATCCAGGGTTACACAGCAAGGCAGCAGCAGTATGGACAAGAAATCAGGTCTGATATTGTTTCCCCAGTCCTCCTAGAGTGTCCTTGTACAAGACAATTACACTTTAATCTTAAGCAATGCACAGAATGCCAATCTGCCCATGCTTGCGTGTGCATGCACACCCCCCCACACACACACACACACAAACACTTTGCTTTCTAGAGCCATACATACATGTTTTTATTATCTTTTTTAAAAAAGGTTACTTGTCTTGTGTATCCTCCTCAACAGCATTAGCTCAGATAGCTAAAAGTTGAGTCTGTCTCTACATTTCCTGAAGCTTTCCTTTAAGAAGCAATGCCCATTTTGAAGCAACCTCCACATATGTGGAAAATGTCATGCTCTGTGTCATGTGGAGCCTCTGGGCATTTTGTCAAATTATTTCCATTTTTCTACTCTGGGTCCTAATGATCCTAGACACTCGCTATGCAAGGAGGGCAATGCATCGCCTGCCTCCCTCCCTTTGAAATATTCGCCAAGGCGAGTAGGAAAGGGCTTTCAGTCCCAGCTACTCGATCAGAGGGATCACAGTTGTCCTTGTCCTCTGTCCACATTTGTGTCTCTCTTCTTGCTGTTGCTGGCATGTACACAGGTCTGATCATCTGCAGCCTGTCTTTTCTCCTTTGGAGCAATCTCTGTTCTTTATACCCAACTGCCAGTTCCGTGCTTTCATTTTGCTGTTCCCACTGCTGCTTTGCTATCTGTGTATTTGCCTTGGGATTCGAGCAACTAGCTGTGCATGCATTCAGCGTTTTCCCCAGGGAAACAACAGCAGAACTGCAGTCTCATGTGGTGCCTTCATTTCCAAAGGCCTCCACTGGGTGTCAAAGGGAAAGCTACCTACTAGGACCAACCTGGCGACGAGCAAGAGGCACGTTCTTCCTTTAACTCCAACATTTTCTTGCTCTGTTGGCATATTCTGCACATCTTTGAGCAGGGACAAAACTCCATTCAAAGCCTTCCCAGGCTGCAGTGGGTCTCAGGAGGACTGGGGAGCCAGCGGGACCTGGTTTACAATGTTCATTACCTGGGCATATGCTCAGAGCTCCTGCTAATTGCCAGCCGGGGGCTGGGCTTGGCTCTAGGACCTGCTTTCAGTTACATGTGCTGGCCGCCCCTCCACTGAGAAGTCTTCTGAAGGATGGATTACAATGTCCACAAAGTAGTCCCCTTAATGCTTAATGCAAAATGCTTCTATTTTCTTGGGAGAATTTTAGGAATGAGACTGTCCAAAATTTCTTTTCTTTCCAAAATCACAGAAAAAGACTTGCTAGGAAAATAACAAAATACGCCAGTGTGCTGAAATGGGAGAATCTGTTGTCATTGGTAAAAGCAGAGGCTAAAACAAAAACCCGGGAACAGGTGCGGTGCCCTTGCTAAGCGGGAGGCCTGGCCCGGGCTGCTGCGTCTGCTGCCCCGGTCCCCGCGCAGGGTCTGCCCACTGGTGTGACCGGGCGCTGCAGGCCTCCTGGCTGGCGGGGAAGAACGGAAGAATTCTCCGCCAGCCTTTGATGGGAGCCTGAAATCTTACTCTTAGAGATTAATTATTTCAATTTAAAGATCTTTGCTCTGTAAACACACAAATGACCCCAGGAGGAGGTGATATTCTGAGGCACTGTCACTTGTTTAGCATCAGACGGAGGCTGGGAGAAGACAGACGGCTGGAGGAAGAGCCAAGGAGAGAGGTGTTAGACATGTCGTTGTAGAAGGTGGGGAAGGCGCATGGAGACAAGAGGCAGAAGAGGCAGGTAAGAGCAGCCGCTAGTTTGCGTGGGCTCGGCCTGTGCGGGGATCAGTGAGGTGCTGGAGACTGGGCCGCACACGCGCCTGAGGACGGGAATGCTGCTACCGGGACTCACAACTCCCGCGGCGGCTCTGTCCATGCGACCTTTCCTAGCGAGCACTGACCGCTCCTCCTACCGGTGCCGTGATGACATCTCCAGCCTCAGACAGCCCCTGTCTGTGCCAGCGGGTAAATGGCGGCCTCTGCGCAGCAGCCAGCGCCTCTTCCCAGTCTGCAGAGTGCCGACATTTTCACTCGAGTAACAACGTTCAGTAAAGGCTTTGCCCAAAGTGTTTGAAGAGGCCAGTTAAGTGGAGCACGTGCTGCCGACCCTGCCCGGCTTCCACGGGGCGGCCTCTGACCCTGCCCCTGCCCGGCTTCCACGGGAGGGGGGAGCGGGGGCTCCTGAGACCCGCCTGAGCAGAGCCGCAGGACCCCTGGACAAGGGGTCTGATGAGGGGCGCACACCGGAGACCAGTTCAGGAACTGTGTGCCTTAGGTGCTCAGAGCATCCTCCTAAACAACATCCCCAAGAGCTGTTTCGTAAGGACTATTTAAATACATAATTTGCGGAACAGGAAAGACAAATATTCACAAGAAGTAATTGGCTTTTAAAAAGTAACTGATTAGCGGGGAAGAAAAAAAAAGACACATATGTAATACCCTTTGTAATACTTTAAGCAATAAAAAAAAAAGTAAAAAAAAAAAGTAACTGATTCAAAAGAGTCAAAGGCTGCACTTGCTCTTTCATTGTTGTCCAGAGCACTGCGGGGTCTACTACCATGTTCTCTGCCTGCCAGACCCCCGCCCCCATCCCCAGGCACACACAGCAGGGGCTGTAAGCTCCACTCAGGCTTCCCAGACCTGAGGGTCGATCTGAATAAAACCAATGAATCGTACTTAATTGTCTCTTTTGCTATTTAAGAAATGTTCTTCTCATCTCAGTGTTTGAAGTCAGAAATATCTGTTATCTTCTTTTCCTCTGTGGGACCTGGGTCTGGCTATGCGAGTGGGACAGCCTGGATGGGCTGCTCAATAGACAGGCCATCGGTGGTTAACAACGTCCAGTCAATAGCACATCTGCAAAGGAGACCAAAAAGATATACACATGTTGGAAGCAAAGCCATTTGTTCCAATTAACTATTGCATGATTGTGACATAAGGATGTTGGTAGTAGAAACATAATAAATGTAAACCAGAAATTCATCTTGACATTAATTCTTATAAAATATAGGATTGCCAGTCTGATTGCCACCAGCAGTGCACGAGGGTTCCCTTTGCTCCACAACCTCGCCAGCACTGTCATTTATTGATTGGTTGATGGTAGCTATTCTGACCGCTGTGAGGTGATACCTCATTGTCGTTTTAATTTGCATTTCTCGGATGTTTAGTGACTTTGAGCATGTTTTCATATGTTCCTTGGCCATCTTTATGCGCACTTTGGAGAGGTGTCTATTTAGGTCCTTTGCCCACTTTTAATTGGATTATTTGTCTGCCTTTTGTTGGATAGTATGAGTTCTTTATATATTCTGGAAATTAACCCCTTATCAGATGTTCTCCCACATGGTGGGCTCTCTTTTCACTTTCTTAATAGTTTCTTTTGTTGTGCAGAAGCTTTTTATTTTTATGTGGTCCCATTTGTTTATTTTCTTCTTAGTTTCCTTTGCCCTCGGAGATGTATCAGTAAACATATTTGACCCAGTGATCCTACTTCTAGAAATATATCCTAAGAAACCCGAAACACCAATCAGAAAGAATATATGCAACCCTCATAGCTAAGATTTAGAAACAACCCAAGTGCCCATCAGTAGATGAGTAAATAAAAAAGCTGTGATACAGTTCCACAATGGAATACTACACTGCTATAAAAAGAAGGAACTCTTACCATGTACAACAGCATGAATGGACCTGGAGAGTTTATATTAAGTGAAATAAGCCCATAAGAGAAAGATAAGTATCCTATGATCTCACTCATATGTGGAATCTCATGAACAAAATAAACTGATGAATAAAATAGATCCAGAGACATAGAACCATGGAACAGACTGATGAATTTCAGAGAGAAGGTGGGACTTGGAGGGTGGGGTAGGAGAGAGATTAACAGGGGAACTTGTATGCATGTACACATAGCCCATGAACACAGCCAACAGCGTGGTGAAGGCCTGGGAGGGGTGGGTGTAGGCAGGAGCGGGTCAAGGGGGAAAAGAAAAAACAAAGGGGGCATCTGTAATAAGTTCAACAATTAAGATCAATTAAAAATAAATAAATAAAATATAGGATTCCCAGAAATAATAACATTGATCTTGACAAAATATTTTCACATAAATTACTGAATTTAATCCTCAAAAAATACATATTAGGAGGATACATTATCCCTAATATCAAACTGAGAGTCAGAAAGATTAAATTTCTGCAGCAGAAGAGTAGGTGGAACACCTAAGATTCGAACCAAAGTCCTGGAATTCTAACATTAGCATTCCTCCAGCTAAAACATGTACATTCTCTAAAGCATTGAGGTTTTGACAATATAAAGGGCTTTCAGTTATGGGAATATTGCCAGTCCTTTCTTTATTCTAGAATTGAATCAATCTATACATTAACAGATATAAACATAGGGCTGACAAAAGGAGGAGTCAAAAAAAAAGCTCAGAAGAGGTTGCAACCTGCAAAAGAGACTTTATACACTAGGGAAAATATAATCCATAATTAAGTGAAACGCTGAGAAGCAACACATCAATGATAATTGCAATGGTTAGGAAAGGCTGAAAAAATAGGTTGGGATGTTATAGAGCTTGCTACAAAGCTTCAAAGGAAGGATAGAGTGAGTATGCACAAAGCGGTGGTAAATGATACCTGAAGTCAGGGGACTCTCACAGTTTCGTATGGTTCCTAGGACAGTAGGGATTGTGTCCCAGATGGAGACTGATAAGTAAGTGCGAGAGATACACAAACTGGGTTCTGAGACAAGGCTATGGTAATAGCAAGATTCTCAAGGACTTAAACTGAAAGCAAAAGTGGTAGCCTGCTAGGGTTAAGGGAAAATGGTGACCTTATGGACACCTAGAATAATACAAGCTCAAATGCCCAACCTATGGCAGCCATACTTGGTCCAGACCCTGCCGGAGGCTGCACCTCCTGAAATACTGTGCTTGCCCAAGCTTGCCTCAAAAAATACAGGTTAGATGAGGTGTCACTCAGTACCAACAGCCGAGTGTGGCTGTGGCTGACTGACAGATAAGTGAGAAAATTAGGGACAAAGAATAAAGTCCATGACTGTGGCAAATGCAGCATTTACATGTAATCCAGCATATGGCCTTTATTTTCTAAGAGAATTGATGAAAGGGCTATAATAGATCAGAATCAATAATAACAGTTAAGAGTCCAAGACTCTTAAGCAAGTCCAAGACTCTTCAGCAGCACTGCCCAGTGAAAAGCACACAGACTTTGGAATTAGACTACCAGGATTCAGATTTGAAATCTACCACTTCCTAATAGTAGCCTTAGTTCTTTATTTTTCTCATTTTTAATGCAGGACAATAGCATAGTCTTCATAGTGTTTTTGTGAGTTTTGAAAGAGATAAAGAAGGAGTCTTGGAGCCAACTACCTTCACTGAGGAATCTCAGAACCACTGTTCGTACCACATTCTGTCTGGTGCAGAGACCAAGTTCTTCATCATGATGCAATGCAGGCATCCTTTTCATGAAAGGTCAGCTTGTAAATGCCAAGGGAGTCGGGAAGAATTTCCCAGTGCATCTTTTAAATAAGCAACAGGGAATACCAGGTTGGAAAAATCCAAAGAGCAAATGGAAACTTGTGGAATGGCCTGTTGCTAATGTTTGTATTTTTCTAGATGAAGGAGGGAGAACTCTTCCTTGAAACTATGCCTTGCTCCCTAATGTCAGGAGTCTGCTCACCCACCATTGGAGATGCCATGGAGCTCATGAAGTTCTTATCCCATCCCCCTTATGGGTAAATAAGCTGAGATAGAGGGCAATGTCTTACCTGACACCTAGTTTAAGAAGCGGACTTCTCCCACACTCCCCACCCCAGCCCTAAGACTTTGGCCCAACCATAAATCCATGGGACTTTCATTAAGAACATGAAAGCCTAAGGAAACTTTTATGCAGATTTCTTTCTAAAACATGTCTGTCAACCTGGCATTTGTGGTACAGAAACAAAACAATTCATTTTGACAAGTTGCACTTCACAGAGGTCTGAACCACACTGTGAGAGCCTCTCTCTGGATCCCATAAAATACTAGGAAATATGCACTTGACATCTGGTTTGCAAGACTCATGCTGAGCAGCGGAGGCTTTGGTGAGAGTCTGTCGCTCTGGACTGACAGATCAGCTATGCATATAACCTTGCACAAAGCCACACAAAGCGGTCATGTTCGGGCATCAATCGGGCATGTTCCAACAGAGTCTTCAGGAGGCACAAGAGCAGCAATTGAATAGTTGTATTCTTGGGCGTGAAAGGCAGTGTAACTTAGGGATGTGAATGTCCAGCATACATCTCTAAGCAATATAGACTATGAGGTGCACGCTGTAGAATGCTATTTGAATACCAAGATGCTTTAAAGTATCTTGAAGAGAAAGGTTAAAAATGATTAGGACTTGATAATAGTAGGATTGCAAAGGTGCATTTCTCAGTGCTTCTCTGGGCAGAATGAATAGCTAGCTAGATCACAATATAATATTTTAAAATGTTAATCTGAACCTCAGTGGATATCCACAAGACAAATAAAATATATGAAGACTAGCTTACCATAGTAATACCTAAAAGGTCCATTGTCATAGAGACTGAAATAACACAGCCTTTTGAATGTGCATACCTTCTTTAATACATTACTGTCTTGTTGAGCAGCACAGCCCAGTGACAAAGCACACAGACTTTGGAATTAGACTACCAGGATTCAGAGTTAAAATATAACAATTCCTAATAGTAGCCTTAGTTCTTTATTTTTCCAATTTTTGATTCAGGACAATAACATATTCTTCATGGTGTTTTGTTAGCTTTGAAAGAGACAAAGAAGAGGTCTTGGAGCCAACTACCTAAACTTCTCCCAGGGCTGCTTGGGCTTCCTGACAGCATGGCAGTGAGGTTCCAAAAGGCAGTCTTCCAAGAGACAGGAAGAGAGGCTGCCATTCTCTTCGGGCTCTAGCACAACATTCTTTACATTGTATTCAGTTTGTCAAAGCAGTCACAGAATCCACTCAGATTCAAGGAGGAGGAACATAACCCCACTTCTCAATGGGAGTTCTACCCAAGAATATGTGGCCATCTTATTCATCACTATATATGTGGTCATAGAAACCTTGCCAAATTTAGTGAAATCTATGGGCCCTCTTTCTAGAAATGAACATGTGCAAATGTACCAGGCAGGATATTGGCTCAATGTTTTATTAAACACTAAAAGTAACAGTGGCTTAAACAAAGTGAAAGGTTTAAATCTCTTCTACAGTAAAGTCTTGGATGGCAGGGTAAAGCTTCAGCCACACAAGGTCACTCAGAGACCCAGCTTCCTTCCAATGTATTGCTCTGTCAACTCCTAGGGTATTGCCCTTCTTGGCCAAAAGTGGTTCAACATCGTCATATTTATGATCCAACCTGAGGAAAAAAAGGAAAGAGTGGAGGACAGCACAGAATGATAAAGAAGTGGCCCATGTCACTTCTGCTCACACTTTTAGCGGTTTGGTCACGTAGAACCTAGTCACTCTGTCACACCCCATGGCTAGGGAGACTGGGAAACATACTCATATGAGTGGCCATGTGGCCAAATAAAACTATGTATAGTCTATTAATAAAGAATAAAAGAGAATACATATCAGTTATCAATTAGTAATCTCTACAGTAAATAACAGCAGCAAACATGTGGATGCAATTTCATCTGGTCTATAGAGACCCTAAGCACCCATCCCCAGACCTTAATCAAGGATCTGAGGCTAAGTTCCTTGTTTAGAGTTTTAAATGATTGCATTTTAGGTTATAATATTTTGGAGTTGCAAGTATCTTTTTGAATCATTTAATTCTATTCTCTGATGTTGTTGTCGTTTTCAGGTACAATTTAGTCATCTTTTATTTTATAGATTCTCTGTTTTGTCATACTTGGAAAGGCTTCCACTCCTGGATTTTGAAACGTTTTCCCATATTTTCTTCTGAACTTTTATGGTTTCATTTTTCCATTTAAATATTGATATTTTAGAATGTTTACTGGAATAAGCTATGGATTATCAATAAAATTACATTTCCCCTAGATGCCTATTCAGTTTTACAATATCATTTGTGAAATTATCAGTCATTCCCTTGTCTCTTTTTTCTTTTATTGTTGAATGTATTACAGATGCCCCTCCCTTTTTATTCCCCCATTGACACCCTCCATCCCACACCCACCCTTCCCACCCCTTCACCACACTGTTGTCTGTGTCCATGGGCTACGCATAAATGCATATAAGTTTCCCAGTTAATCTCTCCCTATCTACTCCCCCACCCCTGCCTTCCCTCTTAGATTCCACAGTCTGTCCCATGATTCTATGTCTCTGTATCTATTTTGTTCATCAGTTTATTTTGTTCATTAGATTCCACATATAAATGAGATCACGTGATACTTGTCTCTGACTGGCTTATTTCACCTAGCATAATACTCTGCAGGTCCCTCCAGGTCTCAAAGGGTAAGAGAGCCTTCTTTTTTACTGCTGTGTAGTATTCCATGGTGTAAATGCCCAATAGCTTTTTTATCCACTCATCTGCTAATTGACACTTCGACTGTTTCCAGATCTTAGCTATTGTAATTTATGCTGCTATGAACATAGAGGTGCATATATTCTTTCTGATTGGTGTTTCGGGTTTCTTAGGATATATTCCTAGAAGTGGGATCGCAGGGTCAAATGGCAGTTCCAGATTTAATTTTTTTAGGAAAGTCCATACTGTTTTCCACATGTTCTCCAATCTACACTAATAAAAGAGAAACATGGTAATTAGCGTATGACCGCTACCCTTCCCATTGGCTAATCAGCATATCCTTATGCAAATTAACTGTCAGCCAAGATGGCGGCCGGCAGCCAGGCAGCTGGAAGCAAACATGAGGCTTGCTTGCTCCAGTGACTGCAGACTCCAACGTTCCC
>NW_005365953.1:452194-474626 GCF_000412655.1 Myotis brandtii
GCCCTGCTCTGAGCCCGACCAGGGGCTGCACCTAGGGATTGGGCCTGCCCTCTGCCACCCAGGAGCAGGCCTAAGCCAGCAGGTCGTTATCTCCCGAGGGGTCCTAGACTGCGAGAGGGCACAGGCCGGGCTGGGGGACCCCCCCTCCCCACCCCACCGAGTGCACAAATTTTTGTGCACCGGGCCTCTAGTATTAAAAATAAGAACACAGAAATCCAGAAAGGCTATTTCTTGCCCAAGGTCACATACCTAATGGCCAGGACTCTCCCAGTTCACAAGGTTAATCAGTCCTCCTCCCACTAGACCCGTGGTCAGCAAACTGCGGCTAGCGAGCCACATGCAGCTCTTTGGCCCCTTGAGTGTGGCTCTTCCACAAAATACCACATGCGCAATGACTCACTCTTTTTTTGTTTACCAACTAAGTAAGTGTAATAAAAGGTGGCAGATAGCTATCAGAAAGGGTTCAGTCTCTTTGGGAATGTTAAGCTATTTATTTTTTCTTGTATTCATTCAGAAACCATGTGTCCAACACTGACCACATACTAAAACACTGGATAATACCCGGCCAGCATGGCTCAGAGGTTGAGTGTTGACCCAGGAACCAAGAGCTCACCAAGAGGTCACGGGTTCCATTTCTGGTCAGGGCACATGGCTTTGCGTGCAGGAGGCAGTGATCAATGATCCTCTCTCATAGATGTTTCTATGTCCCTATCCCTCTCCCTTCCTCTTGCTCTAAAAGTCAATAAAAACATATTTTGAAAAATAATTAAAAATAAAACACTGGACAAGTCATAACAACAACAAACCACAAAAACCTTGCCTTTAGGGAGCTCATAGTCTAATTTTGGAGGAAATAGGTAGTCATAAGAATAGATAATAAAAGTGTTCCGCTGGAAGGAGAAATATCACAGAAACACGTAAAAGGGGATGACATGTAAGTCAGGACAAGGGGAGAAGAGGAAGAGGTTGCACTAGAGAAAAGATGGGCCATGGGAAAGAGGGCATGGCAAGCTCATGGCACGGCTGGTATTCCCTCACTCTCACTGGGTGAGAAACAACCACTGAATGAAGGCAATGGCAGAGGGGTAGAGAAGATGTATCCAATCAACTTAGGCACTGGGAGTCGTAAGACTTGGCAAGATAATAATTTTGGAGTATGAGGGAAAGTTTGAATCTAGGATGTCTTCCTTGTTTCTGGATTAGACAACTGAGTGGGTGGCAGTACTACTCAGGAAGGGAAGGAATAGAAGAGGGATTTTATTTGTGTGAGAGAAAAGTGAATTTTGCTTGGATATATTGTTTTGAGGCAACTTTCTTTACCTTGGTGAAAGTATAGTGTAAGCAGTTAGCATCATGATCTTAATATTGGAAGAGCAATCTGGCATGAAATATAAATATAAAGACCTTGGCATTTAGGTGGTAGAAAGCAGATGAAGTGGTCTACAGAGAGTGTACGGCATGATAAGAAATTTAAGGGAACTATTTGTGACCCCTGTGTTTAGCAGCAATATAAGGGATTGGAGGCAATAAAGGCAATGAGAAGGAGTAGCAGACAGGAAAGCAGAAAACCATGAGACCTTGATGTCTTAGAAGCAAAAAGAGCGGTGAAATTCAAGACGAGAGTAGCTAACAATGCTGAATGTGTCTGAGCACTCAGGTCAGCATGAAGATGGAAAGGTGGCCACTGGAGTCTGCATCTGGAAACTATTATTGGTATGAACAAGGGCAGCCCCAGAGGAGCACAGGGGCCTAAGGCAGATTTCAGGGGATTACAGATGTGAGACAGTAGTAGCCACTGCTAGTGTAGGCTACACATGTGGAGGTCTGGCTATGAAGAGAAGAGTGATAAGGTAATTTAATGGCTAAAAAAGATATAAGACAATATTTTTTTCTAATCCTCTTCTTTTTTATTGGTTTCAGAGGGAGAGAAAGGGACGATAAGAGAGAGAGAGAACATGTTCCCATGTGAGAAACATCAATCAGTTGCTTGATATATGCACCCCAACCAGGGACTGAACCCATAATCTGGCCTGGCTATGAAGAGAAGGAGAGGGATAAGGGAATTTAATGGCTAAAAAAGATAGAAGACAATATTTTTTTCTGATCTTCTTCTTTTTTATTGGTTTCAGAGGGAGAGAAAGGGAGGGTAAGAGAGAGAGAGAACATGTTCCCATGTGAGAAACATCAATCGGTTGCTTGATATATGCACCCCAACCAGGGACTGAACCCATAATCTGGGTATGTGTCATAACTATGAAGCAAACCTGCAACCCTTCAGTGCACAGAATAATACTCCAATCAACTGAACCACTCTGGCCAGGGCAATACAATAATATTTTTAATGATGGGAGATCACTTCAGCATGATTGCAAATGATGGAAATTAGTTAACAGAAAAAAAGGAAGTTTAAAAATTTTTTAAAGAGAGGAGTGAATTAATGGCAAAAGTGTAAAACGAGACCAAAAAAGGTTAAAAAATAGAAAGCACTTTTTCTCAGACTCTTTGGAGAAAAAAAAAAAGTGTGAAAGAAAAGAGATGATAGGGAGAAAGGAAGGAGAAGAGAATGAGGGAGGGAAAGACAGGTCAAGGAGACATAGTCCAGGACAGCCTATATACATATGTTTGTAGGTACAGGGATGTGAGGTTGAGAGAACCTATATCTGAGCATTTTCTTTGCAAGCAAGTACAAGTCAGCACCTGTTGAGAATGAAAGGGAGATGGTGGAAAGAAGTCTAAGAGGAAACATGAAGGCTTGGAATGGAAAATAAAGTTGACTGGGAACACATGGAAATACAAATGGTGTGTTTTTGTTGTGAGTTGTTCATCAACCTGGATGATTTAGTCTGGAATGGAGGGTGCCCTGTGTTGGAAAGAGACCAGCAAGGGCATTAAAGACATGGGAAGACGTGGTGGCAGTCATCCATGGGAACCCGGCTGCACGGAGAAGTAGAAAAACTAAGAGGGGAAGTCTCGCAGACTGGGATCACAGAAACCCAGCCTAGGACTGAAGGTACCTGTGAGAAAACAGAGCACAGGTGGGGAAAGTGAAGGCAAGAGAGGGGAGTAAGTACGCATAATACAAGGTTCAGAGTGAGGAATGCTTAGAGTAGAAGCAAACCCAACTAAAGTGTCAAAATCAAAGCTTGTTGACATGGGGTGGAAGATGGATGGACATACAAACAGCCATGACCAGAGCTGGAATGGAGAGAAACGTGGCTTCTAGTCAGCCAGAGACGGGGTCACCATGTCCTGTCTCTAGGGCAGGCCTTTCACAGCATATGCACCAGATGGCATATGTGTTGGTACAAGGACCTGGGCCTTCCCCACGCTCCTCTGCACTATGACAGAACTAATTCAGGAACTAATCGTACCACATCCATTGCCTTGCTCTTCAGAGTATCTACAGCTGTTTAGGAGATAAAAACAGACTAGGTGAAAATTTCATGTGCCCCGCTACAGAATGACCACTGGGCAAAGTGCAGGTGCCAATCTCTTCTCTGAGATTATTGCTCACAGAGGACACAGTTTGAATGTTTAGTTTCCCCCATAGAGAGGCCAGTCTACGCCTTCAGGAAAGTATGTGGCAGCTATATAACACTGCGGCCTCCTTACCAAGCCTCTGAACAGCATTTTGTGTATCTGACTGTGGAAGCCAAGGGCGGAGCTTGCGTGTTTGCACCATCGGGTGATTCTGTGTGAGATGATAGGGACAGCGGGGCCTTGTCCTGATGCTGATTTTGGTACAGCTTTTAGGACTGAGCCATTTCTCTTCAGTCCTGCAACCACAGTGAAGAAGAACGGAGGAGAGAGAGAAGGAAGGATGGAGAAGCATCAGAAGGAAACATCTAAGCAACAAGTTAACAGAATTTATGGAGCACCTGAAATTTGTTAAATAAATTAGAAATGCATTGCAACAAAAATGGGCTAATTCATTATGTTTCTTTCCTCTTTTTGGAGTCAGAGAACCATAGCCAAGCCCATGTTATTTTTCTACCTCATTTCCTCCACTTCTCCCAGACTCCTCCACACACCCACATGGCAAAATATGCCTGTGAAGCGTGAGGCTTAACTATATCCAAACCTCTACACACATTTATGTGGGGAAATTTTATTTACCACCTCCCTGTTCACTCCCTCCAGGCATTCCTGCACCAGGCTTCTCAATGGGCCACAGATTTGCAAATCATCTCCCATTCAATTTGCTTGAGCAAACGTTTACTGAAAACTTCCTAGGTGCTCAGCAGAGAAGAGTGCGCCCTCTGGACTCAGCCAAAGTATGTGGGTTCGAATTTAGATGTTGCCAGTTGGACATGCTAACTTTAAAAATCATTTCTTTAGTTTCCTCACCAGAAAAATGTGGGGACAGTAACACTATGCCATAGATTGCTGCGAGCATTAGCCGATTGCCTGTGTGGACAGAGCCCAGCACGACATCTGGCCGACAATAATGCTCGCCCAATGCTCGCGGCCACGTTAATGCTGCCAAGGTTATTTTAAAGGCAGTATTCTGATATAATTTCTGCTCACAGTCTTATTTAGGGTGACAAGAGAATGATGCAAGAAGAGTGAAAACACAGGCACAATGTATACTAAAGGTGTAAAGGATCTGAATGAGAAACCATTGTATTAGCAGACATTTTATATAAAATGGCTGTATGATATGAACTTATAAGGAATGGAAGTTTAGTTAATTAAAAAAAAAATAAAAAGGGGCATTACAGCAAAGGATTTTTTTTAAAAAAAAAATAGACCAAAAGATGTAAAGATAGGAATGAGGCAGAAGGAAAGAAGGAGAAACATCTGCCCTCTGAGCAACATGCGGAGATTCAGGGACACTGGCTGGAGAACTGGCATCCAAAGCAACGCTGCGGCACCCTGTGTGAGCGCGCCTCCGCGGTGAGTGCAGACACTCTGCACATGGGAAGGGCGGGCTGGCACTGGGACTCCTATGAATTTACTCCCATTTTTTTACCACACTATCATCTCCTGGGACAGCTCTACGTTATTCTTCATCAAAACCACAGCTCCTCACTGTGACTGACACAGGCAGTGTTCAATCATTTGTAGAATTAAAAGAAATGGAGGGAAGAGGGCAAAGACGGGAAAACGGGGGAAGTGAGCAAAGAGAAAGGTCATTCTCGGTCCCAGAGAAGTGGAAGTGACGTCTGGGTCCAGGAACGGAGGGTGTATGTGAGGACGGGCACTCCTCATGAGAGCCAGGAGGAGACTCTCACCCACTGATCCTCTTGGTGATTGAGTTTGGTCACAAAATAAGCGATTTACCTCCTTTTCATTTTTGATGACTATTCAAGGCACTTCATTCAGGACCAGCCCAGTCGTGAAGAGGCAGGTCTGTGCACTGGGCAGAGTAGTAAGTCTCCTGTTTTAAATGCCACCGAACATTGTGTGCCAAAGACAAGCTAAACTAAGAGTGCAATGACCTGAGAGCTGAGGACCTTCATGACAGAAAACAAATGCAATGGAACAGACTGCCCCCTCCTTTCTTATTTGCATAAATATGAAACTAACACCAGCTTTGCTCAGAGAGCGGCATAAGCTTGAAGTCTACACAGAGTTGCTGGGAGCTCATGGAGAGTGGGAGAGAGCGGTGACAGCCAGTGGGGTTAGTCAGGAGTCCTCCGGGAGGGTCCTAGGCAGCTGGGACCCTTTGAAAGAGAAAAATTGCAGTAAGTCACTCCAAGAGCAGCGTGGTGAGTGAGGAAAGAGAAAAGCTCTTCCCAGTGGAGGCCTTTCTGCTTCTTGCCTAGTTTAAGATTGAGGAGCACCTGGCCTTTGTGAAATGAAGGGCAGAGAAACATTTATTCAACTTGTAATTACTTGAGTTTTGCATCTTTCTTATTTCAGAAGACTTTCCATTCTTTTCAAAATTCCACATGCAAACCATCCAGGTTCCAGACAATAGAGCAGAGAGAATGTAAAGAGTCTCACCAAGGGGGAGGGGTGGGCAAACCCTAACCTGAGCCTCATCTGCTTCTTTTTTGTTGTTGCTGTTTTAATAAAGCTGCAATTGGCCTTGTGCAATCTAATAAGTGTCTTATTATAAACTTGAACATCAACGGATGGTAGGGGGGGAAATGCTGAAACTTGCAACTAAAGAGGGAAAGAGAGAGAGAGAGAGAGAGAGAGAGAGAGAGAGAGAGAGAGGGTCGAAATGACTGGCAGTTCCTATTTCTTTACAAGTGTTACATTTCAGTCCCCTGCCACTACCACATGTTTCCTGTTCACAGATAATTTGTACAACATATTTTATCATTCAGTTTTAGACACAGTTGAAAGGCTTTTGCCTAAGGCTTGGAACACTTTGAAAATTGTATACCATTTGCAAGGCTTTCTTCTGCTTCACTGTGCAATTAGGTGACTGTCTTTCTACAGACGTGGAATCTATCATTTATAGGATTGTGTGTGTGTGTGTGTGTGTGTGTATTTAAAACCAAGGTGAAGTAGAAAATGCATGGGCATAGTTTGAATACCCTGCAGATGAGGACTGAAGCAGCAGAAGCAGGGAGTGGAGCTCTCAAACAGCAAGTGGGTTTTTAAAGAAGTCGGGTTCTGGGGCGTGATAGTTCCAAACATTGTTTATGCCTTTGCTCAGCTCTACAGACTCCACTCTTAAATCACAGTGGCATGATCTTAAAGGAACCCAGTCTCATTAACCTCTGCAAAGCCATACCAGGACAGTTTGCTGGCTTCCCCTGTGGTCTCTCCTGCCTGTTTGCCTGAATCACTGTTTGCCTGTGAGGGAGGCACTGACGTGCTCAGAGCTTCCCCTGGTGGAAGTTGCTGGCAAAGGCGTTGCAGCCAAGAAGGGGAATCTGGGACTTGCTCCCAGGAAAGCTCATCGGAGTGTTCAGTTGCCTGAGAACAGAGCACACAATGTGACTGGAGGTTCTGATTGAATTTCCTATGTGTTCCTATGTTTTCCATTTCCCGAATTTTAAAGTCAAATTTGATAAAAGATAACTAATTCTCTTCATTATGCCACTTGGTATTTTTCCACTGAATAATGCAAATGAAGAGAGAAGTAGGAAGCCTAATTCAAACCTCCCAGGAAGACTTTCCTCTGAGGTTGGTTCAGCATCTCTCATTAGGGCGGTGTGGTTCTCCTGTATTTAAAAGTGATGTGTTCTCCTGGCAATAAAACAGCCGCGGAAGAATCTGAACAGCATTTACGCTTTTGATGGGAGAGGCTCTTTAGTCCTGTGTATACATTTTAAAATGTTTTTCTCTCTTCTTATTAAGAAAGCAAACTTTCCATGTTAATTTCTCTTATAATATGTTTCTATGATATTTGCTAGCCTGTAAATTCCAACTATTATCTGTGAATATATTTTTTGCCAATCCTTTTATTTTTTTTAATTTATCTTTAATACAGGTGTTTTTCACACCAGGGTGAAGTAGGAAATGAATGGGCATAGTTGTCCCAGAGGCTCCTTTCCCCCCGCCCCCATTGACTCCCTTCATGCCGCTCCTGCCCCCTCCCCAGGCCTTCACCGCACTATGGTCTGTGTCCCTGGGTTATGCATATATGCATATAAGTTCTTCTGTGAATATATTTTTTCTATTTTTTTATTTTTATTTTTAAAAATCTTTACTGTTGAGATTATTACAGATGCCCCTCTTTTATCCCCCTACTGCCCCCCTCCACCCGGTTCCCACCCCACCCCAGGCCTTAGCCACCCTATTGTCTGTGTCCATAGGTAATGCATATATGCATATAAGGTCTTTGTTTAATCTCTTATGGCTCCCCCCAACCCCTCTACTCTCTGAGAATCATCAGTCTGTTCCATTTCTATGCCTCTGGTTCTATTTTATTCACCAGTTTATTCTTTTCATTAGATTTCTTATTCATTTGATTTTTAGATTCAATTGTTAATAGATATGTATTTAATGCCATTTTGTTGTTCATATTTTTTATCTTTTTCTTCTACTTACTCTTCTTAAAGAATACCCTTCAACATTTCAAATAATACTGGTTTGGTGGTGATAAACTCAGTATTTTCTTGTCTGACCTTCCATTCTAAATGATAGCTTTGCTGGGTAGAGTAATCTTGGTTGTAGGGTCTTGCTATTCATCACTTGCATAGTTTCTATTGAGAAATCAGCCAACAACTGTATGGGCATTCCCTTGTAGGTAACTTACTGCTTTTTGCTTTTCTCTTGCTGCTTTTAAGATTATCTCTTTGGCCCTAACAGGTTTGGCTCAGTGGAGAGGGCGTCAACCTGTGGACTCAAGGGTCCCAGGTTCGATTCCGTCCCTTGTAGGTAACTAACTTCTTTTCTCTTGCTGCTTTTAAGAATTTTCTCTTTGTCTTTAGCCCTTGGCATTTTAATTATGATATGTCTTGGTGTGGTCCTCTTTGGGTTCCTCTTCTTTGGGAGTTTCTGTGCTTTCTGGATTTGTAAGTCTATTTCTTTTACCAGTTGGGGAAGTTTTCTGTCATTATTTCTTCAAATAGGTTTTCAATATCTTTCTCTCTCTCTCTCTTCTTCTGGCACCCCTATAAAGCGAATGCTGGTACACTTGAAGTTGTCCCAGAGGCTCCTCACACTATCTTCATGTTTATTTTTGGATTCTTTTTTCTTTTTGCTTTTCTGGTTGGGTATTTTTTGCTTCCTCATATTTCAAATTGTTGGTTTGACTTTCAGAATCCTCTACTCTACCATTGAATCCCTGTATATTATTCTTTATTTCAGTCAGTGTATGCTTATTTCTGACTGGTCCTTTTCCATTTTTTTGGAGGTTTCTAGAAGATTCTTGAGTAACCTTATAACTGTGGTTTTGAACTCTATATTCAGTAGTTTGCTTTCTTCCATTTCTTTCATATATGACATGTTTCTTTGTCTCCGCATTTTGGCTGCTTCCCTGTGTTTGTTTCTATATATTGGGTAGAGCTGCTATGTCTCCTTGAGTTGGTATAGTGGCTTGTGTAGAAGGTGTTCTATAGGGCCCAGTGGCTCAGCCTCTCCAGTCACCTGATCTGGGAGCTCTAGGTGCACCCCTTTGTGGGCTGTGAGCACAATCTTGTTGTAGTTGAGACTTGATTGCTGTTGGCCTCACTGGGAGGAATCAACCTCCAGGCCAATTGGCTGTGAGGAGCAGCTGTGACTTCAGTGGGAGAGCTGCTATGCAGGAGGCACCCCTATGAAGCAGGCCTCGCTTCAGTGGGGCTTTGGTGCTCACTGAGTCAGCCCCTTGAGTGTGTCTCTTATGGATGTGTAGAGTTGTAATCTGGTATGGTCTCACACTGACCACTGGATACACTGGCTCTTGGGTCTCCAGGGAGGTGCAAACTCAGCCACTGCGTGAGGCCACCTAGCAGGAGCTACAGAGATATCTTCAGATTCCTCCTCTTTTTATCAGGTTTGGAAGTGCCCAGATGAGACCCAGCTATGAGGCAAGGAAGGCTGGTGCTGGTGCCAAGTCTTGGGCCTTTTATTGATAGGTTTAGGGCTCAGTGACCCAGCTGCAGTTTGTTTGAGAGGTTTTAGCATATGCAAAAGCCCATGCACACAGCTTGGGTGAGGTTGTAAATTGTATGGGGCAGGGTTTTCGGGAATCACCAGGACAGAGCAAACAGAAATGGCTGCCAGTCAGCCCTGAAACAGGGGAGGTCCCAGCATAGAAACAATGATCCCTGTGAGCACCTCCATCTGGGAGAAAGCCGCCCCTGGAGTTCCCACCCTGATGTCAGACAATCCACTTCCTCCTGGTATGTGTCTGTGTCCCCCAGAGCCTTGCCCTGGTGCTGGAGCTCAGAGGAAGCAGGACCTTGTAAGTTTAGTATGTGGTGCCGGCCTTTTAAGAGGAACAGCTGGGTCTCCAGCAGCCTCTGTGTCACTCATCTCCAATCCCCACTGGTTTTTACAGCCCGTAGTTCTTACTGCCCATGGGGATTTCTTTTTCCAGTTCTGGGACCCTGGGCTGGGCTTCTGGTGTGGGGCTGGGACCCCTTGCTCCTCTGGGTGGCCTCCGCAGAAATGATCTCCCTCCCAATTAAAAAAGTGGCACACGTGGGTGCTAGGCCAGCCCCTTCCGCACCTCCACACTCCCTACCAGTCTCAGTGTGCTTTCTTCTTTACTTCTCTGGTTGTAGGACTTCCACTCAGCCAGCTTCCCAGCAATTCTGGATGATGGTTGTTCTGTATTTTAGTTGTAATTTTGATGTGGTTGTGGGAGGCAGGAAGTACAGACATTTACCTACACTGCCATCTTCCTTCACCTGTGAATATATTTTAGATTATAATGATTTCAAGGCAGGTTTCTTAGGAGGGTTTAGAGAGCTAAAAACAATCAATTAATAAATGTAGTCACTGTTGATTCTGATAACTTGGATGACAGGTTTGTAATTTCTGTCAGTAGTGGGAAAGAGGCAACAGAATTTGAAATCTATTAAGAAAATCTTCACAAGCCTAAAATAAAATGTAACCTAAATGGAGGGGAGAGAAACAGGATCTGCTGCATTTGGTTCTGGTATTTGTTTCAGGGGACATTGTCGGCCAAATAATATTGACTTCTTAAAACAACTAATCATTAGATTTAAATAATTGTATAGTCCATATCAATATGAATGATAAGCAAGCTACAAATGCCAGAAAAGTAAATTTATTTACATAGTTGTTTGGTTATATAGTTATATTCTTACTATATATGCAACACACACACACACACACACACACACACACACACACACACACAATTACATTCAAAGATCAAGTCCATCTAACCATGATGACGCTGTCGATTCAGAAGCAGAGGCTGGACCACGGAGAGCTTGAGGGTCCCCAACTCACAAAGGCTGTGTGACTCCCTTCTTCTTTGACAAAACATTAAGGATAATGTAAAATAAGGCCACTTAAAATAAGGCCTCTGTAAGTAACAGAAAGGACGATTAAAGCTGAACAGACATTTGTTAGATTTATACATGTGCGCAGAGCCAAGACCAAGGAGTTTGGGTTAGTCGGATGTCTTTGGAATAATAACTCATGGAAGGGCCAGAGCACAGGCAGAGCAGCTTGAGGAGCCAGCCTGAATACAGTAGAAAGTGTCACTTTCCTTTTGAAATCCATCCAGAACACTTGGCAATGACAAAGGCTTTTGGACCAAGAAATTAGGACAGTTTAAGACAGGGGTGGGCAAACTTTTTGACTCGAGGGCCACAATGGGTTCTTAAACTGGACCGGAGGGCCGGAACAAAAGCATGGATGGAGTGTTTGTGTGAACTAATATAAATTCAAAGTAAACATCATTAAAAAAAAGGGTACGGTTTTTTTTTTTTTAGTTTTATTCATTCCAACCAGGCCGGATCCGGCCCGCGGGCCGTAGTTTGCCCACGGCTGACCGACATCATTTTATCAAGAGCCGGTTTTCCCAGGGCCCTCGCCTGCGGGACATAGGGAGCACCAGGTGGCAGCCCCCAGCAGGTGCACACATAGCTTCTGGAAGGCAGACACATTCCCGTGGGTGCCTTGGACACCTGCACCTGTCCCAATGAGCAGCTCGAAGGGACTTCTGCATGAAGAGGCCAGGATAAGTGACCCACCGCTCTTTTCTGGCCAAGTAGAGAATGGGGAGGTTTGGGGAGTCCTCTTTTCAAACTGTTGCTTCCTTAACATATGGCCAAGTAAGAGCAAATCCTGAGAGGTGGGTGAGAAAGCTCACTCTCAAAGATCTGATCATGTTTTTGATGTGGAGTTTGGAGGAGTTCAAAACTACCCTACACCTACTAGACACTTCCCACCTGCCAAGCAGAGTCCATGAGGACTGGCCTTCCCAGGCCCACGAGCAGCTGAATTCACAGGCAGAGCCTGTCAGGAATGTGAGCCACTGTGGGCTGCATTTACAGAAGTATGACTGTCAAGACTGCTTTGAACCTGTTCTTGCCACTGACTTTCTATGTGGCCTTAAGAAAATCATTAAACCTATAGGTGCCTCAGGTACAAGAGTGTGTGATTCTCAGTCTAAGATGCTATTTCAAAACAGAAGCTCCATCTTAAATCTTCTTCCCTTTCCACCACTTGATCTCATCATTGCAATGTGTGCGCTGCTCTCATGGAGCTTTTCAATTGACCTGCTGGCCTCCTTCCTCTCTCTGGACTGATACCATGTCCACCGAGCGGGAGGGGCTCTCCTGGTGCTGGGGCACACCCGGCCCTGCGCAGCTGCAGGTGTGCAGGAGTGAGCTCCGCTATGGACAGAGCACACTCCCCTCACTGAGCACCAAGCCGCTGAACTGTGGGGGCCAGGGCCATTGCGTCATCTCACCCTGCCCTGTGCCGCGGCCCTGTGCACTGTTGGCACACACAGGAGCGACTACAATTATACCCGCCCTGTGCGAGGGCAGGGAGCTGTGCTGGTTAAAAGCTCTACTGTTGTGGGAAACAGTTTGGGTTCCAATCCTGCTATTGCGCTTTTCTGGAATGGGATCCCCAAGTACCCTTTGAGAACCCCCATTGCCTCTTCTATAAATGGGGCGAAGAATAGCCCAACCACTGAGTCCTGAGAGCTAGGTGACATCACATATGTACAGTGTCTGGCAAGCATGCTATATGCAATAATCACTGTTATAATTTACATATTTCACTCTTTTTTCCCACAGTCCTTTTGGACTCAGACCCCAGCCCTGTAGGGAGCCCCAATGCCACGACTCCCCATTTAGTGCTTCTTCCCTCGGACTATGTGCCCCCCCTGCTTTGGACTGGGGAGGTTGCAATCAGCACATTCTTCACATTTTTGGTGCTCCCCCTCGGTCACATGGCACTTGGGAGCTCAGGGTTCCATTGTATTCTTGCCTTTAATGTTTAGTCAAAAAGCTTTTCTGTTTGGTTCACTTCGAGTTTAGTTGAATAAACTTCTGCTGGGGTCAGAAATCCTGGCCCCTGTGCCAGACGGGGAGGGAGTAGATGGGAAACTCCGTGCCAACAGCTGGCTGGGATGGCACAGCTAGAGAATGGACATCTGGGCATTTGAACCCAAACTTGTCTACATGATGCTAGTCATTGTTTCTGGAGTCAGTGGGCAGACAGACAACATGCCCAGATAACGCTCGCATGAGATACTGACTGCTAAGCACTTCATGGTGAGACGGAAGCACAGAGAAGGTAAGGGCCCTCCGCTACATGGTGCACCAGGATGGTTTATGAGCTGAGTTGGAGGTGGGCATGAGCGCCATCTAGGCGAGTAAGAGGAGGAAGGTGGGCCAGAGGAGGGCATTCAGAGCAAGTTGATGGAGGCACAGAACAGCGGGGGAGAGTGGACAAAAGTACCCACAGGTAGTATTCCTTGGTCAGAGGTCCTCAGAATTTGACATTCTTCAGAATCACCTGGAAGGCTTGTTAAAACACAGGCTGCAGCTGGCTATAGAGTTTCCTAATCCTGTGTCTGGAGTGGGCCCGAGAGCATGCATTCCTGGCTGATGCCGGTGCTGCTGGTCTGTGGCCACACTCTCAGAGCCTCTGCTGAGGGGAGGGGATGATGACGAGAAAGTCAGGCTGGAGAGGAGATAGGAGAGTGCTTACGTGTCCCAAATGCAGAGCCAGATGTCTCAGGCTTCCTCCTCCTGACCGGCCCAGGATGGAAATTTCCAGCGGGACAGCTGCCCTGGGATAAAATCTTGGCATGACTCCCGGGTGTGTTGTGAGGATGCCCCAGGCATTACTCATCTCCTGGGCATGAGGGAACTCGGGCTCCTCTTCATAGATATTAACAACGGATCCCTGGAGTATGGCACACCCTTGCCTCCTCTTGAAATTGAGCAAGTGGAGAGTGTCCTGAGCTACCTCAGAAAGTGGTACCTTGTTGCCACTTTGGCTCTATGGTGTGGCCACTGCACGCTGACAAAGACACAACCTAACCCCAAGCCTCAAGCACTTACTATGTTGAACCCAAAGAGTTTAAAACACATAAAAATCTAAGAATACTCTGTAAAAGATTAAATAGATTAATCCAACCTTTTATTGCAGGCTCCTCTTTTTAAAAGTTTACATTTCCCTCCTATATAGTCTGCAATTGATTGGTTTAATAATACTCCACTTTGTACTGTTTGGGGGAAGACTTCATACTTAAGTACTTGGTTATATTAAATTCTACTGCTTTTTTTCTAAATCCAAATTGTCCCAGCTCCTGGAACGTGGAAGAGCCAGGAAAATGTACCATTGCCATGAAGGAAAATCTTCATCCATATCACCCTCTCCGTCAGTGACAAAATAATCCAACTGTTCTTTTCTTTGAGCACTTCTTTGATTACTGTTTTGGGGTTTTATTTTAAAATGATTAATATGGTGACTTATTTTCTCCATGAGGAATGCAATAGCTCATGCTGCATTGTACACAAGAAAAACAGCAACAACAACAGAGAAATGGAGATATACAGACTCCCTGTGCTTTAATAACAGTACACACCGTGCCCTTATGTTCCTTTGAATGCTTCCCAAACCTCCAAAGTTCCCTAGCGGTCATACCCAGCGGATCGCATTCTGTAGTGTTATAGGGCACTGCCCAGCGGATCGCATTCTGTAGTGTTATAGGTCACTGCCCAGCGAGGCCGTGGACAAGCTCCTGCAGCTCTCAGAGCCCGTGCCCTCGCCTCCAAGATGGAAATAACATTAAGACAAGCTTCACAGGATTTTCATCTTGATAAATAAACAAGAAGCATATGCAAAGAGCTTTCTAATAGTAAAGCAATTTGTAAATCTAACAGGTTATCAGACTTGCCCATGATGTTGAAAATCCGACATGCTTTAGAAATGCAGGGTGAGGACTAATGACGTTGCCTCTGTCGCTGGCCAGGGAGGGCGCTCTAAGTATGAATCCGTGCTCATCGGTCCCTTTTCTTTTGCTAAATGGAGAGCATCCCATCTCTGATTCAAACGCAGCATGTGTGAAAATACCTTGTGATCATCTTTCACAGGAATTCCTTCCCAGTGAGAAAGCCAGGCCTGGTCAGGGCTTTGTGGATAACACAGCCCAGGTTCCCAGTGTGCTTTCGGTTAGCAAATGCTGCCCACCTTTGTCATGTGGGGAGCTGCAGTCTGTGATTTCACTCATATTCTAAAGTAAAAAAGGAACCTTAGCTAAAGGCATCGTAAAGTGATCAGAAGAGAGGGTCCTGGATTTCACAAGGAGTCATTTTTGACAGCCCACTGCCAATCCATGCTAGGCAAGTCATTGTGCAAACGATGTCATGAATTTACATTAATGGGAGCACATTGCGTCGCAGTCCTTTGTCTGCCTGGTCCTCCTCCTCCTCACCATCGTTACCCATGGAGAAAGCAGCAAAATGGGGGTGCACTGTTTTTTTCTGTTTGGGGTCTGAAAAATCCAATTCAGTCAAATATCAGCCCAAGCCAAGCTTTATTGTAGAGATTTTCAATCTATACTGGAAAAGGTTATTGTCCTCTTTCCTCTCTTTTAGATTTAAGTTTGCACTAAAGTATTAAGTCAAATGAGCTTTAGTACCTGAGAACATACAAAGGCATATGTTCCTGTTGTCCATTTAGGGCCCTGATCTGCCCAGGTCACCTCACACTATCCCAGATGTTGCTTGTCTGCTGCAGGCCCTGAGCAGTCCACGTTGGCCTGTAGCATAAGTTAGATGTATGGAAGTAAAACCCCTGTTTTTATTTTTTTTTCCGAGTAATTTTAATTTAATAATAATCCTTTAGCAAACTCAGATAACAACTTTAGCTATCTGCCCCACCCCCCATCCCAAATTATATCTCCTCTGTAAATCATTAGGGAGCAAAATCAGAAATGTTGCAATCCCTTCTTTGGGAGAAATCACTTTGCCTATAAGTTAATGTAGGTGATACTGCCGTGGAGTTATTTGTAGCTGGACTGTACATAGCCACAAGGAGCAAAGCTATGTTAGCTTGGTGAATAGTGTTCCACGGCAATGCTAAAATGATAAATTGGCTGATAATTAAGCTCGTTTGAATTCAGAGTCTCCACAAAGGTCTGGGAATCAGCTCAGCTCTTTGTCTAATTTCTCCATGACCTCTAAAAGCTTTCTCATAGGAGACTAATTTGGGAACAGAATTTGGTGGTTCTAGTTTCAAAAAGTATATCTCTGGCATATAAAATATTTTTAAGTGCTAATTCCAAAATGAGTATGTTAGAGACATAAAGAGAAGTTTAATAGAGGGAATGATTCTGTGACTCTCTCCACCATAAGAAGCTATTTGAGTAAAATCTATCATATTCACAGGTACACACATGCATATACATGCACACACATATGCACATTCAATTCTAACATACTTGCACTTCTACTGCTGTTGATGATTTATTACTTGCTAACACTCCCAAGATGAAGGGCAGGAGGAATTGCTTTTTATCAAGGTAGCAACTGTAGAGTATCCAGATAGGCCTGGCTTGATCTGTGAATGGCTGGCCAAGTCATACAACCTCGCTAATCCTCAATTCCTTCCTCTGTAAACTGAGGATAAAACACACACTTCATAAGGGTGCTGTGAAGACTTCATGGAATAAAGTTCAAGGAGCAAGCCTAGCCCAGTGCTTGGCACATGACTGGTATTCAGAAGTTGATGTGTACCATTAAGGGAAGGCCAGCAATCTCTGTATACTTGACCCATTTAATAGTACAGCCAATTTTCCAAGGAAGAATAAAGTTAAGAGATGTGGCAGAGGAATCCAGTTTCAAGTCATGTGAAAAACTCAATCCAGGAGGCAGGGGGTGGTTGGTCTATCGCAGCCCAGAGAGGTGAGTCTTTACCTTATTTCAAAACAGCTGCCTATTTCCAGTAGCCAGAGAGCAAATGTGGTATTCTACCAAATTGTGAGTTACATACTGTAGAAATTAAAGGGATTCATTTTGTTTCCATAGAATTCTGCGGTAGATTGGGTGGATCCAGCAACTGATCATCTTTAAGCTGAAAGTGGAGTTATAATTAAGCTGGAGGACTCGCCCCTTCAGGCGTCCAAGTCAGCAGAGAAGTCCCATCTCCTCCCCCCTCACCCTCAGGCTCCCCGTTACGGAGACAGAATTGTGAATCTACCAAAGCATCTGTGGTTGGTGCTGGTCAGAAACCCAGCATGGTATGCTTCCAACTTCACTGCTCAAGTCCTTGCTCCCTCTTCTTATCTTGATCAGCACTCTGTGTTCGTTTGTAATGGAAATTCCTTGGGTCAATCTTAGAATTTCAGTCCTTTTCAATCCTTTACATTTTTGCTGGCCACATACTTCCTCCTTTTCCTCTTACCCTTTAGGTTCTTTTTATTCAATTATCAAAACATTGAGAGAAGACTGCACTTCTCTTTGCTCTTCCCTGTCCATCCTGAAAGCCCAGCGCTGTCAGCAGTGACGGTGCGTGCTCTGACCCACGTCACAGGTGCCAGTTCTCATTATAGCATCCAGGACACTGTACAGTTCATCCCATTCAGAAAGTTCCATCTGTTATGTAGAAGGTTTGTTTCTGTTTGATTTATCCATATTCCGTCATTTCACTACCTCTCACATAAAACTGTAGGAAGGAAAGGAGGAAATTGTAAAAATAAAAGAAGGAAATTTTGCTACCTAGAGTTCAACACACTAGATTTGGGGAAGATTTGCTCCCCTAAATTGATCAAGATTTAAAAGGACCTACAAGAACCACATGTGTTAAAGTACAAATTCCATTCCTAGCCATTCCCTCTTTTAAACCTGTGAGACACCGCGGGCTCCCACAGCGGCTCTGGGTGCTTTGGCAGCTGCTGCAGAGCAGTCATGTTGCTTAGATGGTGTCATCCCTAGTCATTCCCTCTTTTAAACCTGTGAGACACCGCGGCTCCCACAGCGGCTCTGGGTGCTTCGGCAGCTGCTGCAGAGCAGTCATGTTGCTTAGATGGTGGAGCCTGGTGTGTTCATCTGGTCGCATCTGCCCATGGTTTTAATAACTCAGTTTGTTCTGAATTTGGTGCATGTGTGTTCCTCAAGGTTCTCTTTACTTAAAGGGATTTTCTGTGACTGAAATCACAGAATCTTCCCCACCAAGGAGATGCCATATTTTTATTTACAAGGACCATCTCACCATTTTTTTTTTCCTGGATAGGAATAGAGGTAAATTATTTTTTAATTACATTTTTTTCAATGTTTTAACATTATTGGGACTAATGTCCTTAAAGCATTTCTTAGAAGTGCATATTTCACTTAAAAGTATCTAAAACCCAATTACATTGGGCTATTATTCCTCTTTAGGGTAAAGGCCTGTTCGATTGCCTGTTTATTTCTCAGTGAAGGCCTCCAGGCCCTGATTTATCTCGCAGAACCACTAGCCCAGTTACTGCTGTTCTTACACTATTCAGAGGCATCCCAGGAAATTGACTCTAAGACCTCTCAAAAGAAAATGTAACTTATTTTGGAAATCATGTTGATTGGCTAACTCTCCATGAAAAAGAATAAGAATGTTGATAAGCATGAGAGGGAATGCTTCTTACTCGCCCCTCTAGTTTCCAGAGGGGGTGTGGTCCCTAAACAAGCCTGGCCTTTTTTCCACCCAGAGCCCCTCTTCCTGGAGGTGAAGCGAGTTACCTGCTCATGATTGGAGATGTGTAACTGGGTGTTACCAGCCCTCCTTGTTCCTGGCATCAAGTCCTGAAAAGAAGCCATCATTCTCCTTGCCCTCCTCTGCCATGTTTGATGGGAACAGATTCCCAGACCCACTGAGACAACCAGGGTTCAGTGGTGGGAAGCCACTCTGCTGCACACCCAAGTCATGTTCTCCAAAATCAGCTTTGTAACAAGAAAAGAAACCTCATTATACAGCCCATGAGACCCTTCCACCTCATAAAATAGTGCCCAAATCCACAACACCACATTTAATTAGTGATGCTCACATCTTCTCTTCTGTTTGTTACTGTTCAGCCAATGAGCATACCTCAGGCATGGACCCAAAGGACTGGTCTAGAGTCATCTGTGCTTTTATAGCAGTTTCCAACATCCAACCCATATCTCCCACAGAATTGTTAGAGAAGTGAATGAAGTCAAGGACAGTAAAGAGCACAGTGTTCTCAACTTAGAATAACACTAGTAGAATTCACAATAATCCTATATAATAAAGAGGTAATATGCAAATTGACCCTCACACCCTCACAAGATGGCTGCCTACAACCAGGCTGGCAGGGGGGTTAGCGAGGGACAACCAAACAACTGAACAGCAGGCTGCGTGGGGTGACCAGGCCAGTGTAGGGGGGGGGGCATGAGGGTGACCAGGCCAGCGGGGGTGGGGGCAGTTGGGGACAACCAGACTGGCAGAGGGTGGCAGTAAGAGGCAACCAGGCCAGCGGGGGGAGGGCAGTTAGGGGCAACCAGGCCAGCAGGGGGGCAGTTGGGGGCAATCAGGCTGGCAGTGGGGGCAGTCAGACATCCCCCGAGGAGTCCTGGATTGAAGAGGGTGCAGGCTGAGCTGTGGGGACCCCCCAACCTGTGCACAAATTTCATGCACTGGGCCTCTAGTGAAAGAGTAATGTAACATCCATCAACACTTCAGTTACCTGTTACTGTCAATTGATAAGAAGAAAGTCAGAATTCAGATCTTAGCTCATCCTTTTCAACTGAAATTACTCCCCTCTTCAAGACATTTAATTAATATTAAAATGGAGAAAACATTTAGCCTATTAAAATGATCAGATAAGCCACTAAAGGTAAAAGTGTGTTACATTTAGTAGTATTTTGTTTAAGAATTAACATTTCAAATTAATAAAATTTACATTGTAGTTCATTATTATTTAAATTATAGTAAAATAATTCAACAATTTTTCATTGAATTTATTGGGGGACATTGGTTCACAAAACCATACAGGTTTTATGTGTACAACTCAACAAACATGTGCCACACTGCATCATGTGCCCACTGCCCCAAACAAAGTCTCTTTCCACCATTCCCTCCTCCTTTGCCCACTTCCTCCTACCCTTACCCCCTTTCCCTCTGGCTATCACCACAGTATTCCCTGTGTCTATGTGTTATATACATATGTGTTTGTTTGCTTAATCCCTTTACCTTCTTTCTCCCAACTCCCCAAACTCCCTCCCGTCTAACAGCTGTCAGTCTGTTCCATGCATCCATGTCTCTGTTTCTGTTTTGCTTGTCAGTTTATTTTGTTCATTAGATTCCACATATGAGTGAAATTATATGGTATTTGTCTTTCTCTGACTGGCTTACTTCACTTAGCATAATAATGTCTAGGTCTAAACATGCAGTTGCAAAAGGTAAGATTTTCTTTTTTTCAGGACTGAGTAGTATTCCATTGTGTAAATGGACCACAGCTCTTTATTCACTCATTTACTGATGGGCACTTGGGTTGTTTCTAGATCTTGGCTATTGTAAATAATGCTACAATGAATGTAGTTGTGCATATATTCTTTCAAATTAGTGTTTTTGTTTTCTTAGGATATAGTTCCAGAAGAGAGATAGCAGGGTCATAAGTCAGTTCCATTTTTAACTTTTTGAGGAAACTCCATACTGTTTTCCACAGTGGCTGCACCAGTCTGCATTCCCACCAAAAGTGCACCAGGGTTCCCTTTTCTCCACATGCTTGCCAGCACTTATTGTTTGTTGATTTATTGATGATAGCCTTTCTGATGGGTGTGAGATGACATCTCATTGTGGTTTTAATTTGCATCTCTCTGATGATAAATGAATGCGACTAGCTCAACTAAAAAGCTTTTGCACACCAAAAGAAACCATCAACAAAATGAAAAGGGAACCCACTGAATGGGAGAATATATTTGCCAATGATACATCTGTTAAGGTGTTAATTTCTAAATATATAAAGAATTTATACTACCTGACACCAAGAAGACAAACAACCCAATTAAAAAATGGGCAAAGAACCTAAATAGACACTTCTCCAAAGAGGACATACAGATGGCAAATAGAAATATAAAAAAGGCTCAATGTCACTAATTTGACAATATTTAAATTTTTCTCTGATTATAAAATAAGCACATATTGTAAGAAATTTTGAAAAGCAAAAACAGCATAAGAGAGAAAACTTAAATACTCATACATCCACCATTCAGAAATATACTCTTATCATGGCAATGTCATTTTATCTCATTGTTTTTATTAGTATGGGACATCATATGCAATTTTTATCTGGCTTTATGTTTACCTAACCCAGTGGTTCTCAACTGAAGGTGACTTTTGTCTCCCTCTTCCTCCCTATGACATTTGACAATATCTAAAAGTATTTTCTTAGTCATCTGTGTATGGGGTAGAAGATGCTGCTAAATGTCCTACAATGTTCAGGACAGCCCCTGTTATGTCAGCAGTGCCACGGTGGAGAAACCCTGATTTAACCTACTATCTCAAAGCATCATGCAGCTTTTCCTACCCAAAGCAGCTAACATTATATGTGCTGCTCAAGAACACCATGGATGTGTAATATTTAAGCAACAATCATGTAGAAATTGAATGAAGAAGATACTTGTGAGCCCCCAACTTCAATTTAAACTCCATTGTTCAACTCAAAATCCATAATAGTAACACAACATCATACAAGTGTAATTGGAAAACAAAATACCAAAACTATCATCCACTGTGCCGCACATCTGATTAGCTACTTGGTATTGTTGCTGGTGAAAATGGGTTTTTATGGTGTCACAAGAAAGGAATTTCAAAGGATACAGACACAGGAGAAGTTTAAGCACAGTGGCAAGATTTATTGGGATGAAGGGAAATGGTGTGCCCTGGGGGAAGTAGAGGGTGAGCAGGTTCTAGCAGCAACTGCTCCGAGATCCCTCATGACCCTCCATATATTTTCTTGGTCTTCAGGAACAAGTAATCTTGCTTTCAAACTATGCAACCAACTTCCTGGGTTTTCTCGGGCTTGTGCTGGGCTCTCCCCACCAATCCTTTTCCTGGACCTTCTGGGGTTCCACACCCTTATCCAACCTGATTCTTTCCCCAGACTAGGTTCTTCATGCCCCAAAGTTTTGCTGCAGCATCTGGTTTCTACATGCATGTGCTTACCTCCCTGGGCCAGCTTGGCTTCCACTGCACAGGTGCCCTGCAAAGGAATCTCCCCTGCTGTTCTTATCCCTCCCTCGGTAATCCTGGTTAATGACCCTTAACCGATTCTTCCTGCCCACTTTGGGGATTACAGTTTCCTCAGTGGAGGATGCGGCTGCCCCCTGGGGAGCCTGTGTATGCTGTGGCTTCCTGGTGAATGAGGCTTAATGTCCGATTCAGCTCTCTAGTTTATTGGGCTTACTGTCTGATTCCCTTTGCTCAATTCCTTTGTAATTAGCTGGCTACCTACACTCACCATATAAGTCATTCTCCATTTTCTATTCCCAAATTATCTGATATTATTAAATACTAGTAGCCCGGTGCACGAAATTCGTGCACTGGGGTAGGGGGGGAAAGGGTCCCTCAGTCTGGCCCCTTCACTCTCCAATCTGAGAGACCCATCAGG
>NW_005365953.1:476839-515800 GCF_000412655.1 Myotis brandtii
TCGGGGTTATGGTCAATTTGCATGTTTCTCTTTTATTAGATAGGATGTTTATCCTGACATTTTCGTCCTATTATGTGAAATTTCTATGAATAGTCTTGAAATGACTTTCCCTTTCAATTTACTCAAACTAAATAATCAAGTTCCACTCTCCTTTTGTCTACTGCCCACAGCCCCAACCTGAACTTCAATCCACTTGGGTGCATCATTTCCACATTTTTTCCCTATCAGATTGAAAATACCTAATAGGAGAACATCAACCTTTATTTCAAAATATGGAAACACTAGGAATTGGAACAACCAAAGAAAGTTTAATTTCTTACTGGTTGCAATTAAATAGGTTACTTAACCTTACTTCATCCAGTTTTCATTCTATATAAAGTAACTCAGGCCCAAGAGTCACCCTGGTGACCTCAAAGAGCTGCTGTAATGTTTACATAAGGGGAAAAAAAAAAAGAATGCCTCCGCTGATGCGCAGTGCAAGGAAAAGTTGGAACTGCCACGCTCTGAGGCTCACACAGCCTCCTTACAAGGACGGGTGTCTGCCAGCTCAGTCTAACACCCACTGCCGCTCTGTGGAAATCAGCTCCTGGTCACAAGATGAATAGGTGTAAAAGTGTACAGGAATTCACAATTTTCAGTTGTTAAACACAACCATGATTAAAGATTAAATTATTATTAAGTTCAGTGTGGTATCCTTGATTGAATCCTAGAACAAAAAATAGGATATTAGTGGAAAAGTGATGAAATTCTAATAAAGTCTATAGTTTAGTTTATAGTATTGCACCAATGGTTAAATTCTTAATTTCCATGAGTGTATCATAGTCATATAAGGTAATAACTTTAGAGGAAGCTGGATGAAGGGTGTATGAAAACTCTGTACTATCTTTGTAACACTCCTATAAATATAAAGTTATTTCAAAATAAGAAGTATATAAATTTTTCAAAAAATAAAAAGAAAATGTACTCAAGTTGTTTGAAAATTATAAGCTATCAGACACAATAACATACAAAAGTGAAACTATGTTTGCCGTAGGCAGGATCTAAGGTGGTCCCAATGGTGTGTATTTCATGGTATGTACTCATGTTTTCATCTAATCCTCTTCCCTTGAGTGTGAGCTGGACATATTCATTCATGTCTAATAAATAGAATATGACAGAGAGATGGGTGTCACTTTTAAAATTTGGTTATAAAAAGACAATGGTTCCTACGCTGAGTGCTCTCTCTGGGCTCACTCGCTCTGTGTTAAAATAGTTGCCATGAAGGGAGCTTTGTGGAGACATCCACAGAAGTGACCGGAAGCTTTCCACTAGCCCTGGCTGTGACCTGGGAAGTTGAGCCTCTGCCATTTGAGCCTTGAGACCCGTGCAGTCCCAGCTGACATCTTTGATTGCAACCTCAAAAGAGACCCGAAACCAGAACCATCCAGCAAACCTGCTCCTGGGTTCTGCCTCACCAAGAGAAATGTTTACTGTTTCCAGACACTGAGTTTGGGGTTGTTTACTTAAGTGCCAGCTCAAGGTCTCCTCACCCTTCCTTGGCATCTTCTCTTTGTGTCACTGATTTTCTCCACCTGGGGATGAGTTGTCTCTTGATTTCATCTCTTCAGGCAAGTCCTTCTTGCAGCCCACAGACTGCTCACTTCATCCTGAAGAGTCATAGGAGAGAAGTGTGTTCTCTGTGCGTTTGACTGTGAAGTCCACGAGCCTTTGGGAAAGACACACCTCCCACAGCAAGGCTGACAACAGCCTGAAAGTAGACAGCAGTTCAGAATTCCTATTGTTTGTCACTGTCTTAGAGCTCTCTGTGATAAATTTTAAAAAGCGAAAAAGAAATAACTAAAAAAAGTGGAACATTAAACTCATTTTTTTTTGTTAATCCTCACCGAGGATATTTTTTTCATTGATTTTTAAAGGGAGTGGAAGGGAGAGGGGAGGGGAAGAGAGAGAAAGAGAGAAATATCAACGTGAGAGAGACACATTGATTGGTTGCCTCCCTCATGGTCCCAACTGGGCTGGGGCCGAACCTTCAACCCAGGTATACGTCCTTGACCCTTCAGTCCTGGGCTGACCCTCTAACCACTGAGAAAACCAGTCAGGGTGGAACTTTAAACTCTTTCATATTCAAATTAAAGAATCTATTTAAAAGTTAATTCTTATATAATTCAGTGAATAATATTAATGTAGGAAAATTACCCATTGAACATAGAATATCTGTTTTATTTTATCTGTCTTTCACTATATTTACTAACAACATTAGCAATATATTTCGCTAAGCACCTTCATTTTTGTAAATTATATTTCAATATATTTAACTTTTCTTGGTCTGCATTAAGCATATCCATGTGTAGAAGGCACAATTGCTAAATGCCTTTATGTGAATATTAAAGGTAATTTACTATTCACATAAAGAAACTAATTTATCTCAGTTTGTGCTTTTTGTCTCTATTCTTCAGTTGATAAAGTCAATGCATAGATTAGTCTTTATTTTGTATATAGTTATCCCTGTGTCTATGGAAATCCCATAAATTCTCAATTATCTGCATAGTTTTAGTGGGTGGGAAATTTAAAATTTCCTGGAGTTTCTGCCTCTATTCAGCCTGTCCCCAGTCAGCTCCCTTTCTCTACCTGCTAATTTTATATCTGTGACTACACCTTTGTTTATATATCACTTACAGTAAAATAACAGAAGAAATGCAAATACAAGGAAATTCTGTGCTTATTTATTGTACTCCCTGGGGGAAAATATAAAAATACATCTGCAGTGTCTGCTCTGGGGTTATCCCTTTATTAACTGAGCTAACTGATCTTTACATACATTTCTTCTCTTTCCCACCCCCGAGTCAAGGCTCGTGGAAAAATAATGGAGAGGATGGTTATGGAATTTGTGTGGGTAGCACTATTGCCCTAAATTTACAATTAGGACAAAGAGATGTCTAATAATTTGAACATGAATAAAAATAAGACTGGTTCAAGGACTCTGAAGAAGAGCTACAGAGGGGAGATTATCTTAGTTTTATACTAAACTAGATGCCCAGTGCATGAATTTGTGCATGGGTGGGGTCCAGCCAGGCCTGTCGGGAGGTTGGCTGGCCAGTCCAGCCCTGATCAAGGCCTGATCAGGGCTGGGCCGGCTGGGAGGAGGGAACATGGGCAATTGGCCGGTAGGCCCCGCCACCAATTGGGGTGGGGGGGCTGATTGGGGGCAGGGCTGGATGTGGAGAGGGGCTGTGAGCGGTGGGCCTGCCAGCCTGGAGGAGGGGCCATGGGTGGTTGGCCGGCCGGCCTTGCCCCTGATAGGGGTGGGGGTCCTATCAGGGGCAAAGCTGACTGGGGGGAGGGGTCTCAGGCCAATGGGGGTAGTGGGGGCCCATCGGGGGCGGGGCTGGCTGGCAGGAGGGGCTACAGGTTATTGGCCGGCCAGCCCTGCCTCTGAACAGGGTGGTAGGGGCCCATCTGGGGCAGGGCCGGCTGGGGGGAGGGGCTGGAGGAGGTTGGCTGGCCAGCCCTGTCCCCTATTGGGGTGGGAGAGACTGATCCCGGGCAGGGACGGCCGGGATGGGGGGCATGGGAGGTTGGCCACCAGCCCAACCCCCAGATTGGCCGGTTCGCTGGCCACAATGGGCGTAATAGCAACAACCCATCTGGGGCAGGGCCAGTTGGGGGGAGGGATTGCAGGAGGTTGGCTGGCCGGCCCCGCTCCCTATTGGGGTGGGAGAGACTGATCAGGGGCAGGGACAGCCGGGATGGGGGGATAGGAGGTTGGCCACCAGCCCAACCCCCAGATCGGCCGGTTCGCTGGCCACAATGGGCGTAATAGCAACAAGTCGTTCTGGTCATTACAGTGTTCCAGTCGCTGGCTTTTTATATATATAGATGTTCAGACGTCTGTCCCTGGAAATCTGAGCAATGCATCATAACATTGAACAGACAAGGTCAGGCTGTTGGTACTGAATAGAACAGAAAGTGGCTCCTTTCCTACCAGCATGGGACTTCTGAAATTTTCAACAATAATGTATATTTGATGAAAGAGATGGTTTTTGGCTGTTATGCTACTCTCTATTAGCGCAGCACACTTGGCACAGTGCCTGTATACACCAGTGATACATGGCATCCATACGGCCTCCCCAAACTCAGAAGAGATGATAATTAAAACTAACCTTTGTATCAGAGATGTGTGAAGATTAATGAAATGGGATTTCTATAAAAGTCCCTGAGTTCTGGGAAAGAACGATACACCATGCAACAGATTACTACATAGTTTAATTTATAGTTATGCAAGGTAGTTTATAAGCACTTTACATTAAATGAAAAACATAATTAGTGCATATTGATGCATCAAATATTATTTTATTTTTTAATATATATATTTTTTTACTTCAGAGAGGAAGGGAGAGGGAGAGAGCAATAGAAACATCAATGATGAGAGAGAATCATTGATTGGCTGCCTCCTGCATGCCCTACACTGGTTCATATGTTGATGCTCAACCACTGAGCCATGCTGTCTGGGCTCAAAGGTTTTATACACAAGGCAGTAAGTGTAAAACTTGAGCATTTAATCGTGAATTAATATATTGCACAGCATATGTTATATATATTGAGATATATTTTAGAATTTAATTAATAAAAATAAAATAAAAACTATGCAGGTTAGTTACTAAATTTTCATCAACTCAAAACTATATGAAAATTTTTGAAGAATCATTTTCCACTTTATTTTTGTGTGAATTCCAAGTTGCGAACATGCTTCTATAGACAATAGAGTCAAATGTGGGGGAGAACTTGCTCCAACTGTTTTTGAACTCTTAACCTAGATGCAGTGAACTGGCTGGATTTGAGTGAGAGAAGGTGGAGGCAAACAGGTCAAATAGGACTGACGCAAGGGCTCATAGAACAAGTAAGGGGGACCAGTGCAGTGCTCCAAAGGTCTCCCCTCCTAATACCATCGCACTGGGGATTAGGTGTAAGCATCTGAATTTTGAGGGAACACAAACATTCAGCCCATAGCATCTTGCCCACCCTCCCCCAGTCCATGTCCTCACATGTCATCAACTCAAAAGTCTAAAGTCTCATCTAGCCCTGGCTGGTTTGGCTCAGTGGATAGAGCATTGGCCTGCAGACTAAAGGGTCCCGGGTTCGATTCTGGTCAAGGGCACATGCCTGGGTTGCGGGCTCGATCCCCAGTAGGGGGCGTGCAGGAGGCAGCTGATCAATGATTCTCTCTCATCATTGATGTTCCTATCTCTCTCTCCCTCTCCCTTCTTCTCTGAAATCAATATATATATAAAGTCTCATCAAACATCATCCAAATAAGATATGGGTGAGCCTCCAGCTGTGAACCTGTTAATCAAACATGTTATGTGCTTCCAAAGCACTATAGTGGGACAGGCTTAGGAGAGGTAGTCCCATCCCAAAGGGGAGAAATAGAAAAGGAAAAAAGAGTACCGGGTCCAAGGTGAATCCAAAACCTAACGGGCAAACACTAAACCCCAGGGCTCAAGAACAATTCCTCTTGGTCCCGGGCCTGGTCTTCCAGACCCACAAGCTTAGGAGTTGGGCATCCTAGGCTCAGGGAAGTCCTGCCCTATGACTCTACAGGGTTCAGCCCACACAGTGCACCCCTGTGGCTCTCCTGGGTGGGAGTTGACCCAGTCCCCAAGGCTCTCCTGTGCGTTTCCCTAGGGGAGATTCTCTGTAGGGGTCCATCCCTGAAGCAGCCCTCTTCCTGGCTTGCATGCCAGGCGCCAACCATGTCTGTCACGGGAACCCTGGGTAGCCCCAGGCTGCTCCAACATCGGAGATGTAGGGACAAGTAGCCACGTCCCCGTGCTATGCTAGGCTCGATGCATGACACACTGGGGTCCACTGCAGCTGAAAAGCATGGGGCTGGGATTCGGGGAGTAGAGGCTGCGATGTGAGGAGCTGCCCTGCAGTAGCTTCCTTTCCTTCGAAATTGTTCTGCACCCTCCACTCTCTCCCCTACCCCCCAGGACCATGCACTCTGAGCCTATGATGGGGAGGACAGCTCCATGATATCCAAATTGCCTTTGGGGTCACTCTTCTGCTGCCTTGGACAATTGATCCTAGTTTGTATTTAGATGGCCAAATAATCAAAAAGTATTACATTTATTGATACCTTATATTGTGCCAGTAATTCTTGTAGGTGCTGTATGTGTCTTTATTCATTAACCATATGTTACTATTTGTTTTACATAAGGAAACAGTCACAGAAAGACAAGGAACTCCACACAGATCACATAACGAGCACATGTCAGAGCTGAAATTCAAAGCCAAGTACTAGACCTATGACTTTATATCTTGAAGAATCATTTTTAAAATTAGAAATAGAAAATGCAGAATATAAACAATACGTGGTGGAGGAGATAAAAACAATACGTGTACTCAGAAAAGACAAAGAGGATGGAACACGCACCTGGAAAATCATACACAAAGCAAAGCACGGGATGATGGGAGTGGCATGAATGCAACGTAATAAGCATAAATCAATTGATTGGTCTGTGAAGGATATAAAGACTTTATTAGTCAAAAACCAAATTCCAATAATATCATAATATCTTATTTAGGAAAAATATAGCAAATAGAGACAGATGTAAAACACAAGGGGAAGCAGCAGGGCAGGAAATGAAAGTCTAACACATACAATGAAAGGGAACCAGGAATTGCAACATCAGCATAAAGAACCTGAATCCAGAATAAGAAAATTTACAAGAGGCAAGGATCATTTTTATAAAAGGCACAATTCTCAGAGAAGATATGCAATTCCTGAAAGACTATAGACATTACATAGGTTTTTATTAAAACACTAGAGGCCCAGTGCACAAAAATTTGTGCACTCGGGAGGGGGGGGGTCCCTCAGCCTGGCCTGTGCCCTCTCACAGTCTGGGACCCCTCGGGGGATGACCACCTGCTGGTTTAGGCCTGCTCCCTGGGGGATTGGGCCTAAGCTGGCAATCAGACATCCCTCTGGCAGCCCGGCAGCCCTCGGGGGATGTCCACTTGCCAGCGGGGAGCAGTCCTAAGCTGCAGTTGGACATCTTTAGTGCTGCTGAGGAGGCGGGAGAGGCTCCCACCACCACCGCTGTACTGGCAGCCATCAGCCTGGCTTGTGGCTGAGCAGAGCTCCCCCTGTGGGAGTGCACTGACCACCAGGGGGGCAGCTCCTGCAACGGGCCTCTAGTATTTACTATTATTATAAAACTAGAGGCCCAGTGCATGAAATTCATTCACTTGGAGGGCATGGAAGGGGGAGGGCCCCTCAGCCCAGATTGTGAGAGGGTGCAGGCCAGACTGAGGGATCCCACCAGTGCACGATTGGGGCCAGGGAGGGACACAGGAGGTTGGCCAGCTGAGGAGGGACCGAAGGAGGGCTCCAGGGCATGTCTGGCCCATCTCGCTCAGTCCTGATCGCCAGACCCCAGAAGCAAGGTAACCTACCAGTTGGAGTGCCTGCCCCCGGTGGTCAGTGCATGTCATAGCAAGCAATTGAGCTGCCTTATCATATTATTAGCATATTATGCTTTGGTTGGTTGAACAGCCAACCAGATGACCGGACACTTAGCATATTAGGCTTTTATTATATAGGATATTTTCTGATTGTTCTAGCCATTTTAATAAAATCATAAAAAGAAATTAGGTATAAATAGTGGAAATGAAATAAAATTACGATTATTTATTGATTATGAGATTGCCTACCAAGAAAAGTAGAGACTGAACTTAAACACAAATAGAATGAATAAGAAAATCTAGTAAGGTAGCCAACTCCAAAGCACGCTCACGCCCATACACACACACAGGCACATCACATATCAGAAATGACTAACTAGAGAACATAATTAAAAATGTTTCCATTCACAAAGAGAATACAAAAAAATATCCAGGACCAATTTTTAAAAGAGTTTGATCTGTATAAGAAAACTCTAATATAATTTATACAATGAAGAATGATACAAGACTTTAATAAAGGCCTGATATATCATTCTTCTTGATGGAAAAGCACAATTTTATAAAGCTGTCAATTATCTCCACGTAATTACAATTATACTAGAGGCCTGGTGCACGAATTCGTGCATGGGTGGGGTCCCTTGGCCTGGCTGGCAATCTGGGCCAATTGGGGCCAATCAGGACCGGCTGGCTGGGAGGAGGGATCGCAGGAGGTTGGCCAGCCATGGGAGATTAGCTGTGGGAGCACACTCACCACCAGGTGGCTGCTCCTGCATTAAGCGTCTGCCCCCTAGTGGTCAGTGCATCATTATAGTGACAGGTTGACCCATAGTAACGGTCATTTAGGCTTTTATATATATAAATTTATAGTTTATAAATATTTATAATTTTAATAATATAATGTAACACTTTATGACTATAATTTAAAATTTGTAATATCCTATATAATAAAAGGCTAATATGCAAATTGACTTAACAGTGGAACAACCGCTATTACACACATGGACCACAAGAGGGCAGACACTCAATGCAGGAGCTGCCCACTATTACACACATGGACCACAAGAGGGCAGCACTCAATGCAGGAGCTGCCCCCTGGTGGTCAGTGCGCTTCCACAGGGGGAGCACCACTCAGCCAGAAGCCAGGCTCACAACTGGCAAGCCCAGCAGCAGTGGCAGGAGCCTCTCCCGCCATCATGGAAGCGCTAGGGATGTCCGATTGACAGCTTTGGCCCACTTCCATAGTTGGACATCCCCCAAGGTCTCCCGAACTGCAAGAAGGTGCAGGTCTGACTGAGAGACAACCCCCCCACCCTCAGTGCATGGATTTTGTGCACCGGGCCTCTAGTAAAATTATAACTGTGAATCTAATTCACAGGCTGATAAACCAAGATAGCTTTGAAATAAGCCCTGGTATATAAAAACATTCAGTATATAACAATACTGCCATATCAGAAGAAACAAGGAAGAGTAGAAAATTTGAAAACAGGTCATCTGGAAGCCTTTTGAGAGGTTGTATGCCACATACTATGTAGACAACAACTTGGAAATCCCATTAACACTTACGTTCTCCCCAAACCCATCTTCACCATGTAGCCACTGGGGCCCCTTTTCCTCCCCTGCCTTTCACAAAGGACCCCCTTGCCGGCTCCTGATGCTGCCTCCTGAATTTTCAGGCTGACCCTTCATATCCTTCCCTTTAGAGGCCCAGAGCAGTTCAGCCATATGTGCCTACTCAGAGCTGTAGTGTGTCCAGCAAACCACAAGCTCTGACATGAGGAGGAACACCCTCCATCAGAAGGCGGCAGAGACTTGCCTATGATGCTTTTCTTTGTAAGTAACAAGCAAACTAAATAAATATTCCAAATAAATATTTATGTACAAGTAAATAGACATGCATAGGTATACATATATAATAGTCCCCCCTTATTCATAGGGGACACGTTGCAAGATCCCCATGAGTGCCTAAAATCATGGATAGTGTTTTTTCCTGTACATACATACCTATGACAAAGTTTAGCTTATAAATTAGGCCCAGTAAAAGATTGAAAACAATAAGTAATAATAAAATAGAACTATGACAATATACTGTCATAAAAGTTATGTGAATATGTGCTCTCACAGCAACTAGATAGATAGTGGATGCTCAGCATATTGCTAAATATATAGCTGACTGACTACCTGAATAGATGGATAAACTATCAAAAATGAGAGTAGCCAAAATATACAACCATGTTCAGTGCCTCAGAGAAATCTCTGCTGGTGACTGTTGCTCTTAGGAAAACTGTACCTTTTAGCTTGATCTTCAAGGCCCTTCAGGATGTGACACACCCTCCTTTCTAGGGTCATAGTCCATCACATGTGTGTATGTATGTAGTTTGCAATATGGTCATACAAAACTATGAACGATTCCTTAAACATTCATTGTGACCTTTCTCACACTTCTGAGCGTATGCCCAGGTTGCACCCTCTCCCTGAGGTGCCATTTACCCTCTCACACATGAGCCAGCACCAGCTCATTTTCAGGATGTGGAGTAAATGCCTTTTCCTCCAGGAGGATTTCCAGAAAGTAACCTTCCCCATTCCTCTGCTTCCGCAGTGCTTACCCACGCCCCTGGCATGCTGTCGCAGTTTCTAACGTGTCTGCAGGTCATGTTCTTGTTTGCACAGCCATCTTCCCACCAGACCAGAGCCCATTAAGAGCAGCCCGCTCTTTGCCCTGGGATCACATTCATTGTCTCATACTCAGGACTTGTTCCATCACCTACCACAGCACCTCACACTGAGCAGTCATTTCAGTACATATTCATGAAATACAGGAACCTGGGCTCCAGTGGGGGCCTTCATTTCTTCCTTCCCGGGTTTTAATTTTTGAGGCTCTTGTGCATCTGCTTAATGGGCTTATGACACATAATGCTCCACCCCCTGAAGGACCAGCGAACCAGGCTCCACCAAGGGCTTTATGTCCAGCTGAGGCCTGGACCTCAGTACCGAATCTGGGAAGGCATTCTTACTGCAGCCTGCAGAGCCAGGGCTCCTGCTCATGACCCGGGGCAGGCATGCACACCTCAGCCGGGCTCCTGCTCACTACCGGGGCAGGCATGCACACTATAAAAGTAACATTTAGATTGCCACCCACTGAATGTCTTTGAATTATCTGGAAATGTACTTGAAGCCCTGGCCTGGCCACTGTAACTAGATTTTAAAAAACTGAACAAAATCCATGCCAAAGTTATATTGCTATTTTCAGGTCTTGTCACTACAACCTAGACATTGGGCACTAGACAGGGCATGATCAATTAAAAGTTTAAACTTCCTCATGTGATTTATTTTTAAAAGAGGAGAATTTTAATGGGACTCAGTAAAAACAAGTCTAAGTCATCACATTTTTCTCAGTGTTAAATGTCTCTCAATGAGAATATTGTCATGTGCTGCTAATTCTCGAGTATATATTTTTCAAATATGAAATATAATTAAAAATTTTGAAGTCAGAATACTTAAGGTAACTACTTAAGAATTATAAATCAAACTATGTTACCCACTACTACATGATTTATTACTTAGTTATCTACTTATGTATACTTTTAAAACACAGGAGTTATGTAACACACATTTTACTAACCTCTATGTAAAATATTTAGACAGGGTATTTTATCAGGATTCTCACTCATGTTACTTACAAAGATTTTTAAGATATTTCTATACTATTATATGAATTCAAACTTTAAGAAAAATATAAATATTATCTGCATACTATACTACAGTCAATGTCATAGGTTATATGAAATGCATGGACATGATATAATTCCTTATTTTAAAATATTCCTTCCTACATAGATAGGTGTATAGGAATACATTCAGTGGATATAGCCTTTCTACCCAACTCTTTAAAATCTATAATATATTAGAAAACTTTAAATTCGGCATGTTTACTCTCTAGATATAATTTCTGTAGAAATTAGTATATAATCAGAGCAAGAAATCTTCAATTAAAAATATTTATTACATAATTTCTTTCAGTCACGGTCGTAGATTCTCATGCTTTATGGTCAGGAAATATCTATATATATAAAAGCCTAATTGACCAAATGACTGGTCAACCAGTCGCTATGACATGCACTGACCACCAGAGGGCAGACACTCAATGCAGGAGCTGCCCCCTGGTGGTCAGTGCGCTCCCACAGCAGGAGTGCCACTCAGCTGACTGACCCATCCCAGTGGCCCACCAGCCCAGCAGCAGCTACTCACTCCCTTAGTAGTCCTTCAGGTCCAATCTCCGGAGAATGGGCAGACACCAATGGACCGGCGCTGCCAACATGATCCTGACAGCACCGCCAGCCTCCTGGAAGTCAGCCTCGGGCAGCACCGTGGCCGCTCCCCCTCCCTAGACACTCTGCAAGGAAGAAACACTATAAAAGCAGCCTCCAGGTGGCTCTGGACAACTGGTCCGAACGTCAGCAGGACAGATCCAGATCCCAGACCAGCAAGGGTGTCTCACCACCCACCCGGAGGGCTGATCACATCCAGGTCTCCCTCCCTCCCTCCTTAGGACAGGTGCCAGAGGCAGGGCTTAGGGCTGGCAAGCTCTGCTGCGGTGCGAGCATCTCCCAATCAGGACTGACTGGGTGAGAGCCTGCGGCAGGCGCAGCAGGGCCAGGATGAGCCGGAGCAGCAGGCAGGAGCAGCAGGCAGCGGTGGACTGCTGGTTTCGGCCCATGCTGAGGGACCGCACCCGTGCATGAATTCATGCACCAGGCCTCTAGTGTAGTCATAAGAAAAGACTTGTGGAGTTACTTTCATTGTCTTGGTTTAAATAACACCTTGTGTTTATATAAAGGACAATGTAACCATCTATTTGCAACTCAGCTACTCTTAATCTTAAATTCCAAGTTTTGAAATTGCAAGTAGCCTGAGAAGATGCACATTAAATTGGAATGTGTATAAAATTGCAAAATATTATAACATAAATGATTAACCTTGAGATGTCACGTGAATATTTAGGAGTAATACATTTAGATAATTATTCACTAATAATTATCAGTGAATCTGGCATCACTGAACTTAAAATACTTATAGATTACAATACATTCTGTATAATATTGGCCAGAGATTCAATAAGTAACACTTAATCAAGATGTTAAATATTTGTGTTTTTTTCACACTTACAAAAATTTGTGCTTATTTGGATGTATGGGCTGAGTTTCTATTTTATCTAATTCTATGAGCAAATCCTGACTTTTCCATCTCCCCCACCTTATGGGGAGAAAAAAAGTGACATCAATGTCAAAATCCTCTGAAATAGAAATACCCATAGAGCAGGCAAACTAGACAGTCATGGGACTAAGTTCAATAAATTATCGGAGAAGAATAGTTAACTACGTGTAATTATTTCAAAATGTATCATTAGGCCATATTCTGGTAGAGCGCAGTTCCAATTTTACATAGTTTCCTTGTTTCCAGCCCAAGGACACATTTCAGTGTTATAATTTATTCCTCTTAATGTGACTATTATTTGTGTTTTAGGAATGATTTGTAGATTTTTTGACAAGGGACGGGGGCCTCTTCAGATTATAAATAAATTACAGAAAATTGGAACCAAACTGCTGGTACTTATTGTCATGCTGACACTTTGGAGAATTCACAGATCATACATTTGGCTAACTTAAATTTTCAGTCCCTCCTCTCTCTTTGTTAAAAATGTCTGTTTTTCCATCATTTCTGACAGGGATTTCACTTCTAAATGCCTTTCCTTGTATATCCCTTACCACCAACCTGTCCTGCCTGTATTTAAAGAATAAAACTGTGAGGGGGTTTCATCTTGTGGTCTAAGGGCCCCCAAGCTCCCAGCAAAGCAGAACAAAGAGGACCTGCCCTTGCTGTGCAGATGAACGTAGATGACCCATGGAAAGGTCGTTGCCGTCAGCCTTTGGCAGGTGGTAAAACAAGAGCCAGAGACAATCATGTCCTGTGCAGAGAGTTAGCAAGGGGCCACAAGAATCTGCATCAATTCCTCACCCCAAATCTTACTTTCTCCCCACAATGCTAGCAAGTAGCGTGATGCTAAGATTTCTTCCCCCGAAGTTACCATTTTGATTTGACTAATAGGAAAGGCGGTAACTATGGGAAGTTCAGGACCCACAATGTCTCAAGTGGCACCAAGACATTGCAAACCAAAGGGGGCCCATCTTCGTGGGTTAGATGCGGTCTCTTTGCATCCAGGAAGACAGCACTTCTTCCTCGGCGTCTAAATGATGCAGAGACCACCGCCTCCTTGTATTTCTCCTCTCATATTGAGCCCTGAGCACAGGCTGATCCTCAGAACCATGACAGCTTAGGCTGTCAGGCCCGCCCGCAGGCTTCTGCATAAGGGGGAGTATTATGTCTCTTTCAGAATTAAAGATCTAATCTGACCGAGCTCCATCGGTGCTGATCAGGGAAAGAGACTTCTTAAGAAATGGAAGACACTGATTACCTTTTATGGGTGAGATATTCTAATTATTCAGTGGGGATTGGTTTCAGGTTATAGAATTTTTATTGAAAACTATTTAATTTTCAGTACCTGTCATTCGACGTGGACAAAAACGAGGCACATATAAGAATTACTGGAGTCCAAGTCCAGACCCTCCGTAATTTGCATACATCCATAGAATATAATTTTATCTTCTTTTCACATAGGTAGATATCACCCACAGACTGCTGCCTGGCATGCTGGTCGTGGCAGACTGTTAATAACCATAATACTACAGGAAATTCCGTGTCTGGAACTGGCTACATTTACCCACACAAGAGCAGCCTCTGATGCTAACAAGAACAAACAGGGGGAGCGTCCCCTCCGCTCTCTGCTCCCTGCTGTCCACACATTCACACTCAGCCCAGGGCATACTTTCCCACAGCAGCTCGGTCATTTTAATGATGAAGATTAAACCAAAGGAAGACAGATGAGCAAGAAAAAATGTAAGCAAATAAGCCAGAGCCAGAGCTGAAGTCTTTAAGTTGTTTTACTGATGTTGCTACTGGTGGGTCTTAGGTCTATTAAAGGAGCTCACGAGACTATTACATTTGGTTTGTGCACCGAGAAGTACCAGCACAGCAGGACGGCGCTGAGCACGTCCAGAGGAGCCGCGTGTCACATCCACACGGGGTTTCCAGAAGACACCTGTCTTCAGGAAATATCACCTTGTCAATAAATCAGCGTTTCATATGTTGCAAAATTATTCCAGGAAATGCCTGTGAGAATGGCATTCTTGAGGCAATGTCTTTCCAGCTGCTTAAGATGCATACAGCTTTGTCCTGAAGGCTTCTTCTCAGGCCCCCTGTGCCTCTCCCACTTGCTCATGTTACCTGCAGTCCTGACCGCCACTGAGGCCCGGAAAGAAATGGGAAGGGGGGGTGCAATTGAGATCCCGGGATCTCAGAAAGGCGAGTGATGGTGCTTTTCTCCCAGAGTTCTGGGGCTGCCCAGGCAGGAGGCACTTGACAAATGTTAAATAACGGAATGCATGACTGAAAGGGAGCTGACATGGACGGGAAGTGCAAACACACTGGTGGGGAAAGAGAACGAAGGGATTCTCAGAGTGGTCGGAAAACAGATAAAAACATAATAATGAGGATGTGACGCGACTTCTGCCTGCGTTCCTGCCAGCAATTCCTAGTGTCCTGCCCTGCAATTCCAGAAATACTGATTGTCCTGGTGCCAAACGCTATTGTGGACAAAAACAACTGGCAGGACACAATCTGGAGGGACAGAACAGTTTCCTGAAAACAAAGGTGTCAGACAGGGTGCTGTGTCTCCCTGCCTGTTTAATCTGTATGCAGAACATATCATATGACAACTGGGCTAGACTCGGAGGAAAAGGGAGTGAAAATTGATGGAGGAAATAACAATAAGATATGCATATAACTCCAACGTCCTAGCCGAAAGTAGCAATGATTTGAAACTACTTCTGAGGAAAGTGAAAGAAGAAAGTGCCAACAGGGCTGCATTTGCACATCAAGAAGACAAGAATGGTAACTATAGAAGAAATACTCAACTTTAATGTAGACAATGAGGACACTGAAATTATTAAAGATTTTGCTGGTTCAGTCATCAACTCAGAGACCACGTCCAAGAAATCAAGAGAAGCTGAGACTCTGAAGGGCAGCATTGGAAGAATTATGAGATCACCAAGAGCAAAGATGTGCCATTAAAGACCAAACTAAGATCATCCACACCCCCGTCTTTCCAATTACTACACACAGATGAAAAAGCTTGGACAGCGAGAAAGGCTTACAGGGGAAAATGACTCCTTTAAGGATGGTGCTGGAGGGAAGCTCTACCGATTCTCTGGACCTGCAGAAAGACCAACAAGTGGGTCCTAGAGCAAATTAAGCCTGGAACATCGCTGGAGGCAAAGATGACAAAACCGAAGCTTTCCTGCCTGGGGCACATCATGAGAAGGCGGGCTCTTTGGAAAACAAAGCATGCTGGGCCACATAGAAGGCAGCAGGAAGAGAGGGAGGTGAAATACGAGAGAGATTGGCTCCATAAAAGGAGCCTTAGGCATGAGCCTACAGGAGCTGAGCAGGGTCACACTGTGGACATCATCATCCAGGAGTTGGAGCCAACTCAACAGCAAGTAACACACACACAAGAGCTAGTTAGTTCTTCTATGTCAGTGAAGGAACCAGACACACTTCTGGTCAATGCATTTTTTACTAACCAAAGGCTCAGGCTCTCCTGAAGTTTCTCTGTTGCCTGAGTAAGCAGGTTGAACCGCGGGTTCTAGGTCTCCATACAGCTCTGTTAAACAGGACCTCTCCCTCCTGTAACACCCTCTTCACCAGCACACTTAGCAACACCCAGCCGGGGTCCCAGCTCCAGAGGCCCCAAGGCACGCCGGTGAGCAGGGATCTCGGAAAGTGATCTGGGAGAGCCCAGCGCCAAAACTCAGCTCTGCAGGTTAATCTCAATCACGCGGCAGAAAAGTTTTGAACAACAAACCGTGTGAGAGTGTGCAGCGTGCTTGTGAGAATATTCAGGGCATAATTAGATAAATAACAGGCCCAGTGTCTATTTTTACTTTGCCTTGATGAGAAGCTTTGCAGGAGAGACTGCTGGTAGTTAATTCTCCTTAACAACAGTCTATGTAATCACAAACCCCAATTAGCCTGGCCGGTTCTCCGCTATACAAACTATTTCCTTGGCGCTTCACATCACTACTTTGTAATTAGCTTTCATCTACACGAGCTTTGACTAAAAAAATATAAAAGAGTGTAAGTGATTGTACTGCCACTCAGTATTCTGAGAAATAATCGCTTGCGATTTCAATCAGATTAATTTTATCACCCGTATTAAGGAAAATTACCTCCCTCTTCACTCTCTACAGCTGAGGGCTATTTCATTTCCTGAGATGTTCATAAAAGCATAATATAAAGCAATCTGTAATTGTAAATATCCTTCCCTAATAACTTTGAGATATTTCCTTAATACATCTTTACATTTGGAGTTTCCGTTCCATAAAATACAGTAACAAGTGCTCTATTATGTTTTAAGTGTGCGCTGTTAAGCTGGACAACTCGGTGCTGTCCTTCCTGTTTTTACATAGGGTTATATTTAACTCGCAGATAATGGGAACAAGGTTTAAAAGTGATGGAGCGGAATAATGGCGTTCCAGCAATAATATATCTTGCCTTTGTGAGGAATAGAACTTTACAGCCCTATTTCAGGTCAGCCAGCACGGATGCCATTTTTCACAGCCTGACAACTTTCACCTTCACCCAAACTCCACATGGGCTTTCAGTGCCCTTTCCAGCCAGGGAACGGTGTCCTTCCTCAGGGACCCCGTGCAGAGAACAGCAAAGATGGGGGAAACAAAGGAGTAAAAGAGACGACAGTCACCAATCATGGCTTCTTCGGGCCTTCAGAGGTCCCCAAATATGCAAGCCAGGGGGTTGAGGGTGTCGCTGAGGGGGGACACAGGAAAGCTTTCAGCCCTGGGTACAAGCCAGGAGCTGGCGCTTCCCCTCGGACAGGGTACACTGTCACTGGCCCCCCAGCCCCAGTGCAGGCTGTTTTCCCAGGGGTTCAGCACTGAGCCTGCACTGCAGCCCACACCCGCTGACAAGTCCGTGTCCAGGAGGGTCATCCTGCAGAGCTGTACCTGCAGCGTGGACTTCAGAAATGCTCAGGATTCTAAGCCCAGAATCGTCTCCAAACACCAAAGCTGGGGACCTGGGGCGTCTACTTGAAACCTTGCTGATATTATTAAAATATAATTTGTATCCTGGGCTACCAATCCATAGTTTCATGCATAAAGAGTCTAGCAGCATCTAAGAGCCGGATACCTGGACAGCATGCACAGCTGTCTCTATCTGTCCTGGTGGGCACAGGCCATTTGAATTTGATAAAGACCACAGGGGGCCGGCTGGTGAGGAGGGAAGTTCCATTGCTCTGAGCAGTGGACCTTGAATGGCTCTCATATAGTCGGCCCCGTAGGGAAATGCAGTGTTTAGACGGCTTTAATCTGCTCCCCTGCAGCAAGCACAGTGGCTTTTGCCAGCTCAACTCAAAAGTGCTCTCCCTTGCTTAGCATTCCATGCACCTCTCTGTCTCCTGGCAGGTCTGCACAGGGTTTATTTTCTGCAAAATAATTTACTGTGGGCCAAAACTTGGGGGTTAAAAATGGGAAAGGGAAAGAAAATAAAGTAAAAGCGTTTACTCTTTTCTTAGCCTTCCAATGCAAGAGAAGTCAAATGGAGGCACATGATCCTATGTGGAATAGTGCCCAAATAGAAAGTTCCAGAACACCCCGTTCCCACATTGCTATTTTCTTTAAGCAGTGTGCTGACCCCCTACTGCTGATGTACTAGTAGGTGATGCTCTGGAGTAGCAGCTGAGATCTGGGGCAAACCGTGCATCTCGCTACCACTGAGGACAGGCCTTCTAGGATGTGAAACAAAACAGACCTGGCAAACTAATTAGCTTCCTAACTTTTATTTCCCACTATCTGCATAGTCAATAGAAAAGTGTTTAACATATGCTCTTGCCTTGTACATCTTAATGCGTCCATCCTGACAGAGGGCTTTCAGAACACAAGGATGTCATTTGCAATGCGAAGGAACCCAGCGCGTCCAGACATGCTGTGGTCACCCTTACGTGGCACCGGCCCTTCGGAAACCGATGAGCTACAACATGTCAGGGTGGAGCATAAAATCCTATCCTTGAGCAGGAAGACCTGCCTTATGATATTCAAAAATAGTAGCCACTCTGCGCTGAGCCTCTCAAGCAAACCGCATTTCACAGAGAAGCCGGCACTGTGCTCCTGCCGGCTGAGTCAGCCCTTATAAAGGTTTCCTGGAATCCTATTTCAACCAGTAGGACTGAGGCTTTCCCCATCCAATCAGAGCTGTGCAGCTCCAACCAATCAGAGTGGCTCTCTTCTAACCAATCAGTACTGTGCCTTTTGGACCAATCAAACTTCGAGGATTTGGCATCCTCTTTTGCACGAGGACAGACCAATCAGGAACTAGGAACCAGGAACAGGGACTTCTGTCCATATAAGCCAACTCCTCTGTGGCTCAGAGAGTAGACTTTCCACCAAAAACTGAACACTGTTGGCTGCATTCCAGTTTTCTGGAGCAGAACTGAGCAGCCTCGCTGAAGAGAGACTGGGCCCTAGGGCAGCCTCAACGCTGTGCTGTTTTCACAGCTATGTTGTATCACTGCTGAGTTGTTTGCAAGGAATAACGTTTTCTTCACTGCCCCCCAAATTGGGGATTCTTGCTGGCATTGACTTGGTACTAACGACCATCAGTTGACACTCTCATCAGGCATTAGCACTGAAAGCGTCTCCTGGAGGATGTTGGAGCTCCCGTATTTCCTCTGAAGTTCTATGGTCAGAAGTCGCAGGCATATAAATGCCGGTGAGTGGGACATTCATTCACACTAGTGAAGCTGAGGAGCAACGGTCTAGAGATGGCCAACGAAATAGGCAGCACTTCAGGTATGACCACCCAAACTGTCCTATTAGGTGGGCTCACTTAGGAAAAGCTCAACTGCTCTTGGCTTTTATGGAGATCGAATTACACAATTAAACAAAGATTTTTCTTTCATAATGTAAGAAAACTACCTTGAGATAAAGGTCTTAAATATTGAAATATTTCTTAACCTGTACAGAGACAGAAAGAGATGGTGGCAGGAGATAGAGATGGAGAAAAAAAAAATCTATTGTCTCTTCTCATAAGGACACTAATCCTATTGGGTCAGGGCCCCACCCTTACACTCTCATTTTTAGTTACTCCTTTAGAGGCCCTATCTCCAAATACAGCCACACTGGAGGTTATAGCTTCAGCATATAAATTGGGGTGGCGAGTGACACAAGCATTCAGACCATAACAAAGCAATCTTGCTAAAATAAACCCTCAAGTAAGATCACCACCCAATGAATTTCTCATTAGCTTAGATGCCGACACAAAATAGTGATGGAGAGAATGGGAATGGACCTCAGTGAGTAAGTGTAACTGCATCATGCAATCAAAGACTCCCAGCTGCCTACTCCAGCATTTGCTGGCACTTGCTATGTGTCAAATGTTAGAAAGACAGATGAAAAAGCATGATCCAAGTCCTTAAAGAGCTTCCAGTTTCAGGAATTAAGAACTCTCTAGTCCCTAGTGCAACCTGAAGTACAATGATGTTATTTGTTTTGCTTTGATTTCAGAAGACTCCCAGGCTTAATTTAAACAAAACCACTTGAAATTATGACTCTTTTCTGAGAAAACCAATGTGAGCCACCCCAGCTCAGCAGTAGGTAATGCCCTGCCTTAGAACTTGGCCTACTGCTGCAATGAACCAGCATGCAGTATTACTCATGCATTTTTGCAGAATGAGTTTAAGAATGAAGAGAGAACTTTATTCACAAATTTTCAAATAAATCTGCACACTGTTTTACAAGCAAAACACTTCCTCCTGAACATTTCCCTGATAGGATAACTCTTGATGGTGTTTGTTTTACGTATATATGTATGTATACATGAATGCATTTATTCTGTTCTTAACTTCTCTATTATTTATGTTTTTAGCTAAGAAACTCTTCTTTCCCCTTAACCGACACTCTAGCATATAAAATATGCATCTTTAACTTATCACAGCTTATTTACCTTAAAAAATATTATATCACTACTCAAATCTTAAAGTACCTTACAGAAGATACTGCCATTTAACACTTTTCAACTTATGTGTTATTATTGTTCTATATTTTTACATGTGTTATAAACCCCATAATATGTTACTTTTGCTTCAGTCAATTATCTTTTAAATAACTATAGAACATTTTTAAATTAACATTGACTCATTTATTTACCAACTGTGGCATTTTTCATTCTTCTGTGTAGAGTCAAGTTTTCTTCTAGTATTATTTATATTTAGCCCAAAGAATTTCCCTTAATGTTTCTTGTAGCACAGATCTACTGATGACAAATTTTCTCAGCTTTTGTTTGTCTTAAAATGCCTTTATTTTTATTTTCAAGGGTATCATCACAAAATATAGAATTATACATTGCATTTTTTTCTTTCAGTTTTTTGTTGTTGTTGTTTGTTTTGTTTTTACTTTTGGCTTGCATAGTTCTAAACAGAATTGGCACTGATTCTTATCTTTATTGCCTTTTACATATCATTCTTTCTGGCAGATTTCAAGATTTTTTTACTTTGTCATAGGTTTTTCAGGAAGATAATTACCATGTATCTTAGTTCTTATCCTACTTGGATTTTTTTTACTCTCTTTGATCAATGGGTTTATAATTTTTACTATACCTAGAAAATGTTATGCCATTATTTCTCAAATTATTTTGCAACCCTTTCTCCTTTCTTCCTGAGACTTCAAATACACATATGATAAGCCGCCTAGTATTATCCCACAGGTCTCTTCATTTTTACTTTAGCCTTTTTTTCTCTAAGTTTTTGTTTGGGAATTTTCTATTGTGTTACCTTTAAGTTTACTGATATTTTCTTCCTTAGTGTCTGTTAATCTCACTCAGTAAATTTCTCATTTTAGATATTGTGTTTCTCAGTTCTATGGTTTTAATTTCTTCTTCTTCTTCTTCTTTCTTATTCTTTTTGTTTGTTTGTTTTTGTTTTTGTTAATCCTCACCTGAGGATGTTTTTTTCCATTGATTTGTAGAGAGAAACACCTATAAGTTGCCTCTTGCATGCACACTAAGGATCAAACCCACAACCTGGGTATGTGCCCTGAATGGGAATCAAACAGGCAACCCTTTAGTGCGTGTAATGACATACAACCAACTGAGCCACACCAGCCAGGGCTCTAAAGCATTTTAAATTCCTTCTTTGTCTGATAATTATATCATTTCGTGATCTCTGTGTCTGTTTGTATTCACTGATATTTCTCAGCATTATGGGTCACATTTTTCTGCTTCTTCAAATGTCTAGTAATTTTTATTACATGCTACACATTGTGATTGTTACATTGTTGAGTGCTTGGATTTTGTGGCCTTCATAGAGAGGGTTGAGTTTGTTTTGTCAGACAGTTACTTGCAGATTATTTTTATCTTTGTTTTTAAGTTATATTAGGGTGGGCCCAGCTAGAGTTGTCCTTATTGGGAGCTAGTTTAGCCATACTGATAAGGCCTCATCCTGCTGGGGTCTCTACTGAATGTCCTGCATATGCAACAAAATATCGTTGTTGGGGCTGGTGGCCCCCAGCTCGGTCTGAGCTCTGTAAAATGTTCAGCTGCACTCACTGGTCACAGAGTCACAGTTTCACTCTATGCATGTGTAGACCAGGAGATGGTCAAAGTTTCAAGGAAACTCTTGCAAGATTTTTCTCTCTCCTCCTCCTCCCCCTTCTCTCTCTCTGCTCTCTTTCTCTCTTTCTCATTCTCATTCTCACTCTTGCTCACTTGCTCTCATTCTCTCTCCTCAGCAGTACTCTGATTGAATTCCAGCCTCAAGAAACTACTGCACCTTCATCTCTGTCCAGTCAGCTCAACGAGGCCATGCCCCTCCACCCTAACTCTACCTCCTCACACTGTAGTCAGCAAAATGCCACAGGGCAGCAAGCTGAGTGACCACAGGCTCATTTGTTTATTTCTTCCCTCGGGTGTCTAGTCCTGTGGCTCCTGCTATTGTGTCTAAGAAGAATCATTCACAGATTTTGTCTAGCTTTCCAGGTGGTTCTGGCATGAGTACAGCAGACTGGTTACTCCCACGTGGCCGCAGCAGTCCTCCTCTTGATTTTTAATATTTAAACTTATGACTTATCTGTGTCTATCAATATGTTTTATTAGCAAATCTTTATATGTACTTGTTATATTTATGTCCTCAAAACTCAGTACAACATATTTAAGAAAATGACATGCAGAAAAGTCTTGCTTTGTATTCCATAAACAATGTGAAGAATCATGGACAGTTTTGCTGAAATTCACACCAAGTGTCAACAAGTGCTGGGCTAAGCGATGCCACGGAACAACATAAACACAGCTGCTGGTTTACAACCCAGTGAATACTTCGGTGACTGGGGAGCAGTGTTAACCTTTGCATCCCCACATAGTAGTTCATTACCTCCACATGGGGTTTCATGTGCTTTTGTTACATGTTAAGATATTAGCTGGGATTTTATGTTCAGGTGTAAGGCTACAATTTCTTCATTTAGGCAGTGAAAATGACCATTCATTGAGTGTTTTTAGGCAGATTTCTATTTTTCTGGATGGTATTCCTGACTTTAAGCAGGAAATGACTGCATTTCCCAATGGCAAAGGCTTCCCCCAGAAAGAATGGAAATCCTCCCAGCCAATCAAATTCCAATCCCCGCAAGGTTCAATCATTAACCAAACAACGAGAATCGTTTTTAGCATCCATTTGAACAAAATCATCAAGAGGTTAGTTGAGGAACATTTGAGCCCTGACCTTTGAATCCTGCTGCAAGGTGAGTAATTAACCCATTGAAGCAGGCACACTCTGAGTTTGCGCTAATAAGTGAAGGGGAAAATATCAAGAGAGAACCTGCAACTTTCTGACCCAAAGGAGAGTTGACAGGAGAAGCTTCTGTGATGAGGGCACACAAAAGGTCTTTACAAAGGTGGTGACTGTCATTAGTGTTAAAGGGAACGTCTGACCTATGGTATTAAAACAATAGAAAAATCCAGTACAGGGGTCCACAACTCAAAATTGACAAAATGATTATTATTTTTTACCAAAACTCGTTGGTTTGAAAGGGTTAAATAATACTAAAACCCTTTACAACACAAGCATCCAATTCACTAATGATTTGTACCTATGCGCAAATCAAATTAATTGCACCATTGCTGGAAGTATTACAAGTAGAGAGGGAAATTTCACATTCATCAAACCCATTTAAATTCATTTGAAACCCTTGTTGAGAGGCATTAGAAAGATTTAGCTGTTTAAGGAGTGATCATGGCTATTTGGACACAATTATTTAAAAGCATTAAAACGCTCTGGTTTCCTAGTTTAGTTGCGTGGTGCTGGACCTCTTCCGCAGTGAATTCTTCGTATGGTTGACGTTGGCCTCTGTTTTATTTTAGGAAGATTCTGGCATCATAAGAGCCCAGAACACTTTCTACTTCAATGAATACATATTATCAAGTCTCTAATTAAAAAGGAATCAAGAAATAAGCTGTCAGCTGAAATTTATGATTACTTATAAAATGCTAAGGGCCACAATGGTTCATTTTAAAATGCTGGCTGCCACTACCATTTCCTTTCCTTCTGCTGAAATCACTTAACAAAGAAAAAGCATTTCTGAGCCACAGAAATCACATCCAAGAACTCGCAGGAGTGATGCTCAATGAAGTACTTGGCAGGACAGAATCTAGTCACACTGAGGGGATTGGGTGTGGGTCTCGCTTACCGAGCCTGTTTTGTAGGCCCCTCAAGAATCATGGGGGAGGGGGTGCAACCATTTCCCCAAATTTCAAATGCCCCATTCCAGCGGCATTAATGGACACATCACATTGGGTAAGGCAGGAGGGCGAGGGCGCGGGTGAGAGACTGAGATTCAAGAGGGAATCCGAAGGGAGCAGGCAGATTCAGCAGCCCGCCCTCCCGCCTTTCTGTTAATAGAAATCACGCCGTTAGAGCCCCATTCGCCCGCTGGACAAGCACAGTCCCCCCGCTTGTCCTATTACAGCTTTTCATTAGAGAACAACTACATCCCTCCCTTTTGACATTAAATGCGGCAACACTTTGTGAAAAGAAACACCCAGACTGGTGGCTGGGCTCCAGCTTGGACTTCACTTGCTCTGGGCAGAGCTGCTCTGCGCCCTGTGAGCGGGCAGGACCCGGAGGCGGGCAGCAAGCCTGGACACGCAGATGCCCTTGCAGAAGGGCAGGCTCAAGCTTCCTGGTGGGGCTTGCTTTCAGAACTGCCTCCTCCCATCCACTGTAGAGACCCACACACCACAGCCATTAGCAGAAAGGTTTCCTGCGATGTTCAAATAAAGGGCTGAGCAATTTTTTTAGATGTGTGCTTTGAAAATTACAGAAATCTGAACGAATCACACAAACATGCCCAAGGCCAGTTACAAAGCTGCCCTTTTGGTACCTTATACTTTTTTAAACCTATTGTCCTATTTTCAAGAATATTTAACATTTACTTTAAAAAAAGCCTTGATGCTCAAGTCCCTGGTCCCATTGAAAGACTGGGGACTTTCATGACGCCAGAATGTTAGGGGGACTCTCTCCATCATCTGAATTTTTTAAGTGTGAAAAGGTCGCAGAGCAGCCCTTAGCCTGCTTTCTGCTGCGACTCCATCTGGTGAGTAAGTTTCTCCTGAAACGTTTATTGCTCAGGCCCGCCTTCTGGGAAGCCCCGCCTCCCCGCCATCCTCCAGGCTGCCGGGCCTGCTCACACCCAGACTTTCCTCCTGGAACGCATTCATCTCCAGAAGCAGGGCAGTTTTCCACTCTCTGGATTGGGTCCAACATCATCTCGCTGGCAGGGTCAGCAAACAAGTATCAAGCTGCCCTTGTTTCCAGAACCTTCTCTGCCAATGAAGAGCCAGATCACACCCCATGCCAAGTCTCTATGTCCCCTGCCCCAAGTCCACTGCCTTCCCAGCCCTCCCTCCAGCGAGTTTAGTGACCCACTGTCATGGATAATAACGAAGTAATCTCACCAGCGTTTCTCACTTTACCTTGAGAGAACTGGAGAGCGTGTGACGGCGTGAGTTTGCTAAGGTCACTGAGGCAGCCTTGGGGGTCCCAACCAAGGACTCTGTTTCCCAGGTCAGTGCTGGGTCTCACCCAGCGACTAGCTATCCATGTCTGTGTGCTAACCTAAGCGCTTAAAGGCAAAGATGTCAGCTTTCCAAACAAGGACATGTGCTCTGATGCAGGGGTGGGTGGGGAATCTATGGGCACTGTGCCGGGCAGGGTCCTTCGCCTGCGGCCCCTCCCTCTAGGCTGGCAGCCACCTCCAGCAGGACTGCTACTGACCGCAGAGAAAAGACAAAGGCCACCACCAGTTCTGTGGTCAGGGGCTCTTCTCCTCCTTTCGGTCAATGTTCTCATGAATTATCCATCTAACCTCCAAATATTTTCTTCAACTCCCTTTGATATTTAACCTAGTTATTAACTGGAAAGGAACAGAGGGAGGGCCAAGTAGACACATGCTCAGTAAAGTCTGGGTGACATAGGGGAGATACCTGCCTGTCAGTCACACCTGGGAGCAGGTCATTGGCCAGAACGGGCATGGCCACGGCAAGGTTGCAAAATCTGAGATCCGTAAGCCCCTCCACAAAGGAGGCCCCTCTTCTTGCTCTCTCGCCCTCTTGGCTCTCTGGCTCTCTTGCTGTGGTGCCTGACTCCTGGGTTGTGGGGCCCTCGCGCTCTGCACTCGTCCCCATACACAGTGGACTGACGGACGGCAATTAGCCCGGCGCTGTGCTGGACTCCACCACCAGGAAGCAGGAACTCGGGACTCCGGCTTTGCTTCTAGCTCCACTGAAGGCCCGCTGCACCTCTTCCAGGACTGGGTTAAGGGAAATGGGACTCTGCAAAACCAGGAATGTAATTTCACACACATAAAGCTTTTTACCACATCTCATCCTCCCGTGGCGGCCTCTGGAAATATTTATTCCAGTGGCACTCCAAGAATCCTAATCCCACTAGCAAAGGAGAAGGGCAATCCACGCAATTCTCCAATAACACCTCGACAAAGGAAACAACGACGGAAACAAGAATTGCGTGAGGACTTGGGAAGAGCTGAAAGACCAGGACGTCCAAAGATGGCTCAGAGAAAGGGTTCATCGGAAGAAAATTCTCAGTTCTGGGGAAGCCAAAGGCCACTGGAGCAGAGACGCTGATCATGAGCATGGCAGCACTAGACGCAGTTGAGTGACTGCTCTGGTCACACTCAGAACATTTCTGTTAGTCCAGAGAGGACCACGGATGGCGCACTGGCCCAAAGGCAGTGACCTCCCTGTCCCCGGGAGCATTCCAGCAGGGCCATGACAGAGGGGCCTGCCTTGGGAAGAGGCTGTGCGCCATGACTGCTCAGGCTCAGTGTTTTCATTACAGACTTCTCACAGCGGCGATTTTGACTGTTGCTGCAAACTTTGAAAGCCCTTAGTGGCCAGCGCTCCCCAACGTGTGTACTCATTTTAGACATGTGTACTTTCTCACACCAAGTAAGGTCTATTGTTTTCCGGAGCTTCTAGCTTGGTAGCCATGTGTAGCCTTCTTTTTTCTTCAGAAGTCAATGGCAGGCTCACTTTGTAAGGAGCAAATTGAGCACTTTGTAGACAAAAAGCTACCAGACTATGTGGCACTGAAACTTTTTGGTCCAGGATAAAATAATGCACACATTGACAGGAAGAGCGATCCCTGAGATGTAAATAGATTGCTTTTAAAATAACAAAACTACCCAAGGTCCCGTGCCAAACCCCTCCCACCAACAAATTAAGAACCTTCCATCTTCCCACTACAACTGTAGATGCCTCAATATTTAGGAACCGGAAATGTCAGATCTATATAAGTGTAGACCCCTGATATGTAAACACAAATACATATTTTTGTATTCACAGAAACTTCTATGTGAGGAAGGAAACCAAACATGCAAACACGTTGGCTGCTTCCAAAAACTTGGCCCTGAAAGTTGACTATATTTTGTCATCGGCAGACGTTGTTGTTGTTTTTATCATCGGAGACGACGGTATTTTTACACACTTCAGAAAGGATCGCTGAAATCACGAACGCTTTTTTAAACAAACTTAAAGGAATCATTTACATTCAGGGTCCAAAACAAGGTACCAGTAGGAGCCGGCACTGTAATGAGATGTCCTTTTTCCTTCCTCTAAATAAATGCAGAATGATGTGCAATTCCCTCCGTGAGCCAGGTCACCTTTAAGAGCCAGGGATGGCGTCGCCGCTGAATGGCTCGCCAGGCTGGCCCGAGAAGGCTGCCAGTGCAAAGCCTGTGACAAAGGGCTGAAATGACAGCACCCTGACTCACCCGCACATTGTGTTTGTTTAGGAAGGTCCTAGAAATTGTATTTCACCAACCACATTCGCTATCAACACACAATTATCTGGCTTAATCATGTGGAACAGTGGCAAATTCACCTGGGGCTTAAGAACTAATGACATTCTCGTCTGCACTGCTTTAGTGAAATGGCCCCGCACCTGCAGCAGGAATAGCGAGATTGCTCAAGAAAATTTGCTTTTCTGTTTTCATTTCACAGCATAGGGCCTCTGCTCAAATCAACAAACGCTGCTGATTAAATAGCGGCGGCACCGGCCCTGCCTGCACAGCCAGCCCTGGCCTGGCAGAAGGACCGCCTGGGACTGGTTTGCGATTGTTTGCGAGGCACTGTCTTGTTGATGGGAAAATAAGTAAACAAATCGGCATTGAGTAATTGGAGTATGATTACAGTTATTAGTGTGGACAGCCCCTCTGTGGCTGGAGGCAGCTCCGCGCAGGGGTCCCTCGGCTCACCCCCAGGTGTGTATCCACTCCCCCCACCCCCAGCGTTGGTCCGCAGTGAGGGCGGTGAGATTGCACTCACTCCAGAAACCCGGCCCCTGCCTCCCCTCCAGGAACTGCTGACTGTTGCTACTCCCAGGGAGGGGAGAGGGCAATTTTCAAAGGCCGGCAGCCCCAGGAAATCGAGTGTTCAGACTTCCAAATGCTTCAAAGGCAGGTCAGGGGCCCAGGCTCCATTCATCAGAAGAGTGGTGGGCCTGTGCTAGCGTGCGAGGGAGGCAGGAGAGGGAACCACCTGCCACATGTCCTTTTACTTTAGTTTTGTTTTATCCTCTCATCAGCAAGGGCGTGGGGTGACAGAGATCAGCAGTTCTTTCACTTTGGCTAGATCGCTGGGTGTTGTGCTGGCTCAGTGCTGGGTTTTCTGCCAAGAGGCCAAAGCCTGCTGTGGAGAAGTCCAGGGCCTAAGGCTGGCAGCTGCCTTGTGGCTTCTGCACTCCCTGCTGATTCACTGTCCTCTGGGCCTCTCGCCTCCCCCTCCAACTACCACCAATCCCGCTACCCCTCCCCAGTGAGCACGCAGAGACACATGAGCTGGGGTAAAAGGTACACAGGGGAGAAGCAATAATAATACTGATAAACCCCAAAGCAGTAAAGAATAAGAGAGAGAGAGAGAGAGAGAGAGAGAGGAGAGAGAGAAAGTAGTAAATTAAAAATCCGCACCAACCCTAGCCAGGTAGCTTGCTTGGAGCATCTTCCATCCTGTACACCCAAAGGTTGTGGGTTCAATCTCCAGTCAGGATGCATAAGGAAGACAACCAATCAGTGTTTCTCTCACATTGATGTTTCTCTCCCTTCCCTTCCTCTTTCTCTAAAGGGTTCAATTCCCAGTCGGGGTACACACATAGGTTGTGGGTTCAATCCCCAGTCAGGACGCATAAGGAAGACAACCAATCAGTGTTTCTCTCACATAGATGTTTCTCTCTCTCCCTCCCTCTCTCTCTAAAAATATGGAGGGATCAAGCCTGCAACCCCGGCATGTGCCCTTGACCAGCATCGAACCCAGGACACTCCAGTCCACAGGCCAACGCTCTATCCACTGAGCAAACCAGCCAGGGCGAGAGAGGGCATTTTATGAGGAATCTTGTGGTACTCGACATCCAATGGTTTACTTGACTGAGTTCTGAAATTAACCTGCCCAGGACCGCAAGTCAGTTCTGTCACTAAGTTCTGTTTCAGTTTCTCAGAGAGAAAGAACAGGAGGCACTGGGAGCGCAGGCAGCAGCTGATTCCCTCACCGCCTCCCTCACCACCCATCTCCCCTCCTTTCTTCCCTGGGCAGCCAGGTGCTGCTCCAGCCGCTGGGAACAGAGTGTTTGGGTCCCAGTCCAGTGACCCGAGAGTCTGCTGGACCCCATGGGGACAGGGACGGGGACGACACTGCGCTCATTGTGTGGAGGGTGTGAGGAAACAAGGAGACAGAGTTGAGAGCAATGCCAGACCTGGGGAGGTGAGCCGCAGCCCAGGCCTAAGGGACAGAGCTGGGAGAGCCTTGCTCACACCTGGGCCCCATCCTGGGCAGACAGGCCCCTGAGCGCCTGGCGGGGGCCCAGGGCAGGGACCAGGCAGGCAGCCGTCTGGGAGAGCTCTGTGTTTGCCCCCCGGCCACTCCCTGGGCTGCACACGGCCACGTGTGAGTCTCTCTCCCATCATCTACTTCTAGACAGAAGAGCGGGAAAAGAACAAAGCTCAAGCCCAGTTACAAACCAATAACAAAAAACCAGTGGGAAAAAGTTTGTCTCCTGAATGCTATGGCTTCCTCTGATATCACCCCTCCTGTCCCAGGCAGCACCCAGCTCCTGCGGCCTCAGTGCCAATGTGGACCGTTTCCCACAGCAAGTGGGGTTCTAAATGCCATGTGCCCACTCCACCCTGCAGGGCGTACTTGTCTAAAAAACACAAAACACCTTATTATGTTGTTCCATAACCTACAGTTTTCAAAATAGTCTCCTGAATTCTAATTACATGAGATGAAGTAAAAATACCCACAGTGATTCATTACTACAATAACCCCATTACTCTCTCGCCTTAGAAGTGGATTTGAAGTTGCAAATGGAAAATAAGCCAGGACTGTCATGTAAATGGGAAGGATAATTTATCTACGAAAACAGGGGGAAAGCCCCTGTTTGCCCAGGAGGGCGACGCAGGGTGAGGACGCTGGGAACCTAGACGCTGCTCAGCTGCCAGGGCTGCACTGCAGGTGAAATCTTCCTGAACTCCCCGCTGTTCCTGCCTCAGGTTCTCCATCACACATAGATGGCCCTCGTCTTCGAAGCAACTTGAACAATGAGACAATCAAAATGAACTGCCGTGGTTTTAAAAAAATTCTTTTTAAAATCATCTAACTTGCCATTAATGAGGTTCCTTAGATCATTAAAAGATAATAATGAAAACTCCATCCGTCTGCCTGGGAACAAAGGTGAGGGAAGTTTCCTAAGGGCAAAAAGAGAGGTGCCGAGGTAGCACTGATTTCCAGGCGCTGTGGACGGACTCGCCACCAGCTCGCAACCCTCTCCGCATGAACGGCCCAGGATGAACTCCCAAACAGGACAGGAGTTACTCCTCCTTCCCCAGGACACCTGCCACCCTCTGTGAGGTGACCTAGCAGGATGTGTGAAGGGTTGGTAGCAGGTTCTCCAGGAGGGAGGCTGCAGGAGCGCACTGCTCCCTGCTGAGCGCTCAGTGGCCCCTAGGACCTGCCTGCTCCCGGGCCGGGTTGAGGAATACCAATGCGGCCTTGGTGGCCCCTGAAGCGCTTTACACAGGAGCTCGCGCCATCCCAGCTCTGCTGAAGCATTTATAAACGCCGTCACCTGGAGAGCTCAGTACCTGCGGCACAGGTTGGCTTCTTGGAACAGGCCAGGGAGCTGTTAAAAACCCAGGCCCCGGGCCAGGTACCGACAGCTGCAGCGGAACCTCTGGGGGGAGCATCACGCACTGCATTCCCGTGCTGGTCAGCCACTCTGAGGTCAGCCAGGCTGGACCCGATGGAATATTGAGCAGAGTCCTCCCTGGCTCCTCACTCAGAGAGAGGACTCACCTACCTCGGACAGGCTTTTGGCCCTAATAATGAAAAGCAAAAACTCACCGGCTTAGCTATGAGTATCAATTGTTTTATTTTTCTTCATAGAACTTATTGATACCTCCCCTTTTAATATACTTCAGTAATACTATTTAAAACACACTTACAGACAGAGGCAGTCTAGCTCCCCTTTTACAGGGCATGCTCCTTCACATGGGACTTTGTCTGCAAGAGTAGGGCCTAGTGTAAGCTTAAACATTTTCAGTTATTAAAGTTATATAAGCATATATATATACACATTTATATATGCTATGCATTGACTAGATTAAGGACAGAGAGGTAAAGGTTGTTATTAGCCAATGCAACCTTAACAGGGAGATTTTTTCAAGATGAAAAGAGTGAGGAAAATAACTGAAGATTAAGATCTTATTGGCAATAATAATGGAGAGAGAGAGTTTGTTTGCAGCAAGAGAAATTGGCCAAGATATGGGCCTACAAATAATAGTAATGTGGTCATATTGGTAATAAATTCCCTCCCTCATTAAAGAGAAAAATCCTCATAGATAGCCAACCATTACTAAATTTCTGTATCACATAGTCATTTAGGAAATACAAATATTTAAGTAGATCTAAGCTCTTTGTGCTCACAACCTCTTACACCTCCATAAAACTTAAACACAAACAAAACCATAAGCCACTACAATTTTCTCTAACAAAATTAATGGAATGTGACTCATGAAATTATCTTGCAGAAACAAAAATACCAATTTTTCATTTAATAAGAGAAAGTCCGATTTGTATTTTTACTTTTAACTTGTTCTTTGTGGTTCTTTTTTTTTTTTAGCATGATGAAACATCACCTGAATTACCTTTGTTGAAATATTCTTAATCTCTTTTTTAAACGATAAATTATTTGTATTTTAAGTGTAGTCTTTAACTTTAATTAGCACATATATTTCATAGTGCATCTTAAAATGCAATACTGAGGAAAGGTAAATGCCAGTTTAATGAAGCTCTTCAATGTGCAACTACTATGATATTGACAATAAATACCACTTGTTATGTGTGGATATTAGATCTCCTCACATTGTAAATATGGCACAGAATAAGGGCTTAGGTTACCAAAGCATAGTAAGCAACATTTATGTTTGTATTTGCATATTTTCACATAAATAAACCTGAAAAAAAAGATGGAAGTATTATAAAAAGGCTAACATCAGTTACGGCAGAATTGTGAGTTTGTAAATCATTTTGGACATTTTTTGTTTCTGCTTCTAAAATAAATAGGTATTAGTTGAATAATAAAAAGTGATTTCTTTTACTAAATATCCCATTATTAAGAAAAGAGTTTTAGAAAGTTACATGTAGCATGAACCAATTCTATAAGGAAAAAAAATCATATAAATGTATTTCAAGGTATTGAAAGTGTCTGTATGTATATATGCCTAAAGTTAAGTAATAACCAAGTCTGGGAAATGAGATTAGAGATAGTTTTATAAAATGTTCTCCTCTGGGCTTCTCTGTGTGTGGCAGGCACTAGGCATTGCTCCAATGGCTGCCACCGCCCAGCAGTCAGGCCCTGGTGGTATCTGCTCCCCTTAAAGCTGAGCAAAACTTGCTGACTCGCTTCTAACAAACAGAACACAGCAGAAGTGAAGGAATGTCATTCTCGAGACTAGTTTACAAGACTGTTGCTTCCACCTGGAGCTTCCTCTTCCTCTTTCCCAGAAGGCTTGTCCTGGGGAAGCGGTTGCCAGAGGTGAGGCAGCCATGCGAGAGGCTCTTGGGAAGGACCCCGCTCTCCCGAGTGAGCCTGAAACCAAATCTGAGCTCCTGCCCCTGCCGATGCCAGGAGAGCCTTCAGATGAGACCACAGCCCTGGCGGTCAGCTCCTCCAAGCCGAGAGAACTTGACCCACGTTGTCATTTCCCACTTAAACTGTTCTTAGGACCTGCACACTTACACGTTTTAAATAGACAGACTACATAATGGAGTGAGCCTGAGCTCCTGTGAGTTCTGTCCTATGAGCCAGCATTGCTCTAACTAGAAGCCCAGCCAACCCAAGCCCACCATTGGAAGCTATCTTTGGGGTAAATAAGTAGAAGAATTAAAACTCTGATTTTTGCCTTGGGAGTCCTTATAAAGACAGAGCAATGATTTTGTAACAAGGAACACAACAATAATAGACTAGGTTCACCCCCAAACACTAAATAAATATACCTGTTCCTTTTTCTACTCAGAAACACAAAAATTGGAGTCTTAAAGATGAAGAGGGGAACCATGTGATTGGACATCTGAGTGGAGGGGCACAAGCACGTCCCATCACAAACAGCCCTGACCAGATCCCGCCTGACGAGTCTGAATCAGGAATAGCAGGTGGTTTCCACGCCACGGCGAGGAGTGTCACAGGTGGAGCTGCTGAGTGTGTCTTTATCTCACATTCTAAGAATCATGCCACAGGCTGGACGCGAAACATTTTGAATAAGATGTGAACAAGCCCAGCATCACCGCTTCAGAAACTTGAGAGCCGTTTGAGAGAAAATACTTTCCTTGCTCATCCGTGTTGCTAGCCTATGGGGAGCTTAATTCAAATCGGTGGAGAAAAACTGTGAAAGGCTGTTTGGGGCTCAAAAAACGTAAGTGATAGTGTCTCCAGATAGCCTTTGGCCATGGCCCTTGTTTGGTGGAAACCTATGGATCCATTGAAAGCCATCTTCCTCCTCCCCTCTCCTCTCCCTGACAGAGCTGGGACATGGCAGAGGCTCTGTTTTGAAGCAGGAGTTCCTGTGCAGCTGCTTTTGCCCCCACTGTCCCCGCCCTCCTTTTGGCTTCTACTCCGTTTCTCCATTGTCTGTGTTGCTCTTTCACTCATGCCTACCTGGCAGGGAAAATGCCAGCACGCTGAGAAGATGCTTGCTCTGAGCATGTCTCTTGATTCCAAATAAAATGCACATTTCTTCCTTCTACCTCATTTAGGCACAACAGTTCCATTCTATGCATGTGTAATCAGAGGCCATAAAGAATTAGCTGAACCACAGTGCACTCAAGTCAATAGAACTGATATCCCTTTATTTTAAGGCATTGGTTTAATAGCACATGCACGATTTACAAAAATGGTTGAATTCCTACCCACCTCGCACTAAATGTGTCCTTCCCTGTGTGACTTTGGAGTCTGTCTCGCAGGCAGAGTATATTCCTCCGAGGTCCCTGGGTGACTTTTGGAGTCTGTCTCGCAGGCAGAGTATATTCCTCCGAGCTTTCTGTTTTGATGGGGCCGGTTAAAAAGAGTGAGCGTGTGAGGTACAAATCAAGGCCTTAGGAGCCTGTGTGTTTTCACTTTCTCACTCTTACACCTGTCCCATCAACAGGACACACCCCGATGAGCCTGCTAGAGAGTGAGAGGCATGGAGCAGAGCCAAGCTGCCCTGCCTGTCCAAGTGGAGGCGATCCTAGGTCATGCAATAGCCAATTCCCAGACACGTGATCAAGTCCCGCCAAAATCAGTGGAACCGCTCTGCCAACCCCCGGCTCACCCCAGACATATAAGCAATACTGCTTTTGGTTTTGTGCCACTGAAGGTTTGTGGTTTTGCTACACAACATTCTAGTGGCAACAGATAACTGGTACAGCGGAGTTTGAGTAAGACCCATCATAGAGACTGAGTTGGAAAGTACATTGGCATCTAAGCATTGTTGGGGTGTGCGTGTGTGTGAGGGGGTGTGTATGAGATAGAGAGGGCATGGTTGATATTTCTCTACATGGATGACTACAGACCATGTATGTTTTTTAATCTGAGGATGACACTTGGTAACTTGCTCGTTTATTCATTCATTCACTAAATAATTATCTACCAAGTAGCTATAACATACTAGAAATGCTGCACTGTAGCTTATTGTTATTAGGTTTTATAAATACTATCTTCTAATTTTCTATGAAAACCAAAATTGATGAAATAAAAAAAACAACTCAATTTGTTTATTCCTCAGTCTGTAATGTCACTCCTCAAGGTAAGACTCCCTTTAAAATATGAAACTCTTGACAGTGGCAGTATGGGAAAATAAAGTACATGTCGCTCAGTGGGTGCCAGGGACCTATATTATGTCCTACTGTTGGTTACAGAATTTTCAATATGTCCTTATCCTTTTTCACTCACACGAACTGCAGCTTAGAGCAGTGGTAATCATTTCCTGTGTTTGAAAAAGAGATGAAAGCATTCATGGATGAAAGCAAGTTGGATTTAATCTCCTTCTCTCTCATCCAGTGCACTGTACTGATCATTTTCCAAAAAAACAAGACTTAAGCTCATTTTTGTCATGACAAAACTAGTTTTATAGTAATCAGATGGCAATTCCTAGTGTACACAATTCTAATATAATTACCAGGAGGAAATGTAGAGGGAGTTGCAAGCTTGAGATAAAGGAAAGCCTGTGAATTTTGTATTAATGTCTCAGACTCTCTTATTTGTGCAAGTAATCAATCTTTCAGGGAGTAGAATAGTAATTCTTTGTGAAAAAAAAATGACAAGAGTCAGAGGAAGAAAGAAGATAATCTGAGTTCCATTCGGTACACAGCGGGTCAGCTGTGATTGACAAAGCTCATCACAAAACTATAGCTCACAGAGTAATCCCAGTAGCAGAGTCTCATTTGCAGCCCAAGCCGTGTTAATGACATGTTTAACAGCTGCTTGTTGAAGTTTGGAATCTGCATTAACCTGCGGAGCAGTGAACAGAGAAATGAGGGAAAGGATTGAAATCAAGCCTTCATTATTCTGACAGCCCAGGTGAAAGGGTGCCCAGAGGTCGTGGAGAGGTGGGGGGTGGGGGGTGGGGGCGGGTCTGGAAAGTGGAGAGTTCAGTTGCATGTGAAGACTATCTGAGAGATGACAGGGACTTATCAATAAACACAGAGGACTACAAAGGCAAACCAATATGTTCAACTCGGAGTCAAGAAGGCAGGAGAGTCGGGCAGCTGGAATGAAGTCCTGGCTTGGGACACCAAAAATCACACTCCCATCACCACTGTCGACCAACTCAGTGCTCAGGACAGTGGAGGCCGTCCCCACGGGAAGACGGAGCGACGCCACGTCCGCAGGCTCGTACCTCCAGGAATACTGTTCACTCTCCAGCTCCGGGAGCACAGGGGCATATGCACCACGTGTGCTTTCTGGACTTCCTAGATAGTATTTGCTGAATTAGTTTAAATGAACTACTAAATGTGCTTTTCTTAAATGTGGCTTGTTATAATGGCCATTTGTTCTGTGGAAATTTGTCTCTGGCCTCCCTATCAGCAGAGGGTGCCCATTAGTGAGGGCATGGAATGAGCAAAGAGAGACAGTGTCAGAGGATGTAGGCAAAACTCGGCTTCTCCAGGCCTTTTTTCCCCCTTTCTTCTTAAATTAAATTTACTCAGGTGACATTGGTTAATAAGATATGTAGGTTTCAAATGTACAATTCTATGATACATCATCTGTATATTGCATTGTGTGCCCACCACCCAAAGTCAAATCTTCCATCACCATATATTTGACCCCCTTCACCTTTTACAACCCCCCACCCCTCTTCCCTCTGGTAACTACCACAGATTGTTGTCTGTGTCTATGAGGTTTTTATTGTTTTTCTTGTTTGTTTGGCAGCTCATGCAAATACCCTGAGCTTTAACATTCTTATCTGTAAAGGGGAATAAGGACACCCACCTATAGGATTGTTGTAAGGTTGAAAGTAAAATGTGCCAAGCCCCCAACACAAGTAGACACTTCCTAAAGAGTCCCCATTATTTTTACAGGAGATGACCACTATCAGTAGCCCATGTGGCTGATTGACAAAATAGCCACCCAAAAATATTTGTGGGTGACTAAACCTGCTTAACAATCTGTAGTGTCTTTTGCTATACTGCCTTTCACTTCTTTTAAGCTTGTCTTCATTAAAAAATAAGAAGAAAGCTGGAATTCTTAAATTACAGGATCTTAGAGCTCATTTCATCAACCCCTTCATCTTACAAATGAGAAACCAACCGAGGTCCAAAGAGAGTCTGCCATGGTCTTGGCGAAGAGAGCTAAAGAGTGAAGATTTCACAACCTTTTGGTATTTCATATGAAATGATGTATTTTCCACCACCTATGGGATGTTTTTCCTTTAACCAAAGGATTAGGCACGGCAGTCTCATGGTCATTTCAGTCATCAAAGTGGCTTGATCACAAAGCATTCTTTCTTTAGCCTCAAATAATTTTATCTCTCAGGTCTTCTGTGTCCTTTTGTGCAAAATAAGATTGGAAAAGAAGCCATAGTTTCCATACCACTTGGTGGCTTTGGGGAAGTGCTGTTCAGGATGGCGCTAAACCTTAACTTCCCATCCTTATGTTCCATTCAAAACAGCACACCACTTTCTTAAAGTCTGTTTTACATACAGGCTTCTGTGTAAGATTTGTTTAGGGTTCAAAACAGTTTTTCCAGGTAGGTAACAACGTGACTAGAAGATCTCTAGGGTCCCTTCCCTCCTGTCCATTGCGACAGTGAAAATTGCCAAGTCAGTTCATTGAGAAGACTTGTACCAACTTCTACTTCCCAAGGGAGAAGGGTCCCCAACAGAGAAGACAAGAGGGAGAAGGCAGAGGGAGAAAGGGGACAAGAAGAAGAAAAGCAAGGTCAAGAAGAACACAAATGAGACCACAGTACTTCCAACTTTCTCTGTCCATATATTTCTATATTTATCATCTTATTCAATCTTCTCAAAAATTATGCAGTATAAACACCAAAGATACTTTTCCCGTTTATCCTGGAAGGAAGCTGAAACACTAGAGGAAATAAGATAACAAGTCAGCTCACCAGGCACCTTCCTTAAGGGAGTTTGTCTTAACATACTTAGGAAATAAGGATGCTCCAATGGCTCACATCCTTGGAGTCTCAGAATGCAGTTGGCACTTCTTTCCACAGGTCACAGCCTGTCTGGGAGAGGCAGGCATTTCGGAGACCTCTGTCACTGCAGCCAACACGACGTGCACTTTGCTGCTTTGCATTTAGGTAGTGAGTGCTCTGTTGCAGATACAGTCCCTAGTCACAAGGCCAATACACAGTTAATGTAGCAGGAGTTACTGCACTCAACTCCTTCTGTGGCATGCAAATGAAGATAATTAGATATTCTGAAATTTCAAGATATGCCCAAGTGTTCAGTGCACTGAGGCGCCTCATGCTGGTTTTGTGACCTTCTGGTATTCTTCTCATCCCACCTTTCTCCACCTTCCCCTAGGACCTCAAAGCATTTCTTTATATTTTTTAAATGTATTTAAATGCAATTTATTTTAATTCACATTTCACATACATCTATATAGATACCACTGAGGCGCATGCTGGTTTTGTGACCTTCTGGTATTCTTCTCATCCCACCATTCTCCACCTTCCCCTAGGACCTCAAAGCATTTCTTTTTTATTTTTAAATGTATTTAAATGCAATTTATTTTAATTCACATTTCACATACATCTATATAGATAT
>NW_005365953.1:517550-529669 GCF_000412655.1 Myotis brandtii
GGGTGGGGGGGGGGGGGGGGGGGGCAGTGACCTGAGGGGATTGTCCTGCTGCAGGAGCAGCCGCTCATCCTGGTCAGCTGAGCAGCACTCCCACTGTGGGAGCACACTGATCAACCAGCGGACGCTCCTGGTGGTCAGTGCGCATCATAGTGACCAGTCGTTCTGCCATTTGGTTGATTTGCATATTAGTGTTTTATTATATAGGATATATGTATGGGTATTTTTAAATATATCTGTGGAGATCACATATCTCAGTCTTTTTAAAATGTTTTTATTAAATTTGTTGGGATAACATTGGTCAATATGATCATCTAGGTTTCAGGTGTGGGTTTCTATCTTACAAGATCTGTATATTGCACTGTGTGCCCTCCACCCACCTCAGGCTTCTGTAAAACCCAATGTAGAAGCAACCTGTGATGAGGTAGGGAATTTGGGGGCCTCCCTTTTCCCCAGCTCTGGTACAGTGTCTTCTCATTAATTATGGCTTATCCCAGCATCTCCCTCTCTCAGCCTAAAGTGTGATGTCCTCCTTTATCCCCCCCTTCTTGGTAGTAACAGTAATAATACCTATAGTTACTGAGTACTTGTTATGTACCAGGAACCATGTTGGATGTTTTATAGACATTATTTCTTATAATCCTCATAACAGTGGAAAGAGGCTACTATTATCTGCCTTTAAAAGGAAAAACTAAAGTTTAAGGCTAAATAAATTCCCGAGGCCAACACTATGGGAAACGCTATGGGAAAAGGTTTAGTGTTCCCTAAAGCTCATAATATTAACCATTACTCCGTGTGCCTGGTGCCCACTTTCTTAGGCTCTTCCTATGGGTGAACATAATCTTAATTCATTCCACAACTGTTTATTGAGTGTCTGTCTCTGCCAGGCACTCCTCCAGGCAAGTCAGATCCAGCAGTGCGTGAACTGACAAAAATCCCCACGTTCTTGGCACTCACATTCTGGTGGGAAAGACCAACAATAGAGAGGATGAGTCACCGGGCACATTAATTCTTATTTCATAGATAAATATAGTTGAATTTATTATAAAACGAGAGATTCAGCCTTTCTATTTAACCTTCCTGGACTCCCCCTGCCTGGCTGGAGAAGCAGGGATGGAGGGAGGATTGGCAGGCAGGCTGGGGCCTCCAAGGGCAATCAGCCACTCAGACTTGCCAGCAACCAGTTTCTCCCAAACTCTGCCAAGAATAATGCTCCAACCTCAGAAGTTTGGCAATCACTCTTGTTAAGTACTTAAGCCCATGGAATCCTAAGTTCTCTCACATGAGAACTTGAAAGCATTTTGAGTAGACAGGCTTGTTTAGGATAAAAGGTTCTGCAAATGGGCCCTAGCTGGTTTGGCTCAGTGGATAGAGTGTGGGCCTGCGGACTGAAAGGTCCCGGCTTCGATTCCAGTCAAGGGCACATGCCTGGGTTGCGGGCTTGATCCCTAGTTGGGGGCATGCAGAAGGCAGCCAATCAATGATTCTCTCTCATCATTGATGTTTCTCTCTCTCTCTCTCTCCCTCTCCCTTCCTCTCTGAAATAAATAAAAATATATTTTTTAAAAGGTTATGCAAATGAGACATTTGATGAATATTATCAAGACTTTCCTAGGTAAGTCAGTCTATGCTGACGCACAAAACAGGAGGCAAAATGCCATTTGCCACCGAGACCTGGGCCCTAGGCTCCTGCCAAGTTCTGTAGATCTTTGAGGCTACTAGCCAAGGAAACACAGGGCACTTCTGCCTTTGAAACACATTAGGACCACAGACACAACCTGAGGTGGTTTTTTTTACAAAAATAAAATAAAAGTCAATATTCAATTTACCTTATCCCATTTCTTTTATTAATAGGCTCTTTAAACATTAATTTGTAAAATACATTTGAGATCTGGCAATTGTCACCAATTTGAGCTCAAGTAAACTCATAAAAATTCTCAAAAATATTCATTTGTTAAAGGTTTGGTACGTTGATACTTATTTTAACACTAGAGGCCTGGTGCATGAAATTCTTGCATGGGTAGGGTACCCAGGCCTGGCAAGCGACCAGGGCTGATTGGGGCCTTCCGGCTGCTGGCCAGGGCCTTCCTTCACTCTGTACCGGCCCCTGGTGGTCAGCGCATGTTATAACAGCCAGTTGAATTCCGGGTCGGTCATACTCCCTAGGGGACAATTTGCATATTAGCCTTTTATTATATAGGATATGAAGTTGATTCTAAAAGAGTGCTATTCGGGTTCAGCCAGTTATTTTCCAAATGCAGTTATAAGAGCCACCAGGATATACTGAGCAAATAGCCTGGGACGAGCCAGGGTGTGTATCACTGATGGCAAACTGCTAGCATTCCCATGCATAGTGTCACTTATTTCTTCATGAGTTTCAAAATAGAAAAATATTTAATTCCTTACACAATAATATTTTCTCAAAAAATGGGGCAAAAAAACAAACTTAATATCTTGACCACATTCTCATTTAAATGTAAAAGTTCTTGACACTCTCTTCACATTGAGAAAATAAAGCTCACCATGAGGTGCTAGTAAAAAGAGAAACATGAGAAAGAGCAACCTCAGAACAAATCTGTCCTCTCAGCCGAAACCCACCCCTTCCAAGTGGAGTTTTGGGGTCCTGGGCTGCTGTGGTCGCAGTCGGTGCTGCTAACTGCACGGCGTCCAGCTCAGTGCTTTCCGGGAACACAGGAGGTTGCACAACCCCGCCCCGTGTGAAGTGAGCCAGGGCCATGTGGTTTGGCTAATAAAGTGTAAGCAGAAATGTGACCTTAAGAAGCAGAAATAGAGGTAGAAGCTTTAAGAAGCTTTGTATTATCCACCGCCCTCCGGCCTCTGCAGCCATCCTGGACATGAGTTTAGAGGGGACGCTCAATGAGCACAGCACCTTGCCAGCCCACAAGGGGAATGCAACACAACTGGGAGCAAATGTGAGGGCTGCTGTTACAGTGCACACCTTAGTCCATCCCGACAGACTCAGCTCAGTGACCACACACCTTCCAAGTGCAGGGGCCAGCACATAAGATGACCTCTAACTTATGATTTAATTGTCAGCGGTATTCCTCCACTGCAGAGGTTGTTCGGACAGGAGATGCAGAGCTGGTGCTGGGCGCTGCACCCTCAAAGTGCTGATTCAGGCTCTACTGCACCAGCTCTGTGCCCTGGACTGGGCCCACCTCCTCCCGTCACCCATGAGCCATCGATATTGTGGCAATTCACATTTGAGTATTTCTTTCTACATCAGATAGCAACTGAATAATTGCAATGAAGATTATCTTGAATGCTGCCCCCCACCAACACACACACACACACACACACTGTCTTCTAATGTCTTATTGCAGAGACATGGGAAAGTTCATGCAGAAGGGAAATGTAGGCAGCCAACACGTTGTGTGAAGCTAAGCAGATTGGATATAAAATCCTTGCGTTTTATGAATATAATTATTGAACATAAGTAAATGTAAGCCCTCATTTCCACTGGCTTGCTTGCTCCCCATCCTATATAATAAAAGCCTAATATGCTAAGTGTCCAGTCAACTTGTTGGCCGTTCAACCAATCAAAGCGTATTATGCTAATGATATGTTAAGGCCACTCAACTGCTTGCAATGATGTGCACTGACCACCAGGGCGCAGACAGTTGACCAGTAGACAAGTCGCTATGACATGCACTGACCACCAGGGGGCAGACGCTCCAACTGGTAGGTTAGCTTGCTGCTGGGGTATGGCCCTGGAGCCCTCCTGCGGTCCCTCCCCATCTGGCCAACCTTTCGCATCTCTCCCCTGCCCTGCTCATGCACCGGTAGGGTCCCTCAGCCTGGCCTGCACCCTCTCACAATCTGGGACCCCTCAGCGGATGTTGGAGAGCTGGTTTTTGGGGGTGGCTGCAGGGGATCCGCCTAAGCCGGCAGGCAGACATCCCCCGAGGGTCCCAAACTGTGAAAGGGTGCAGGCTGGGCTGAGGAACCCCCCCCCCAGTGCATGAATTTCATGCACCAGGCCTCTAGTCCTATATAATAAAACCCTAATGTGCAAATTGACTGAACAGCAGAATGACTGGTCACTATGACATGCACTGACCATCAGGAGGCAGATGCTCAATATATATAGAGAGAGAGAGAGAGAGAGAGAGAGAGAGACTGTGTTAGATTTCACATCAAGCTTCCTCAGCGTACACAGCCAAGAACCACTGCCCACCCCTTTCCTGCTTCTGCTACAGAATGTCCCCAGGTGCTGCAGGTGGTGAGCTTGCCACCCTATCATACTCTGGACAAGCAGCAGGTGGCTGAGCATTGGCTTGAGGAAAGGAAATGTGCAGCATTATATTAAAGGAGATTTTTCTTGTGGTCTTGGCGGAGACCCCAAAGGAGAAGACAGTAAAAAGACAGTAGCCTCATCTAATCTCAAGAAAACTCTAGTAGTCATTTTCATTTGTGTTAGTTTTCTATTCCTTCTACAATAGATCACAAACTGCAATTTGTTTAAACTGCTAACCAAATTTAGCAGTTTATTTTCTTTTTATGTTTTTAACTTATTGATTTAGAGAGAGAGAGAGAGAGAGAGAGAGAGAGAGAGAGAGAGAGAGAGATATTTGTTGTTCCACTTATTTATGCATTCATTGGTTGATTCTTGTATGTGCCCTGACAGGGGACTGAACCTGCAACCTTGGCTTATTGCAACGATGCTCTAACAAACTGAGCTACCCAGCCAGGGCAAATTTGATCATTTAAACAGCACAGATTGGTTATCTCATAGCTGTCATTCACAAGTCCAGGCCAGTTTGACAGATTCTCACAAGGGTCTCACAAAGCCAGAATGAGATGTCCCCAGGCTTGACTCTTAGCTAGAAGGCCTGGGGGAGATGCTTCCAGTTCAGCAAGTTGGCAGAATTCAGCCCTTGCACCTGTAGAATTGAGACCCCCGTGTCCTTGCTGACTACAACAGAGGTCATTCTCAGCTTCTAAAAGCCACTTTCATTCCCTGGCTGGTGGCTCCCTTTGTGTTTAAAACCAGCAGCAATGGGCTGAATCCTCCCCACACTTCGAATTTCTCTGACTTCATCTCCTATCTCATTTCTCCTGCCTCTAGCCAGAAACGTTTCTCTCCTTGTGATTAGATTGGATACACTAGATAATCCAAGATTCTATCTCTAACTGAAGGTTCATAACCTTAATTGCATCTGTAAAATCCTTTTAGCCACATACCTTAAATACTCACAGGTTTCAGGAATTAGGACATCTTTGTTGCGCCAATACCACACCATCTGTCTAATCAGCTTAGGCTGCTATAACAAAATACCATAAACTGGGGGCTTATAAATAACATACGCTTATTTCTCACAGTTCTGAAGGCTGACTGTTTGAGATCAGGATATCAGTCTGGTCAGGTTCTGGTCAGAACCTCTTCCAGGTTGCAGACTGAGATGACTTCTACTTGTATCCTCGCTTGGTGGAAAGAGGGTGAGCTAGCTCCCTGGCCTCTTCCTATACGTGCACTAATCCCATTAATGTCATGAACTAATTACTTCCCCAAAACCTCACCTACAAATACTACCACATTTGGGATAATATTTCAACATAAGAATTTGAGGGAGACAAACATTCAGCCAATAATGACATATATGTCTTGCTAAGCTAAGGGATGGCCAATGGCCAAACCCCACTTCTGTGGTCTCTTTACCAATCAGCATTCATCAGCCTATATATGGGAAGACCAAAAGCTGGTTGAGAAGGCAGGGTATGGCGGGGGTAGGGGGTGTACATGAAGATGTACAGGCTGGCTTGTTTCTATAGAGAAGAGGAGTATTTTGCCACCTCAGGGGAGAGTTTGGAGGGATGTTATGTTCACCCCAAATTAAGTGAGGGGGCTTTGTGGCCTGGAGAATCCTGAGAATTTTGGGGGGTGGGGGGATTGACCTATGTCCTGGAGTTTGAGTACAGAGACTATGCCTCTAGGAAGAGCTGAAGGCAAGAGCCTGCTTATGGCCGCAGCCTCATGAAGAAACACTGCGGTGAGAGACTTTTGAACTCCTAGTGTTCCAAAGATCATGGGGGCCTGATGGTTCTCCAGGCCCACAGGTGTGACTCCTAAGCAGAAAGAGGCTGTAAACCACAGGACCAGCTGAGCTGCCGTTAAGAGGGAAGAAAGAAAACATAGTGGCCTCATTGTCCAACAGTGATGTGATCGTTAATTTTATGCATCAACCTGACTGGCTCACTGTGTGCCTAGATTCCACATTATTTCCGGGTGTGTCCGTGAGGGTGTTTCTGGAAGAAATTAGCATTTGAATTATTAGACTGAGTGGAGCACATTGCTCTCCCCAATGAGGGAAGACATCCTTGAATCCTTGAGGATCTGAATGGGACAAAATGGGAAGAAGGAAGAGTTCATTCTCTTCCTGCCGGCCTGCTTGAACTGGGACATTGGTCCTCATGCCCTGGGACTGGGACTTGCGTCACCTGCTCCCATGGTCCTTGGGTCTTTGGACTAGACTGAAATTACACCACCGGCTTTCCTGGGTCTCAGCTTACAGACAGCACATGGTGGGACTTCTCAACCTCTTAAATGGTGTGAGCCAATTGCTCATAATACATCTCCATATCTATATCTGCATATACATATATCGGATTCATCTATCTCTCTGGAGAACCCTGACTAATACAGATTTTGTAGGAACTCCCCACAGTAGGTGTGCAAGGAGCTCATAAAAGTGTTCTATGTGAGAAAATATCAGCATTTGACCTCTGCCACTCAGGGGATACCACAAGCAAATAGCAAAATCCCAAGCCCAGGTAAGGATTTTCTCCTGAACCTCACATATCTTTTCTCTATTTCAAACCAGGGGGAGATAGGAGGAGCACTGTAAGGGCAGAAACTTAGACAAACAAGGAGAAATGAAGCAAAGCAAACCAGCTGTCCATGGCAATGATGTTTCAAGCTGGTGCAAGTGTGAGTTTGGGGCAGAAGAAGACTTTGCCCTGGATGACAGGTTCAAGTTTTGATGTGGATGAAATTTGGGTCTGAGAAATGGTTGCTAATATGGAAAAGAACTGAGAAGGTGTGAGCTCATTACTTGTCCTGGTTGGAGAAGGGAGATCAGACCATATCTGAAGTAGTGGTAAGAAATGAAGACGTTGTTTCTTCCTTGCTTACTACTTAGCAGTTTGGTAGTAGATAGGGGTGGTGTGTGTGTGTGTGTGTGTGTGTGTGTTGGGGGGTGTGGGATAATGAGATCACATTTTTTTTAAATTTGGACCTTTGACCAAGTTAGAGAAAAATCTTCCAATTAGATCATATTTGGATATCGAATTCCCACTTTAAAAAGACTGACCACATTTAACCCAAAGAAGTGTTACAAAGACGTGCCAAAATTCTTCTCTACTCTAGATTATGCCATGGACACGCTGCTCCTCCAAACTTCCCCAATGACCAATCGCCATGCTCTTCCGTCTCCAGGAAGGAGGACCCTGTGCTCCCCACAGAGACGTCTTGGGGCACACGGGCAGCAGACTCTGTGGCACTGCCCTGCCTGGATTTGTTCTGCTGGGTTCTGTGCACTTCACCTCAAATCCAAATAACACGTTCACAGAGTGACTTCCAGGTCACACCATAGGAGATAATAATTCATAGGTCTCCCACTAGTAATTAGCTATGTGTGTAAAGTTCTTTTTCTTCCTTTACTTTGACCTGACAAATAAGAGTTTTCATTTGAGGCATTCCACCAACAAGGCAGTCATTGACCTGACTAACCCAGAATTAGATGGCTTCTCCCTTGCCCAAAGGGCCATTTGCTAATGTAAAAAGGATGAAAGAGAATGTTTGTCACCTGAGCTTACTCATCTGTCACAGGCTAAGATACCGGCTGTGTTCTAGAAAAAGCCATATTTCTACTAATTGCTTCTTAGGTAACTGAGGTAGATTGTATTACTATTCAAAATATTTACTACCTTACCCTATGGGAAGATTCTACATCTTTAACTGATTTAGCCATGCAAATTAGAATGCCCTTCCCTTAAAAAACCCCTATGGGAAGATTCTACATCTTTAACTGATTGATATTGGGTTTAGCCATGCAAATTAGAATGCCCTTCCCTTAAAAAAAGATTTTATCTCCCTGTCCCATTAGTACCAGTCTTGGCTACATGACTTCCTTTAGCCAATGAAATGTGAGAGGAAACAACATGTGAAAATTCTGAGCAAAGGCTTTAAAAACTCACAGGTGGCTCTGTCATACTCTCTTTGCCCTTGGCCATGAAACTGGCAATGTTCCAAAGAGGAACCGTGCCTTTATCCCAGGTCCAAGAAATATGGCTGACATGTGATGAATGAGTAGCATGACCGAAAAATTAACTTGAAAATTGTTTTATGCCACTGAGAGTGGGGGGTGCTTATTACTATCACATAACTTAGCCTAAACTGACTGATACAGTACCTGAATCCTGATGTCAGCTCTTAGTCTGGCGTTAACTAAAGAACTCAATTTTCATAATATTTATCTCACCAAAGATGTGTAATACTAATTTGAGCAAATTTTGTAACATGGCTTATGAAATTCCTGGTATGTACCCACTGGTTGCTACTACTAGTGAGCTCCAGTCTACCCTCCAGGGCCTGTGAGGAACAGAGTAAAGGATGTCATTTCTATCAGTCATAGCAAGTCAGGCCCACCAGGCAGCCCATCAGTCAAATTGTGTCATGCTTACATTCAGCCATAAACTATTCAAACTCCATATACTGTAGCAATACACTGACATCTTCATGAAACAGAAATGATGCAAAGGAAGGCATACACCTGCTTTAAATGGCATGTGTTTTCTCTATAATATTTCAAAGAACCTCTTTGCATTATTTTTAAATTATTACCAAAAGGATAAACATGCTATGTTCCTTCCACTTAAATGCATGCACCCTCCTTTTTAGGGATAATTATCCTGTGGTAGGAACCCACTGCTCTGACAGTGGGACTGTTATTGTTTAAACCTGTCTTACTCAACACATGCTAAAAGCACATGTTCAATAACACTGAGCAATTAAAACACTCAACCACAAACCAAAAAGATTAAATACATATAGGAATGGAACAGGTTTTTAAAGAAATTTCATTTTTTCATGTAACTAATATGTATCTATGTAATCACACTTGCATAAAATCAAATTTTTTCCTAAGTTTATCTGTTTTAAATTATAATTGCTTCTGCAGTATCTATTCCTTAGACTATATAATTTGAAATGTTACAATGACCTAAGACATTTCTGTTAGTCTTTTTCCCTCTCTATATTACTTATCCTTCAGGCTGGGCCACACAGTCTATATCAGTGATGGCGAACCTTTTGAGCTCGGCTTGTCAGCATTTTGAAAAACCCTAACTTAACTCTGGTGCCATGTCACATATAGAAATTTTTTGATATTTGCAACCATATTAAAACAAAGATTTATATTTTTGATATTTATTTTATATATTTAAATGCCACTTAACAAAGAAAAATCAACCAAAAAAATGAGTTCACGTGTCACCTCTGACACGCGTGTCATAGGTTCGCCATCACTGGTCTATATCTTCAGAAACATTGCTATGTGTTCACCAAGAAAATGGAACTCACAGATTCTGGCCACAAGAGAGTAAAAGACAGCTATCTGAATAATCTCTGACTAAAGATTTTTCACTAAATCTATGACCAAATTGAGCTGACACCTTACTTAAAAATGACCAAAAGTTACACAAATTTATTTTGCTTTTTAAAATTCTATAATAAGAATTTTCTTTCTTTACATTTTCTACCAGTTCTTTTTCAATTTGAAATGGAAATTACTCATATTTTATTTGTTTATATATCCAAAAGGCTTCATTAGTGTCTATATGAAACATCTTGTTAAAGGAAACATGACAGTCACTTAGTAGCACAAAAGGTGACCTGGTCAAGTTTCTTAGCTTGTTTGGGTCTCATAAGTAACATGGGACTAGAGTAGCTCCCTTGTGAATGGCAGTGACAAGGAAAGAAAGTCAAGTGAAGCCTGGCCTGGCCACAGGAACATGTGAACACATAGTATTAGCTTTCGCTATTATTCTTGCAGTGGTTTTATTTGGTTGTTGTTTTCATTAGTATTTATTCCTAACATTTATCCCTGAAGTGTTTCAAAGAGAACGTAGGGAAAGGAAGGCATGGAGAAGAGGTACACTGTACCCCCAGTGAGGTGAGTTCATTCTCAGGCAACAGAAGGAGTGTCTGGTGGTGTCCGCTGTGCACCTTCCTGAGTTCTCCTACTCATTTCACAGATGGGGACACGAAGCCTGAGGCTGATGAGGAATCTTGCCTAAGTCAACAAAAATCTTGAATAAGGAAGCAAGAATTTGAATCTATGCCTCCATAATCCCAGCCTCTTTTCCATTATAAAGGTTTCCAGTCAGATTTTTACTAAAGTAATACAACAGAAAGTAGTACAGTCTCATCTGAGACTTTGTGAAAGCCTGACTTGCCATGTAGTCAGCATTTCCATGATGGTTAATTGAGAAGAGGGACAAACAAAAGAAATCACATAAAATAGTATATGTCCTACAATGTCATGTAAAATTAGTGAATAATATTATAGAAAAATGGAATATTGCCATAAAAGTAATATCACCGATGTTTACCATTGTACTAAAAGATTAAAATTAAGAAATACGTCTTCAGAATTCTGAAACTAACCATTTTTAAAATCATTTAAAAACTGCCACTGACATTCAGTCTGTTTATTTCTTTTCAGAGAGGGAAACTCAGTGTTCTCTCAAAGCCTCTCAACACTGCCTGTTGCATGAATGGCTAATTTGGGCTAATTATTCTCTTCTAGTCTCATTATCCATGAACTGCATCCCAAAGGGGTGAAATAAAAAAGACAGGTTTATTTACATACAAGAGCAATGGCATCAGAAGTAAAAAGAATAATGTCCAAAGAACAGGAATAAAAATAAATACCAGATTTCTAACTGGCAACCGCAAAACCTAGACAAGAGCTTGGGTGAGGGAGTGAGTCATCAGCACCAGAACAAAGCATTGGTCCTGCCTTCTCCACTCTGACCAGATGGGCAGTGCCACAGATTTCCAAGGATGCTGATCCAGCTGTGGCTGCAAACCATTCCTTTCCCTCCCTCTTATCGAACTATCTTCTGGACACCGGGAACATCTACAAAACATTGAACATGATGATAGTCTCATTATTTTGCACTAAATACCCAAGTGGTGGAATACTTTCAAGCCATCTCTTCTTCATCTAACAAACAGAGGAATAGTGACTGAATTTGATCTGTGGTGCATTAATGGTGGAGAAAAGAGTTAACCCTTTATAACTTAACCCCTTATTATTAGAACTAGGGGCCAAGTGCATGAATTCATGCACCTTGAAAGAAACTGTGGGCGGCAAGGCTGTGGTGGGCACAGGGGCGGGTCTCAGCCCATCCTCCATGCCCCCACACGGCTCCTCCTGCCTCGGCTCCTGGTTCCCTGTCTGCCAGCAGCCCTGCTCCTGGGCACTGGCAGTGCTGGCCCCACTTGCATCCACTCACAGCGCGGAGCAATTGGGGCTGGTGCCAGCAGTGGGTGCATGCGGGGCCAGCGCCGTCAGTAGGTGTGAGCAGTGGCTGCTGCCCCGATCACCCCTCAGGAGCAGAGGGAGGTGGAGAAGCCCTTTAGGATTGATCGGGGCTGGCAGCTGCTGGTCACACCCAGTGATGGCGCTGAGCGAACGGGACTGGCACTGGGTGCTGGTAGCGGGTGCAAGCGGTGGCTCCGACACCAGCAACAGATGCAATCACCCGGTGTGACCACGGTGCACAGGAGCAAAGAATTTTCAGTAACCTCCAGAGGCTCGCCCTGATGACAGTGACCGGCGTCCTGACTTGGTCTGGTGCCCCCACTCACCTGCTCAACCATCCTACTGTGGCCAATGCCCACCATGTTCTGTGCTCTGCCACCTGCTGCCAATGCCAGCCATGTTCTGCGCGTGCCCCCTAGTGGTCCGTGCATGTCATAGCGACTGGTTGTTCGGTTGTTCCACTGTTTGGTATTTGCATATTAGGGTTTTATATATATAAACTAGTAGCCCGGTGCACGAAATTCATGCACTGGGGGGGGGGGCCCCTCGGTC
>NW_005365953.1:529710-530017 GCF_000412655.1 Myotis brandtii
TGAGACCCCTCAGGGAATGTCCAACTACCTGTTTGTGCCCACACTTTTAACAGATAACAGCTCCATTGTTGTTTCTTTCTTATGCTTAAAACCATTGGAATTAGTAGGTATTCAAAGTATGTATACATTTGGGGGGGACACCTTTATATCTCTAGTCAGCGGTGAAAGAAGCAAACGGCAGATTTGGAACCCCCAGACAGGGAACCTCGCTCACTCCCCACATGTCTCCCCACTTCACTTTCCACCTTCGTGGGCAGCAGGAGAATCAACGTTTTCTCTCATTAATTCGGAAAAGCACGTCCTGTCA
>NW_005365953.1:531231-537156 GCF_000412655.1 Myotis brandtii
TGCCCCCCGCCTGGCAGGGTCACAGATCCATGTCTTGGTCCCGTGGACAGCCTCCTGCGGTGCCCCCCACCCGCCAGGTCACGGATCCAGGTCCCAGACCACGGACAGCCTCAAGCACTGCCCCCCACCCGGAAGGGTCACAGATCCGAGTCCCGGGAGCGCAGACAGCCTCAAGCGCTGCCCCCCACCTGCCAGGTCACTGATCCGGGTCCCAGGACAATGGACAGCCTCAAGCGCTGCCCCCTGCCCGGCAGGGTCACAGATCCGTGTCTTGGTCCCGTGGACAGCCTCCCGTGGTGCCCCCCACCCAGCAGGGTCACAGATCCGGTCCTGGGACAGTGGACAGCCTCAAGCGCTGCCCCCACATGGCAGGGTCATGGATCCGGGTCCTGACCGCGGACAGCCTTGCCCGCTGCCGCCTGCCTTCAGTATCCAAATTAGCCGCCATCTTGTTGCTTCAGGGTGGGGGTCCCCACTGGGGTGCCTGGCCAGCCTGGATGAGGGGATGATGGCTGTTTGCAGCTGGTCACACCCCCTTCAGGGTGGGGGTCCCCACTGGGGTGCCTGGCCAGTCTGGGTGAGGGGCTGAGGGCCGTTTTCAGGCTGGCGGGCGACTGAAGCTCCCAACCTCTCTTTTTTTCTTTTTTTTTTTATTCTGGGATTTATTTACCTTCTATGGCTGTCTCTGGAGCTGAGAGCCGGCTTTAGCTCTGAGGCTCGGCTCCAGCTTGAGGCCTCGGCTGCTGAAAGCAGGGATCTGGGTTTGTTTAGCTTCTATAATTGCAACATTGTTTCAGTCCTGCTCACTTAAGCTCTGACAGCTGAAAGCAGGTTTCTGGAGTTTGTTTAGCTTCTATAATTGCAACAATGTTTCTTAACCTGCAGCTCAGAGACCTGCAGTGGCAGGCGGGGAACCTTGGCTTCCTCCTTCACTGGAGCAAGCAAGCCTCCTGTTTGCTTCAGGTGCCAGGTTGGCAGTTAATTTGCATATCACCCTGATTAGCCAATGGGAAGCATGTCGGAGGTACAGTTAATTACCATGTTTGTCTATTATTAGATAGGATGCCCTAGTAACACACACTCTTTGTTACTACAATATAAACAGAAATCTGTGGCAATGGAAAATTTTTGTTGTTGTTACTGTTTTTTAAAGAGTTTCAAACGATCAAAGTCCTCTGGTTGACAGAAAGGAACTTTCAGCAGTGGTTTATTTACATAATTTGGGGAGGTCTGAGTAATAGGCATTCTTAATTATGTGCTAAAGCACTGAGTCTAAGGCATGGTTGTAAACAGCTCTAAACTCCTCCTTTTAGGTTTTACTTCTGAAACCATCTTGATTACACCAAGTTTACTCTCATAATGTTTCACTTGCCCTTTTTGATGGCCTGAATTGTGTCTCCCCCAAAATCATATATTCAAGTCCTAACACCATGACTGTATTTGGAAAGAGCGTTTTTAAACATGTAATTAAATTAAAATGCGGTTGTTAGGGTAACACTAATCCAATCTGACAGGTATCCTTTTCAGAAGAGGAAATTAGAAAACAGACACACAGAGGGACAGCCATGTGAGGACACGTGGAGAAGACAGCCATCCAGTCAAGGAGAGAGGCCGCAGAGGAAACCACCCCTGTGACACCATTACTTGGTCTTCTAGACACTAGGACAGTGAGAAATACATTTCTATTTTTTTATACATTTTATTTTTTAATATATTTTGTTGATTTCCGAGAGGAAGGAAGAGGGAGAGAGAGATAGAAATATCAATGATGAGAGAGAATCATTGATTGGCTGCCTTCTGCCCCCCACTGGGGATCAAGCCTGAAACCTGGGCATGTGCCCTTGACCGGAATCAAACCTGAGACCCTTCAGTCCACAGGCTGATGCTCTATCTACCGAGCCAAACCAGCTAGGGCACATTTCTATTTTTTAAGCCACCCAGTCTATGGTGCTTTGTCATGGTGGTCCTAGCAAACTGTTACATTCTTCTTTAGCAATTCCTATAGGAGAACATGTTCTTAAACAAAATTCCTAAAGCGAACACTCACTGGATGCTTACTTCATGACAAGAACACCACACTGGGGTCCTGGTGCCTCCATGTTTACCTCTGTCAAAGAGGGGTATTAAGCATGCCTGCTTGGTGGTAGTGAGGACTGAATAGAATAAGCTACGTTAGATGCTGGGTCCTGCAAGATATTTTTATCCCCATTTTACAGATAACAGCACCAAGGCCCAGATCCTACTGACAAAACCAACAAGAAAACTGATACTCTCCCCAAATAAGTAGGCTTTCTTAAATAATTAAGCAACAACTCAGTTAAATAAGGAGGCCACTGGGCCTAGAGGAAGCTAGGGAATAGGGACATGAAGAGGTTAACGACCTGCTCAGAGCTCACAGCCCACTCGGTGGCGGGGTGGGTATTAGATGGAAGTCCGACTCCAGAGCTCATGTGCTTAATGATCACAGCTCATCATCATTCCTTCCCGTGCAGCCTGGAATGGTCAGCTCGGTGAGCCTCGGCTAGCTGGAATTATTGGCAGGACACAGTGCGTGAGACTTTATAAGATGATGTTTAAAACATGAACCTGGATTTCTACTCACCTTAACTTAAGCCATTCATATTTTTTAGTAGTTCTGGCCTCTGATTTTCCTCATGTTTACATGTTTATCTATTGAATGAACGGGTTTGGACTTTCACTCTATCTATTCGTTGTCACTGCAGCTAGCTCTGCTCTACTCCCATTTAACACTTGAGTTTTCACATAATGGAACTGGAAAAGGAAAAACTTTGCTCCGGGAAAGTCCCATTACCTTTCCTTCTGCCATGAGCCTGGAGGAGACTCCCTGGATGACAGAGGAAACTCACTGCCTCCTCTCTCACCTGCCTGAGTCGCAGCTGAGCCCAGGCACCCAGCAGACCCACAGCACCCTCGCAGGAGCGGCCATGCTCCCAGCCGCTCACCCAGCAGACCCACAGCATCCTCGCAGGAGCGGCCATGCTCCCAGCCGCTCACCCAGCAGACCCACAGCATCCTCGCAGGAGTGGCCATGCTCCCAGCCGCTCACCCAGCAGACCCACAGCATCCTCCCAGGAGCGGCCATGCTCCCAGCCACTCACCCAGCAGACCCACAGCATCCTCACAGGAGCAGCCATGCTCCCAGCCGCTCACCCAGCAGACCCACAGCATCATCCCAGGAGCGGCCATGCTCCCAGCCGCTCACCCAACAGACCCACAGCATCCTCGCAGGAGCGGCCATGCTTCCAGCCGCTCACCCAGCAGACCCACAGCATCCTCCCAGGAGCAGCCAGGCTCCCAGCCGCTCACCCAGCAGACCCACAGCACCCTCGCAGGAGCGGCCATGCTCCCAGCCGCTCACCCAGCAGACCCACAGCATCCTCCCAGGAGCAGCCAGGCTCCCAGCCTCCCAGCTGCTTGGCAGGCTCTTCCCAGCACAAGGCGCAGCCACCTGCCCCACACAGTCAGCCCTGCACTCCCAGACTCTCTCCTCCCCTGGCTGCCCATCTGGGAGGGATGTATCTGGACATTCACATTTCCTCATTGGCTTCCGTGATTTTTCTTTACATTTTCCAGAAGGAAACATAGCTAAAAAGCATGCCTCTGACCCTGTTCTTGCCCAGGAAATACTGACTCCAGAGGCAAGCGGTGGGGGGAAAGGAGCGGTTGGGTGTGTGGGGAAGCAGCAGGAAGCAGAGCGCTCAGTAGTCTCCCTGATGGCGACCCAGCCCTGGGTCCTCAGTACCAACCTCTACCCTCAAACTCAGTTCATTGAAAATGCAAACAGCAGAAACGTCCAGAGCTCAACTGCTGGGATAAGTGTTCTAAAGAGAAGTGAACGGAGAGGCACAATGATAAGTGGGGAATTGAAGAATCTATCTTGAGTGGGTCGAGTTAAAAATAATGTTTGCATATTTTCTCCTTGAAATTAAAACCAAAGTGAACCTGGGTCATGAATCTTTCAGCTAATAACCCATTTTTCTAGCATAAGGTTCAGCTGAAAGTGACAGAAGCCTTTTTGTTTTTTAAGTTTTTGAGATTACTTATCACCATGAAAAAAACGCCCTTACTCTTACGAGAAATGTTATCATTGTACTTGTGATGAAAGCATACCTGGTTTGCTCTGGACTCAGTACAATCTTGACTGTATAGTCAGTATTTTCACAGGTTTCTTCTCCAAGTTGCTTTTTCCTACCACAATAAAATATGACACTATTTCCCCTTTTAATTGTTGTCCCGGTCAGTTGGGACAATGTGTGGTTGGGTAGCGAGCACTGTGATCATTCACTAGCCGCACGGGCCCGGCCTTTCCCAGCAAGGACACATAGAGCTAAGCCTGCACTGAGAGCGTTCCTACTGTCATGTCCCACCATAGCCACCCCCGCAGCAGGGCGGCCACCCCCGCAGCCAGGCTCGCTGCCCCGAGCACCACTGGAGGCCACAGGGCCTCGGCCACTCATTAGTTGAATCCTCAGGGTGCCCAACCCTAGGTCACTGCTCAGAGACTAGGAATGTGCACCCTGCGGGGGTGGCCATGGACAGGCCACCCTCAGTCAGAGTCCCTCAACCCCGCCCCCTTCCCCCCACCCCAGCCACACAACCAGTGCTGGCACTGCCTCACCCCTGGGCCCACTAGACATCAAGACCTGACCCACCAGATAGAGGCAACACTAGGGGTCTACGTCTGCAAAACTGAGGGGTTTCTGTCAACAGCCTCAGTTTAGGGCACTAAATAACATTTATATTTTTGTCCTCCTTTCCAGGAAAGAATTTCTAATTTACCTCAACATTTAATATCTTTTAAATGAGGTGTTTTATATTAAGAAGCTATGTAAATAACAGAGATTATTTTAAAACCACAAATTAATTATAGTTGTTCAATATTCACTAAATTTATTTGGAAGATTTACTTATCGTGTGTGTGAGAGAGAGAGACAGAGAGAGAAAGAGGGAGAGAGAAAGAATCTCCTTCTAAAGTCAAAGTGACCTCTTATATTCTACTAGAGGCCCGGTGCACGAAATTCATGCACAGGTAGGGTCCCTAGGCCTGGCCAGCGATCAGGGCCAATCGGGGCCTTCTGGCTGCCAGCTGGGACCTTCCTTCATTCTGGGCCTTCCTTCATTCTGTGCTGCCCCTGGGTGGTCAGCACACATCATAGTGAGCGATCGAACTTCCCAGTTTCCCTGTCAAACTCCTGAGGGGACACTTTGCATTTTAACCTTTTATATATGTAGATTAATTACTGTATTACTTTCCATATAAACAACTGTAAATCTACTTTTGCCCCACACTGTATTTGTCTGGGGGCTTATACTGTATTTGCGCTTCCTGTCTTCATTGCTGAGACAGACATAAAAGCCAACCCAAGAGGTTAAATGAACACTTTGCTGACAGGCAGCATGCTCAGTCCCTAGTATTTGGGCTCTGGAATCTACTCGGCTTGTTTAGGTGAAACATTAAAAAAAATTGTGTCCCTCCAGTAACTGAATTTACAAAACAGAGTGGACAATCATCACCTTAATTTGTAGAGATAAACAGGGTATAAAAAGAAAGGGGGAAAGTTTGACCAAAAATTCTACCTCAAAGGTGATGATGGCATTACTTCTTGACCAACAACCTTAACTTACTCAGCTTTCATATACTAAAAACTTGGGGGTGGCGGGGAGGGGTGGGTAAAGGTTTAGGGGTTTGGAAAAGGACCAAGGAGGCCTTTAAGATCAAAGCAATTTTAGGATAAAAGAGAATAATTACTAAGATTCAACCTCTGAGTTTTCAAAGATTTGCCATAGGGCCAAATTACAATGGTAAGTTCTTTGGGTAAGATGCACATTTACCAAGTTGAACATTTATAGCCACTGCCATTTGAAGTATTGAACCTCCATTCATTTGAAACTTGCCTAATACTA
>NW_005365953.1:537783-547871 GCF_000412655.1 Myotis brandtii
AAGCCACTGAGAGTTCTTTGATTTTATGCGGTATCATGGTGCAAAGCCCAGGCCTCCCTGTTATCCTCAGAGCTGAACAACAGGTTCCAGGTGATGTAGCTCCCCCACCCCCAACCCCACCCCACCGCATGGGCACTTGAAGCTGACAGTTGTTTTGCATCAGGGTCTCAGGGCTTTTCAGCGGACAGGCCCACAGTGAGAGGAGTGGAGCCTCACGCAGAGGAGCAACCCCAGAAAGCAGTCAGACGCCGCCTTTCCAGCATTCCGCTTCTGAAGACAACCCCAAGTAACAGAAGCGCATTTGCACATGGACAGAACTGTAAGCCCAAGAGACGGACAGGCACATATGGACTGGGGATATTCAGAGCAAGAGAGTGAGGGCACAAACCACGCAGGGTGATGAGAGTCCACCTGCGGCCAGGCCGTTGTGTGCTAGTGAGCATGTGGGCGTGTGACATCCGCTCCGGAACCATGGGCCGCGCAGTCTGGCCTGGCATGGCTTCCAGGTCCAAGAGAAGCAGGTGGCTTTGTTCCCAGAATGTGAGTGAGGAGCGGAGCCCGGGCTGAGAGAAGACAGTGTTCCCAGGCGGGAACTCATAATCCACGCCAAGGCTTGGACAGCATGAAGCTCGCTATCCAGCTTCCTGGCCCAAGCTTCAGACTGAGCCGGAAGCCCGCAGTGGGGGCAGCCTCGATGGCCAGCAAACAGCACCCTCAGTATGCGGTGTGGGCCCGCCCGGTCCCCAGCTAGAGCCGGGGCTCCAAGCTCCCGCCGCTCTCCCGGGCACCAGCACTACCTTCCATTTAAAAATAACACCCACGTGCGTGGTAAACAACTGCAGGCGGCAAATAAACAACCACGGGGCGGCTTCGCCCGGCTGGCCCGCTGTGTCAGGAAGGACCTGGCAGCTGCCTTGAGCCCCCGGCCTCGCAGCTGCAGCTGTTGTGGCTTTGTCCGGAGCTGCCTTTCTCAGAACCCCTGACCCGCCAGCGGGAGACCAAGGTGGGGTGTGGCCGGCCTGAGCTGTTAGCTGTGGAGCTGGGACTTTCCCTCACCTGCGTTCGCTGCTGGGCTGTCCCTCAGTCTCCTGCCTTTACTGCCAGTGCAGAGGTTTCCGGCAGAGTGGCTCTGCTGCCACTTGGCAGAAGGAACCTGTGGTCCTTCTGGGCAAGCGGCAGTGGCCATCAAGAGCTCACAGCTGCTGCTGCCGCTGAGGGACCCCTCCAAGTTCACAAATTTGGTGCACTGGGCCTCTAGCATTTACATAATGGAGTACTATGCAGCTGTAAAAAAAGGAAGGATATCTTACCCTTTGAGATAGCATGGAGGGACCTGGAAAGTATTATGTTAAGCAAAATATGCCAGTCAGAGAAAGACAATTATCACATGATCTCACTTATGTGGAATCTAATGAATAAAATAAACTGATGAACAAAATAGATCCAGAGACATTGAAACCTGCAACAGACTGATGCATTTCAGAGGAGGTGGGGCAGGAAGAGATTAACCAAAGAACTTATATGCATACTAGAAGCCCAGTGCACAGATTCATGCACCGGTGGGGTCCCTCGGCCTGGCCTGCAGGAATCAGGCTGAAACCAGCTCTCTGACATCCCCCAAGGGGTCCCGGATTTCAAGAGGGCAGTTCTCGGGTGATGCACCCCAGAATTCGGGTCCCTCCTCTCTGGTTCCACATGTATCACCTGAGAACCGCAGCTGCCAAATCACCACAGCTCGGCAGCTCCTGCATTGAGCCTCTGTCCCCTGGTGGTCAGTGCACATCATAGCTACCAATTGGACAGTCGAACCGTCGGACAGTTGCTTAGGCTTTTCTATATATACTAGAGGCCCGGTGCATGAAATTTGTGGAGGGGGGGGGGGGGGGGGGCCCCTTGGCCCGGCCTGCCCGGTCTAATTAGCATATTACCCTTTTATTAGTATAGACTAGTGACCCGGTGCACGAAATTCATGCATGGGGGTGGGGGTGTCCCTCAGCCCGGCCTGCACCCTTTCCAATCTGGGACCCCTCAGGGGATGTCCGACCGCCAGTTTAGGCCTGATCCTGGAATCAGGCCTAAACCGGCAGTTGGATATCACACTCACAATTTGAGATCGCTGGCTCCTAACCACTCACCTGCCTGCCTGCCTAATGCCCCTAACTGCCTCTGCCTGCCTTTCTGGTCATCCCTAATGGCCCTTCCCTGCTGGCCTAGTTGCCCCCAACAGCCCTCCCCTGCCAGCCTGATCTTGCCCCCAACTGCCCTCCCCTGCAGGCCTGGTTGCCCCCAACTGCCCTTCCCTTCCAACCTGATCTTTCCCCTAACTGCTCTCCCCTGCCAGCCTGATTGCCTCTAACTGCCTCTGCCTCGGCCCCCACCACCGTGGCTTTGTCTGGAAGGAAGTCGGACATCCAGAAGATGGCCTGTCAACCCGGTCTAATTAGCATATTACCCTTTTATTAGTATAGACTAGTGACCCGGTGCACGAAATTCATGCATGGGGGTGGGGGTGTCCCTCAGCCCGGCCTGCACCCTTTCCAATCTGGGACCCCTCAGGGGATGTCCGACCGCCAGTTTAGGCCTGATCCTGGAATCAGGCCTAAACCGGCAGTTGGATATCACACTCACAATTTGAGATCGCTGGCTCCTAACCACTCACCTGCCTGCCTGCCTGATCACCCCTAACTGTTCCCCTGCTGGCCTGATTAATGCCTAACTGCTCCCCTGCTGGACCGATCGCCCACAACTGCCCTCCCCTGCTGGCCCGATAGCCCACAATTGCCCTCCCCTGTTGGCCTGATCGCCCCCAACTGCCCTCCCCATCTGGCCTGATCACCCACAACTGCCCTCCCCATCTGGCCCGATCACCCACAACTGCCCTCCCCTGCCACGACCCGCCTCCTCCACCAGGACTGGCCTCCTCCACATGGAGCTGTGGGACCTCCGGGCTTCACCTCACGGAGCAGCTTCCAGGCCCCACCTACACTGTGTGCGTGACCATCTTGTGGCAGCCATCTTGTGGCAGCCATCTTGTGGCAGCTATCTTGTGATGATGTCGCACATGAGGGCCACCTAGGCTTTTATCAGTATAGATATATATGCATAATCCATGGGCACAGACAATAGTGCAGTGAAGGCCTGGGGAGGGGGTGGGAGTGAGGTGGAGGGGGTCAATGGGGGGATAAAGAAGGGAAGTGTAATACTTTCAACAATAAAGATTTTTGTTTATAAATGTGAAAAATACAACTTAAAGATTGTCTCAAAGCACCAATAAGCCTTGAGTCATATCACAGAAAGATCTCCCCAGATTTTTCCTTTGGAAGCAAGAAGGGAAGAAACTACTTTCATAATCAGATGTAAGTCAAATTGCCCTATATCTGCACACAGAAGATCCCTGGCTCCTTCTCAACCTTGGATTCCTGGTGTAGATTAATAAAACATTCTATATCCATCCAATCAAGTCGACAAGCAGTGGACATGTGGTCAGGGGAGTCTAAATCGTTTGACAGTGTCTACACAGCAAAACTGTGTTGAGCAAAGCAAGCTCCATTACTTATACCTCTTGGGTGTTGACATAATAAATAGCAAGTCATCAATTCAGTTAAACAACAATGGGGTTGGGTCAGTCTTTATAGTGATTTGATATCGGTATGACTTTACTCATAAAAGGCTTCAAGCAATGCCCGAGACAAGACCCCGTGTAGCAGGAGGTGTTCTCACCATCAGCCGATGACTCCTAATTCAGCGGGAAGCAACAGCTTAGGTCAAAAAGATTTGGAGAACCTGAGTGTGAGGAGAAATGCCGTCGGTGGCTGACCTTAGTCTCGCACATGCCCCTGCTCCCAGAGGCCCCAGAGCCTGTTGAAACGTGCAAGGCTGCGATAAGAACAGTGGAACCAGGACTGCACAGTAACTGTTTGGATGGGGAGGTATGTAGTTAATTATTATGGTTTTCTTCACCTTTTCAGGATTTATGAACTCTGCCTCAAGGTCAGGGCATGATTTTTCTGTACTTTTAACAGGTCATTTATTTCTGGGGAAAAAAAAATTGGGGAGAGAGAAATAGCTACGTAGCTCTAGGGGAAAACCAACAGCCCAGTTTGAAGAAATAGGAAATAGCAAAAATGTTTGTTTTTCTTAAATATTGTATCCCTTTTTTACCCTAAGCTGCATGTTGGTGATTATTCTGACGTGCCAGGTGTTCTGCAGGGAAGGGTACAGATGTGTCTTCTTTAGTGTTCACAATACTCCCATGAAGAAGGTATTTTATTACCATCCTACTTTTACACGGGGCAGACTGACATTTCACAGCCTCCGCAGGGCCACGGGACCACTGAGCCCGAGCTGGGGTTGAAGTCAAATCTCATCCTAACGACTGTGTAATATTGCAACTAAAGGGCACTTTTAAGGTGGATTAACTCAGAAAACAAAATGAATATTTTAGTTCTTTCCCTACTATTTTGTTCAAAAGATGATTTAAAAAACAACAACTACACTGCATTAGATACTTATTGCCTTGTCATTTTCTTTACTTCTGTCAAGAGTCTCATGAAGTAAGAAGTTACATCTCAAAAGACAAAACTAAAATCTCAAGTGACTAGTTGATCCCAATTCTACTCCTCCTGCAGGGAATCCTGAATAATTAAGAGAGAGAGAGCCCCCCACCCCCATTTTCAAGCTCTTCTGAACCACTAGCTTCATGGTGACAAGTTAATAGGATGACGGCTTTCTGCTTGCACGGGCATCCTGCTAGCATTTTAAATTCAAAAATTCAAATTATCAAAGTAGAAATACCATAGAATATATAAATTCAACATTTTTGGTCCCCCTTGGAAATGTTCAGCTGTTTAAATCCTTGTAAATGGAGCTTTTATCTCTTCTATTCCCCAGAATCTCTCCAAAAAATTGTACCAATATCATCTCCTTCCTGTCCCACCACACACACGCTCACACACGCACACACACGCACACACATGCATACACAGAGATCCCATTCTTCGAGAGAAAATGATGCACTTGGCCTGCATTGCTATCAGCTTTCTATGCAGCTTAATGTATGTTCCTTTCCCTGTGTAATCAAGGCCAATACACCTCGCTGTCAACACCGCAGCCCAAACAATCAAGCAGCTCTTGGTTAATAAAGAAACAATATGCAAAGTACATATATATCCTTATGAATTTATGTACAGCTAGAAGTTCTTAGACAGTCTTTCTGTGAATTTCAGATTCAGTCATATTGCCCAAAAAAGTGAAATATTCATGAATCGTTTCTTATGCTAGTATATTTACTTAATAAACATTTTATGTAATTTAAAAAGAATCTTCATAAGAAAAATGTAACAAAGCAGCATATATAGAAAAATTAAAGAAAACATGTTCTCTTTTTTTATGTATAGGGCATAATGTCACAGGAAGGTCATAGCATCCTGCCACCCGGGAGGAGTAAGCCCAAGTTGCTGTTGGATGTGTTCATCACAGAGGAGTCATTCTTCAGGCACTCTGCTCTCTAAACATGTTCTCTTTAAAGGGTACCTTTTAAAAAAAGTTCAACTCTAACCATTAAAATGGCTGTTTCAGACATCTGAATCTGAAACAGAGAAACAGAGAAATCCCTATTTGTTTTACAGAGATATTTCACATTAATTACCAGATCACTATCGGTTTGGAATGAATTGTTGTTTCACCAACTTTCCATAAATCCGAAATGATCCCTGAGGGATACGTGCATAATAAAAACCAAATTGAAGTTGCCTTGTTTCCCATGTCAGCCTTGCTAATCTGTGACCCGTTTATATCACCGCAATCCTGAAGGGAGAATTAGATCATGAATGGAGGCGGCCAGAAAGCAAAGGTTAAAGAAAAAGGATATGATATTGCTCAACCAAGTCCAAGGAATGATGAAAATGCACAATGCCCTGGGAGGTCTTTCCTCACAAAACAGTGGCCCGCGCTTGAATTAATATATACCCGTGTCAGTGTTAGAGGCCAGGAAAAACAGTCATGGGGAAAGTATCCCTTCTTAGACAAACATGGCAAAATTATGTTTATGCCTTTTCACCAGAGTTGATAATAAGCTAAGGTGCATGTGCATTGTAAACATTCAGGATATAAAAGCCTCTTAACACATTCTGTGCACAAAAGAAATAGAGCAATGAAAGTAAAAATCAGGAACAGGTATTGATTTTTTAAAGTTTGAAACATCACGAACTTTCTTTTACTTATGTTAGTGTAGGACTAATATTATAACTAAAAATTTAACATTATCAATGTAGAAATGCTATAGTATAACAAAATCAACCCTTGCAGTTCCAAAGTGATCCAATATCTCTTAGTAACACAGCATTTAAAAACTGCCAACACTTATTGCTTTGGGACAAATATAATAGACTGTAAATCAAGCTTCCATAACAACTATAAAAACTTCTCTTGCGATTCTCTACCTCTAGGCTCACCTCTGCCCAAGAACGTTCTGGGAGGCTTCCTGTTCAATAAAAGCCCGTGTTTTGAAACAGTGATCACACTGGTGATACGGTGGCTCAGCCATTGCAGCAAAGTGCCTGGAGATCTGGTTTGTCATTATGAAAACAAAGCAAACTTTGATTCCCTAGGTTGGGATAAAATGTATCCATATCAGAGCACTAGCAGGACCTTTAATTGTCTCCCCATAAGAAAGGATGAGAATGCCGTGGTTATGTGAGTTTAAATGCTCATCCAATAATTGCAATGGACAGTCCGCTTTCAGAGTGGGAGAATTAAATTAAAAGAAAGCAACTCTGGAACATGTCCTGGTGGTAGAATTAGAGACTGTTCCACAGGATCCTGATGTCTCTACGGTAATGAATCTGCCAAAAGGTAATAATATTTTAGTGAAAGATGATTGGATAAGTCACGTTATTTATTAACTGTTACCCTAAAATATCACTTTTGTCTTATTGTTCAGAATGGTTAGAGGGCAGCGGGGATGCCTGACACAAGGCATTAAAAACGGATGATGTCTTATCAGGGTCGGGAGGACCTGGGCGGCCGCTCCGCGCGGGGTTGGAGCTCACGGACACCCCAGGCCAGGGCTCACCCCCGGACCAGGGGGGCCTCGTCGTGTCCCTGAGACCAGCCAGGCTCTCTCTTGGTCCTTTCCAATGGCCTGAACACGAGCTGAACTTTAATGCCTGAAATTGTTTCGCGAAACTTTCAGAACGATACACGTTTGAGAAGCCTGCTGGCAACCAGGACGATCAGGTTACGGACGCTGATGGAAAAGGCCCCCAAGCCGTGTCTGGAGGTCCTTGGCATCGTCCTGGAGGCCACCCCGCCAGGTCCCAGGGCATGTAACTACGAGGCTTCCCACAGAACGTTCGTGGGAGAGACGCCATGGCGCGCACAGGCGCAGCCCCCGCGCTCAGACTCCAGGGCCTGCATCTGGCTAGAGCAGCCTCAGCAGTGCGGCCACTGAGGGCATCCAGGGCCACCGTAGGGAAGGAGGCCCGAGGAGGGTCGGGGGAGGAGCGAGGCAAGCGCGGACTACAGGATCCAGGACCCTCGCTCCTAAGCCCGGGGAGGCAGTGGCCCCAGGTCCTGGGGAAGTGTGCGCTCCCTGGGCGTCCAGTGAGGGTGGCCAGCGCGACAGAGAAGGCCCTCTGCCCCGGGAGGGACCCGCTCGGCCATTTCTGCTGTCCTCTGTGTGGACCACACATTCCTAGAAGTCGGGGGGGCTGGTCAGGCTGTCAGGCTGAGCTATAGGGGCTACAAATAGGCAAAGGAAGCCCTTCGCAGGGCGCCGTCAAGGCAGAGCTGGAGCCCCTTCATCGGCTTGCCCCGCGGGGACACAGCTAGGGCGCGCGCCCCTCCCCGCTGCGCAGGCCCAGACCACCGCCTGCTCGAATCCTCCTGGAGGCCTCTGCTCAGGGTTTTGCCACGTGTCATCAAAGCCCTGGCAATGCAGCCAGCGCTCTTGGGCCCCTAGATTGTGTTTAATAGTATTCTGTCGTTTCGGTTTGATTTTCATTTCTACTGATCTCAACTTATAAGATTGCCCCATAGCTCTGGTCTCTACGTCCCTGCCTCTATCAGATGCCAGATTTCATCAAATAGAACTTTACTTAGTCAGGCTATGCTTATAGGATGCCAGTGCAGCATCCAACACAGTGAAAATTTAGTAAATTAACTGGTTATATCATGTAAAACAAGCCAAAATATAATCGCCCTTCTTCCCTAACACCCACACAGTGACGTGGCATTGTATTGCGTTGCCTGATTTAGGTGTTTGAGAACAAATGCTGAGTCAATATTAGCGACTCCCCCCACACACAATATTTTTTACAGCAAAGACCCAATTTGTTATGTTATCCCTGTGATGAAATATATCCGACTTGGTGCACTCCGTGTCTAGAAGAGTGACTTGATTAAGAATGTCACCCCTACCCCAATGTTGTTTTTTAAAAGGGCAGCAATTGCAAGAGCTACAGAACAGTTAATAGCAATAGAAATAAGGCAGCCGCAGCCAGCTCTTGATCTGCCGGGCCCAGTACAAGATGAAAGCACGGAGCCCTGGCCCCAAATCAGGAGGCAGCGCGTCTTCTCTCGCGGTGTCTGCGGAGCTGTCCCGGTGGGTTTTGTTGGTGTTTAATGCTGCGATGCCTCTGGCACAGTGACACTGCCCAGGTGAGGGCGACAATCTGCGGGCTCCTGCTTGAAGCCCACATGCAACACGGGGAGCAGGAAGGCAACCTGGAACCTCCCGCAAAGCCAGGGGCAAGCTGCAGACACATACTCATAGCGCCACCCACTTCACTTACAAAATACAGATTCAAAGATAAAAGTTAGAAATTCAGGTGGTGATCACAGAGCATTAAACCCCTTCTCAACCCAGCGCCCACTGAGGCTGCGCTGAAGCTGGCCTCAACGGAGGACTAACCAAAGCACTAAGGACACGATTGTCCTTGCACCAGTCTGATGGCCTGTTTTGGGGAAAATGTATAACATGCATTCATTAGACTTTCAAAATGCTGCAACTAGTAGTTAGTAGGAAACGATTTCAGACATCCTCATTGTTTTAGAGCAGCGATTTTAAAGCTTTTCCATCTCGTGGCACACACAAACTAATTACTAAAATTCTGCAGCACACCAAAAAATACATTTTTTGCCAATCTGGGTGGCTATTGTTATATTGGTTGTTTATTTGACAATTTAAGGGAAAACGGATCAGTGCCCCTAACTAATAGTCAGGTATTACATGTTTTAAAAATTTGGGAGGGAACACCAGTTGAAAATCATTGTTCCAGAGCAATGCTCTTCAGCATGGTACCCACAGGACAAATGAGGCTATTTTGTTTATTGAAAAGGGAGGGAGGAATGCAAAATATTATTTTAAAATATTGATTAAAGTTGAAATGATCAAATTTGGGATGAGTTAAATTAAATGTATTATTAAAATTAATCATTCTGTTTCTTTTAAATACTTTCAAGTGGGTAATAGAAAAATTAAGGGGGGGGGGGAATGGCAGCTGAATAGACAGATGTATCTGAGCCTTATCCCAGAGCATATGGAAGGAGTATCTAAATCAAATAATATCCACCCAGAATTGGCACAGTAGACACAACTAGTGAGACAATTCACAGCTGGGAAGGGCAGAGGATGCCTGGAGAATGTTAGGATCAGGGATCTGGGCTGGAGAGAGTCATAAGACCACCAAGCCGAGAGGGTCAGAAGGAGGCTGCATGGTACCAAGTCCACGTCCCTTGGGGACAGGCGTAACATCTGACTGTAGAAAGGAAGTCGACAGGGCTGCTGGAGGCAGGGGATTCTAGATCTAAGTCCACAGCCACGAGAGGCTGAGCCCAGAGGGGCGGCCTGAAGAGCTGCCCAAGCCGCAGTGCCAGAGGGAGAGAAACTAGCATTCGTGCGGTTGTTTTGCCTGTATTTGGTCTTTGCTTTTATTTGATAAACCCAGTTCATAGGGCCTTTCAAATACAAACACTCACCCAGGCCTAAGGTATAGGTAGAGGTGCGGATTGTGGAGTCTGGGGAGAGGCTGTGGACAAGAGTAGGTCAGAGAGAGGTGACCAGGAATCCAGCACTTAGTCATTCCGGA